>NC_057728.1:64559121-64610126 GCF_004010195.1 Chiloscyllium plagiosum | reverse complement strand
GGGAGTCCAGACCTAGAGGGCATAGGTTTAGGGTGAGAGGGGAAAGATACCTAAAGAGACCTAAGGGGCAACCTTTTCATGCAGAGGGTGGTACATGTATGGAATGAGCTGCCAGAGGATGTGGTGGAGGCTGGTACAATTGCAACATTTAAGAGGCATTTGGATGGGTATATGAATAGGAAGGGTTTGGAGGGATATGAGCCGGGTGCTGGCAGGTGGGACTAGATTGGGTTGGGATATCTGGTCAGCACGGACTGGTTGGACTGAAGGGTCTGTTTCCATGCTGTACAACTCTATGACTCTATAACTGGTAAAATGGAAACAGAACTGGCTTAGTCATGGAAGACAGAGAATAACAATGGAAGGGAGTTTTTCCGACAGGCGATCTATGACCAGTGGTGTCCACAGGGATCAGTGTAAGGGACCCTTGTTATTTGTAATATACATAAATGATCAGGAAGAGAATGCAGGCAGTTTAAATAGTAAGTTTGCGGATGACACAAAGACTGGGGGAGCTATGGATAGTGAGGAGGATTGTCAAAGAATCCAACAGGATTTAGATAGGTGGAGACATAGGTGGAGAAATGGCAGATGGAGTTTAATCTGGAAAAATGTGAGGTGATGCGTTTTGGAAAATCTAATGCAGCAAGGAAGTAAACTGCAAATGGCAGAACACTTACTAGCATCAACATCCAGAGGGACGTAGGAGTACATGTCCTGACAGTACCAGCACAAGTGGATAAGATGGTCAAGAAAGCATATGGCCTGCTTGCCTTCATCGGGCGGGGCATAGTGTACAAAAATTAACTAGTCATGTTACAGCTGTATAGAACTTTAGTGAGGCCACATCTGAAATATTATGTGCAGTCACCACATTACCAGAAAGATGTAGAAGCTTTGGAGAAGGTACAGAAATGGTTTACCAGGATGTTGCCTATTTTGGAGGGTTTTAGCTGAGGAGAGATTGGGCAAACTAGGTTTGTTTGCGTTTGAATGTCGAAGGCTGAAGGGCGACTTGATAGAAGTTTACAAAATGATGAACACGTTGTTGGAGTCTTTTTCCCATGGTAGAAATGTCAATTACTCAGGAACATAGGTTTAGGGTAAAAAGGGGAAGTTTAAAGGAAATGTGAGAGGTAAGTTTGTTTCACATAGAGTGTGGAATGTGGTACCAGAGGAGGTGTTGGAGGCAGATAGAATGAGCAACATTCAAGAGGCAACTTGACAGATGGTGAAAAGGCAGGGAATAGAGGGATACAGACCACATAGAGGCAAAAGGATTTTAGTTTAGAAAGGTGTCATGTGCAGATACAGTCTCAGCGGGCCTGTTCCTGCGCTGTACTGTTCTTTATTCTTTCTGGCACAAAGATAGATAGAAAAGTAAGTTGTAAAGATGACACAGGGATATTACAAAAAGATGTAGAAAGGTTTAGCAAGTGAGCAAAGAT
This sequence comes from Chiloscyllium plagiosum, assembly GCF_004010195.1. NCBI lineage: Eukaryota > Metazoa > Chordata > Chondrichthyes > Orectolobiformes > Hemiscylliidae > Chiloscyllium > Chiloscyllium plagiosum. Next base: position 64,608,678 of record NC_057728.1, on the reverse strand, counting down.
GTGGCACAATGAAGACAAATGTGAAATTTTCCAATTTGTCAGGAAGAATAAAAAAGAAGCATATTATTGAAATGGTGAGTGGTCTGAGATGTTGAAGAATCTAGGGTTCCCAGTGGTTAGTCTGCAGCTGCAGCAAGTAAAATATTATCTTTCAACATGAGGGCAATTGAATAAAACAGTAGGGAGGTTAATTTCAGCTACACGGGGAACTGGTGAGATACATCTCAAGTATTGTGCCAGTACTGAACACTTAACTTAAGGAAGGATGGAAATGCATTGGAAGCAGTTCAGAGAACATTTACTAGATTGACAGGCAGGATATGAGGAAATATTGGACAGGCATGGCTTGTATCCACTGGACCCCCAGAAGAGTAAGAAACTTGATTGAAACATATAAGATCCTGAGGTGTTGTCTCCCTGTATGGGATATGGGAGCAATCATTGTTTAAAAATCTGGTGTTGCCCCTTTAAAGTAGAAATGAAGTAAAATATTTTCCCACAGAGGGTTGTGAGACATCGGAACTCTCTTCCTAAAAAGGCAGTGGGAAAATAGTCATTGAATATTTTTAAGGAGAGCATAGATTGATTTTTGTTCAGTAAGGGGTGAAAGGCTTTTGGGATAGGTTACACAATTAAAGTTGAGATTATCCATGATCCTAATGAATAGTAGAGCCAGTTTGAGACACTGAATGGCCTACTCTTGATATCATTAGGGTGGTATGATGGCTCAGTGGTTAGCACTACTGCCTCACAGCACCAGGGACCCAGGTTTGATTCCCACTTTGGCAACTGTCTGTGTGGAGTTTGCACATTCTCCCCGTGTCTGTGTGGATTTCCTCCGGGCGCTCTGGTTTCCTCTCTCAATCCAAAGGTGTGCAGTTTAGGTGAATTGGCCACGCTAAATTGCCCGTAGTGTTAGGTGCATTAGTCAGAGGTAAATACAGGGTAGTTAATGGGTCTGGGTGAATTACTCTTCGGAGGGTTGGTGTGGACTTGTTGGACTGAAGGGCCTGTTTCCACACTGTTGGAAATCTAATCATTAATGTGTTTGCATGCTTTCAGCTATGTAGGCTGTTAGCTCTGGAGCTCCCCCATCAAAATCTTGCCATCTCCTTCTGTTTCATTATCATCCATCTTAAAACCAATTACTTGCACTGAGCTGTGGTCCCTGGTTCTAGTATCTCATTTGTGTCAGTATTTTGATAGATTTATGATGCTGTAAAGCTCCCAGGACCATTGAACATTTTAACGCTGTTGTATAACTATGTTATATGACAAGTTGGCCAGGGACAGCTAACCCATTACACTCCATGTGAGTGGGGTCAAATTCCACTTGTGTTGTTGTTGTTACCTTTAAGGGGGCAATGGTGGCATTGTGGTACCGTTGCTGCATTAATATTCCGGAGGCCCAGCCTAATGCTCTCTGACCATAAGTACAAAACCCACCATTGCAATAGCATGGAACTTAAATTCGATTACTAAATCTGGAATAGAAACTTGTCTTCGCAATGGTGATTGTGAAATGATTGTTGATTGTTGTTTAAAAACCCATCGGTTTACTAATGTCCTTTAAGGAAGGAAATTTGCTCTCCTTACCTGGTCTGAACTAATGTGACTCTGGACCTACAGCAATGTGCTTGACTGTTAACCACCCTCTACAATGGCCTGAGCAAGCCACTCAGCTCGAGAGCAGTTTGAGATGGGGAACAAATGTTAGCCTTGGCAGCAGGACCAGGATAATTATTGTAAAAAGAAAATTGCTGAGTGAGTTTGAAAGGATAAACAGGCATTTATCATCCTACCCTATCCCCTAAATTCTGATGAGGGGGTTTGTTCAAAAGACTCACCCAAGTTTCCACTGCAGGAAGGTTTGCTGCAGTAGCCATACACTAGCAGTAATGTCGAGTTAAGGTGTTTTGTTTTTGCTAGGGGTAGACAGAAGGGCAATGACGTGATTTATTTATGAGCATGGCATTATGTAAACCTTTTATTCCCAAGCCTGGTTGAGGTGTCCTTTCAACATTTGCATAGTTCACAAGCTGCTATCTAGTTTGATAAAACAGCATTGCTTCTCACTTATCCCTTTGATATAGTTCCATATATAAAGACACACATGCACTTGCACCACCTACTGATGCTTCAGGGACAGCTGGCAAAAGATGATCAAAATGTTTGTAATCAATTGAGAGTCACCGACTCCATTTCTTTCATAGAATAGAAAGCTTTTGTTTTTTTGTTCCTAGGGACTGGCCACCTTATCAGTTCACCCGGTTACTTTTTTTTAATCTTTCTACATTTGCTCACAAATCCTCCTGGATTTATTGCAGATGCAACCAGCCCAGTGAAAATAATCACACAAGCAAAGGGGCTCATCAACTCCTGGCTAGAACGCTGAATGATTCCAATGGGAAATTAACCAGACAAAAGAAGCACTGGGCTGATAAATGAAGAAAAGGCGTCAGTCTTTTCACAACCTTGGATGGGAGCTTGGTCAAGGCTCAGCAGTAATGTTAGTAAACTCTTTCGTTCGTGCTAAAGTGTTATTTGTTCTTGCCCAAACAACAAAGTGCATGATTGGAGAACACCTGAATGAGCACACAGTCTTCATTTAGGATGACTCAAAGGAGCTCCATATAAACAAAAGGAAAACCTGCTTTTCTATTTCAACGAGTCAGCTAAACGTTCCTTGAAGTGTGGTCACCATTTCAATACTGGAAAGGAAGCAGCCAATTTGTACACAGTCAACCCCTAGAAACAGTAATGTGATACTCGTTTGTTTTATTCACCCATGGGCCAGGGGCATCGCTGACTGGGCCCAGCTATAGATACCCCTTGAGAAGGTGGGCGTGAGCTGCCTTCTTGAACTGCTGCAGTCCTGTGCTGTACCCTTAGGGAGGGAATTCCAGGAGTTTGACCCAATGACAGTGAAGGAATTGTGATATATTTTCAAGCTGAGAGCTTGGTGCTGGAAAAGCGAGCAGGTCAGGCAGCATCCGCGGAGCTGGAAAATCGACATTTCGCACATCAGCCCTTCATCAGGAATTCTCCAGCATCTGCAGACCTCACTTTCTCCTGATATATTTCAGGATTTATCAGGATAGTGAGGGGCTTGGAGGGGAATTCGCATGTGGTGGTGTTTCCATGTATCTGCTGTCCTTGTCCTTCCAGATGGAAGTGGTCGTGGGTTTGGAAGGTGCTGTCTCAGGACCCTTCGTCAATTTCTGCAATGCAATTTATCAGAAGTACACACTGTTGCTACGAGCGTCGGTGGTGGAGGGAGTGGATGTTTGTGGATGTGGTGCCAATCAAGTGGGCTGCTTTGTCCTGGATGATGTCAGGCTTCTTGAGTATTGCTGGAGCTGTACCCATCCAGACAAGGAGGGAGTGTTCCATCACACCCATGACTTGATTTTAGTAAAGGGAATAATGTTGACCAGGACAAGAGGGAGAGCATCTAAGCTCCTTCAAGATGCCATCATGGGATTGCTTGTGTCTATCTCAAACCCAAGCCAGTGCCTCTGATGTGTTGCAGTGTAAATTTCTGCCCCATTTACTCACCAATAAGATGACTCGGAACGTCTTGCCTTTTTAAATGTGGTCATCAAATGCGTATAGTTGATATGGATCCATCAGACTGCAACATGAATGGTTTTTCGATGAGCAAGTGTCATGCACCCAGGGGGGATGGGGGGTTGGAGTTGGGCTCATCAAAACAATATTAAAGTGGAGGAGGAGAGGAGAGGGATTGTCATCTGTATCCACGGCTCAAGAATCTGACTGGATCAGAACAAAGAACCCAATCTCTCATCTCCATTTGTCCGAAGTCTTCAGAGTGGACATTGATTTCACTAGCTGCTGACTGTCATTATCAATAAACTGCATGGTCCTAACTGAGGGAATGGTGGTGGAGGGAGGGGGAACAAAAATGATGAGCAACAAGTGTCCTTCAGACTCACTGATCAAGTTTTTTTTTTAATGTTACTCTGTGCATGACCAAAGTGCAATTCTCCCTTCATTTGCTGTCCTGAAGAAGCTGTTACCACAGCAACCTCAAATGAATTGCAAGATTTGGAATAAACACATCTTTGACCCAGCGCGTGTGAACTGAGCTTCACTTCATCCCGAACTTACGCTGCATTGTGGACTGCCAAGGCTGCGACAGGAAGGGTACATCAACAATCTAAAAAGAGCTCCATAGGAAACAAGTCACTTTAAATGTTGACTGGTTGAATGATGTTAGCAAAACACACACAGGCTCTGGCTGCAGAATCGTCAACTAGGAGTCTTTATCAGCAAGAAAGAAAAATAAAAATTAGTAATATTTGGGAAGGCATGCACAAGAGCTTCATTTTGAAATGTACAAGACCAGTTGATGTTGGTGTATGAGGTTTCCTGGAATTTTTCTTATGAATTATTACAGATCTATTTTATAGTTTGCTGAAAAGCTCCCTTGCTTTTCCCTGCATGATGGAGTGCTGGAGTGGAAAATCTTTGTCATTATTTAATTGAATTGTATGCTTCTATTCGAGAGGAAGGAAAAAAAAATGCTCAGATAAAATCTGTGGCATTAGAGACTGTGGATGTTAATCACCTTGACACATTGGTATAGAAAGCAGTACTGCGAGGAAGGTACTACCCCTTCACTTACTTTATAATTAAACTGACCGACTTGAAAGCTTTGAAGTGTTCGGGTTAGTGCCAGGGGATTACTGAAAGTTATTAAATTGGATGTGGAATCAGTGCAAAATAAAAACAGGTGCACTAACAATGAGGAGTGGGGAGGGGGGGGGAGGTGGAATGGAACATTAAAGTCTGAAGTCTTCCAGTTACACAGGACATTGTAAAATTCATTACATTTGAAAGGCGCAGATAATGTGAGCAGCCACTGAATGATTCCTGAGGTCACCAGAAAACACTCTTTAATCAGCCATTTTTTACCTTGTTGCTTCTGGTCCTTCTAGTTCAGCACTTAACATAAATTCAAATCACCTTGGTTGCTAATATGTTCTGTTCACACCATCCTGTCATTTACAACATTCGGAATGAGTCATTCATTTTCAACGTGTGTTGGAACTGAACTTTAACTTTGCTCTTCTTTGCTGAGGATTGTTGCTGGCTTTTCCTTCTCCCATTCTAGATCAGTAAACATTATGAATTACAAAGAACAATACAGCAAAGGGACAAGCCATTTGTCCCTCCAGGCCTTGCCCTTCCATACTAAAACTGTCTTCACTACAGGATTTGTATCCCTCCAATACTTGGACGATTTGAAACATCAGGGAACACAAGGTTGCGCCTATTGATTTAAAATGTTTAGCCAGTTTGCCCACAGCATGTTACTCCAAATCTTAACTTGCACCAGCTCCCAATCTGCCTCTCCCATGAGACCTTAAGACATTGGAGCAGAGGTGGGCCATTCAGCCCATCACATCTGGTCCACTATTCAATGAGATTATGGCTAATCTAATAATCCTCAACTTCACTTTCCATCCTTTTCCCTTAACACTTGATTCCCTTATTGATTAAAAATCTGTCTACCTCTACTTTGGATGTAGTTAATGACCCAGCTTTGACAGTCATCTGCATTAAAGAATTCCACAGATTCATGATCCTCTGAGTGAGGAATTTCTTCCTCATCTCTGTCTTAGATGGATAATGTCTGAGGGCTCAGCATAGTAGCAATACTCTGGCTGGGATGCAGATTAACATAGACCCTGTGAGGAAAGTGAAACAGAAAGAAACAAAGACACATCCAGAAGGGCCGAGTAGTTTATCATTGTTCCGATTTTCTTTGATTCTATAAGTGATGGTGTTCCATGTATCTGCTGCCCTTGGCCCTTTACATGGGGTTGGAAAGGACTATCAAAGGAGCCTTGGTGAATTTCTTGTGGATGCTACACACTGCTGTTGCTGAGTGTTGGTGGTGGAGGGAGTGAATGTTTTTGAGTATGGTGCTAATAAAGTCCTGGATATTGTCAAGTTTCTTGTGTTGTTGGAGCTGCACCCATCCAGGCAAGTATGGGGAGAATTCCATTACACTCCTGCCTTGTAGATGATGGACAGGCTTTAGGGAGTCAGGAGATGAGTTACTCACTGCAGGATTCCTGCAGTGCAACCTCACTATTTATATAGTTAGTCCAATTAAATTTTCCCCAAGATGTTAAAAGTGGCAATTTAGTAATGGTAATGCCATTGAATGTCAAGGTGCGATGGTCAGAGACCGATTGCTTCAGTATCTGAGGAGCTAAAAATGGTGCTCAGCATCGTGCAATCTTCGGCAAACATTTCCACTTCTGAGTTTATGATGGCGGGAAGATCGTTTATGAAGCAGTTGAAAATGGTTGGGCCTAGGACACTACTCTGAGGAACTTCTGCAGAGATGTCCTGGAGCTGATCACCTTGACAGTATAATAAGCAAAGTGTGACTTTGATGGGCAGTCACTTGCACCTCCCTCTGGAGTTGAACAAAGACTGTGATGAGGTCAAGAGCTGAGTGGCCCTGGCAGTGCCCAAACTGGGAATCATGGAGTGGATTGAATTGGATGATGCCTGGTAGCCATGATGCTCTGCACCGACGCTCGATCTAAGCTGCACACACAACAATCACTGCATTGATCTCATGCCGCGTATGAACTTCAGAGGCCTGTGAAGCCAAAATGAAAATTATAGGAATTCTATTTGAAACCTCTGGAGAAGACCATGATGGTTGATTCACTCAGCACTTCTAACTAAAGATTATTGTGAATTTTTCAACGTTGTCTTTTGCACTGATGGAGGGGATCGCGTAGAATAATAATTTAGCATCACTTGTACTTTTACAAACAATACAGTGAAATTTGTTTAAGTTGCCATACTCTAGTACTTATATTAATAACAAAAATTATATCTTAAAAAAAAAGACAAAGTCCATCTTTGTTCAATTCACGGCTCATGTGTTTCCAAGGATACTTGTAGATCCTCCACCTGCATGGAGCACTATAGAGCTTAGATCTGATTTATTGGCCGTGAAATCACTTAACCCTGTCTATCACTTGCTGCTTATCCTGTTTGGCATGAAAATAATTTTGTTTTGTAGCATCACCAAGTTGTCCTCCTGCACTCTCCATTGAACCAGGGTGATATCTGGCATGATGGTAATGGTAGAGTGGGGGAATATGCCGGGCCGTGAGGTTATAGTTTGAGATTGAATCCAGTTATTGAATCATACAGCGTGGAAATAGACTTTTCAGTCTAACTCGTTCAGGCTGACCATGTTTCTCAAGCTAAAATAGTCCCATTTGTCTGCATTTGGCCCATATCCCTCTAAATCTTTCCTATTCATGAACCAGTCCAAAAGTCTTTTAAATGTTGTAACTGTACCTGCCACTTCCTCTGCCAGCACCTCATAGATTCTAATCTTGAGTAGCTAGATCTGTTTGAAGTCTGTTCCATTTAGCACAGTGATAGTACCTCACAACATAATGGAGGGTATTCTCAATGTGAAGGTGGGAATTTGTCCCCACAAGGACTGTGAGGTGGTCACTCTTACCGATACTGTCATGGACAGATGCATCTGCAGCTGGCAAATTGGAAAGGATGAAGTCAAGTATGTTTTTCCTTGTTGGTTCCCTCATCACCTGCTGCAGACCCAGTCTAGTCACTCTTACCGATACTGTCATGGACAGATGCATCTGCAGCTGGCAAATTGGAAAGGATGAAGTCAAGTATGTTTTTCCTTCTTGTTGGTTCCCTCATCACCTGCTGCAGACCCAGTCTAGCAGCTATGCCCTTTAGAACCCAACCAGCTCAATCAGCAGGACTACTGCTAAGCCACTCTTGATGATAGACAGTAAAGTACATTCTGTGTCCTTGTTACCCTCAGTGTTTCCTCCCAGTGTAGTTCAACACAGAGGAGTACTGATTCATCAGCCAAGGGAGGGTGAACGTGGTAATCAGCAGGACGTTTCCTTGCCCATGTTTGACTTGATGCCTTGAGACTTCATGGGGTTCAGGGTCAATGTTGAGGACTTCCAGGCAACTGTTTACTGCAGGAGAAAGTGAGGTCTGCAGATGCTGGAGATGCTGATTCCTGAAGAAGGGCTTATGCCCGAAACGTCGATTCTCCTGTTCCCTGGATGCTGCCTGACCTGCTGCGCTTTTCCAGCAACACATTTCCAACTGTTTACTGCAGTGCTGCCACCTCTGCTGATGGGACAGGATATATCCAGGGATGGTGATGTTGGTATCCAGGACATTGTTTGTATGGTATAGAATCCCTATGGTGTGAATAGATGCCATTTGGCCCATTGCGTCCAGACCAACTATCTAAAGAGCATCCCACCCAGACCCAGACTCCGACCCTATCTCTGTAGCCCCACATTTCCCATGGTCAATCCACCTAATCTGCACATCTTTGGACTGTGGGAGGAAACTCAAGCACCCAGAGAAAACTCATGCAGACACGGCGAATGTGTTGTCTGATGGTGGAATTGAACCCAGGTCCCTGGCACTATGAGACAGCAGTGCTAACCACTAAGTTATCATGCAGTGAGTATGACTGTTAGGCTGTCACTTGACTAGCGTGTGAGACACCTCTCCCAATGTTGGCTCTAGTCCCCAGGTGTTACTAAGGAGGACTCTGCAGGGTCATCAGGGCTGTTTCTCCAGTTGTCTTTTCCTGTGCTTAGGTCGATGCCAAGTGGTCTATTCAGTTTCATGGTTTAGATTTACTTTCATCTATATTTTCAAATTGTTCCATAGCCCCATCTTGTCCCTGTCTCACCATACCCTCTCAAGTCCTTAACTGTCTGACATTTCTGCCTTTCTCTCGTTCCAGTCTCTTGTCCAACTCTGGCTTTCTTCACACCACCACTGGAGGCAGTGTTCAGCTGCTGAGGCCTTAAATATTGAAATTCTCTCCATAACCATCACTATTTCAATTCTTCTTTAAGGGATTCCTTAAAACTTGCCGCTTTGACTAAACGTTTGGTGACCTATATTTGTATGAGAGTGATCATATTCAGCCCATCGATTCAATGGTGGCCCTGTGAAGGAGCAACATATCTCATGCCGCTCTCTAGCCATAACACTGCACATTCATCCTTTTCAGAACAGTTATTGTTCCAGCAGAGAGGGAAGGTGGACATTAGGGCCCTTGAAAATCACCATCATAACAGAATTCAAAGAAATTCCCCTTGAGTTGTGAATGCAGTCTAGTCCATCATGGAACCCAAGCTTCCTTCCATTGCCTCCATCTGCACTTCCCGGTGCAACCAACATTATCAAAGACCACCCCCCCCCCCTCCCTCCACTCCGGTTACACTCTCTTCCACCCTCTTCCATTGGGTAAAAGATACAAATGTTTGAAAACATGCATCGATAGATTTAAGAACAGCTTCTTCCCTGCTGTTATCGGGTCTTATGAATGGACCCCTCATTTATTAGAGTTGATCTTTATCTCCACCTTCTTTGTAGCTGTAATACTATATTCTGCATTCTGTTCTGTTACCCTGCTGTAAGGATTGATCTATCTAGTTAGCACATAAAACAATGCTGTTCACTGTATCTTGGTACCTGTGATAATACTAAATTAAACCAAAATCAGAGAATTCAGAGGGTTGTGATGAAATTCAGTAAAATAGTTACGCAGGAAAGGTTAGACTATTAAACACATTGTCCAACTCCTGAGTAACTATTCAAGTGACCTCACATGCACTAAACTATACCTCCCCCAGCATCCCCTACCCTACACACCCCAACCCCAAGACAACTTGATTTGAGAGAAATGCTTGGGGAGGAGATGGCCCAGTGGTAATATTATTGGACTGTTAATCCAGAGACCCAGGTAATGTTCTGGAGACCTGGGTTTGAATCCCACCATGACAGATGGTGATATTTAAATTCAATAAACATCTGGAATTAAGTGTCTAATAATGACTGTGAATCCATTGTCAATTGTTAGCCAAGTCCAATTTCCCCTTTAGAAATCCATGCTGCTTCTTTCTAAGCAACCCATCTTTTTTTCTGCGTGACTAATAAGTCTATCCTGAATAACTTTCTCGAAGCTCCCCCATCACTGAGGTTAAACTAATTGTAAGTGCTGGGATTATCCTTATAATCTTTCTTGAGCAAGATGTAAGGTCTGCAATTCTCCAGTCCTCTGGCACCTCACTTGATTACAGGGAAGACTGAAAGGTTATGCCCAATGCCCCTGCAGTTTTGACCCTCCCTTTCTTCAAAATCCTTGGATGCATCTCAACTGCTCCCAATGCATCATCGACTCTAAGTACCAACAGTGTAAACAAGAATTCTTCCACATCAATTTTGAGCCTTTCCAGTGACAGAGCCTCCTGCTGTGTCACCATGGCCCGGGTTCTGAACAAGGGTCACTGAAAACGTTAATTACACCTTTTGCCCACAGTGCTGCCAGACCTGGTGAGTTTCTTCAGCAATTTGTTTCAGATCATCAGCACCTGCAGTTTTTTTTTAATCTGGGTAGCATGTTCCTCTTTGGTAATGCCAGATGCAAAGCATTCATTTAGCATCTCAGGCATGACCCTGCCTCCATTATAAGTGCACTTTCTGGTATCTAATCAGTTGTATCCCTCCTTTTAACACACCTTTTCTACTGATATACTTATAAAAGATATTTCTTCATGGGACATCCCGCTATGTTGGCGACCAGTCTCTTCTCATAATTCAATTTTTGCTTCTCTTATTTATTCTTTCACCTGCCCTCTCAACCTTCAGTATTTCTCATTGTTCCTAATTGTATTTTCTACCTTATACCTGTCAAAAGTACACTTTCTCTTCAGTATTATAATTCCTCTCTCCTGGATTATCTAGGAAGCTGTGGATTTGCTTGCACTTTTTGTAGCTCAACTGTACTCAAACTATCTCCTCTTTCATGGTAGCCCAGTGTTCAGTGACTGTTTTTGCTACCAACCTCCCAGTCAATCCTACCCAGCTGTGTCCTTGGCTCATTGAAGTCAGCTCTCCACCAATTGATTTTTCTCACTTCAAATTGATGTTTACCATTCTCCAGCATCATAACTTTTGAAAAGGCTGATGAGTGAATACTTGAAAAGGAATCATTTGTTGGAGTAAGGGGAAAGAGCAAGAAGCTAGGTCTAACTGATTAGCTCTTTCAAAGGGAAAGCACAACTACAATGGACCAAATGGCCTCTGTCAGTGCTGAGATTCTTTGATCTAATTATTGTTAGGTAAAACTCAGGGATCAAGATCAGTACATTCCGCTAAACCGCAGACTGTGATAGATTTTGATGTTCTTCAAAGGAGGATTTTGAAGGAATCTCTTTTGATTTTTTTTCTCAGCAACTTTTCCTGTGTAATTTGGAAACAGAGTCAACCACAATCAGCGTGCAGCAGTTCCTGGTGGAGTTGAAAGCTGGTGGAATCAGCAGGATCCACAAGGAGGTCAGAAGGGAACTCTGACATACAAAGGGATTGGACCTGCTGGATTTTCTTGCCTACTTGCCACTTTTTGTCTTCATCCATAACTCAGTTGTCTCAAATCCATTGGACGATTCCCAGAAGCTCTGACTTTTGCAATAGGCATGACCTGATCTTTCTCAGAAAAACGCAGGGAGAAATAACTTGTGTTTGTTAAATGCTATATCATGTCTCATCGTGAATCCCAAAAGATGCCTATATAAGGGAATAGATTGTGACATTGTGTGAATGTGTGTACTGGTGGCCATGAGTTAACAATCAGCTTTGCCTTTCTCTCTCTGAGCATTGTCATCAGGAAGAAAGATTAGAGTGATGTAAGATGGGTTCTCGCTATCTCCACTTTGTTATTTCCATAAAGTCATACTCTGTTCCTATCATTTACTTTGAAATAATGTCACAGGGGCAGTAGCCAATTAACACACAACAAGGTTTAATAACAATGCTTCGGGTGGTGGAATGGACTGTTGACCAGTTCTTCTTCAACAATGCCAGCAAATATTTAACATTCACCAGGACAGGCTAAGAGGCTCTATGCATCATCCAGAAGCCACTAGCTCAGACAGGATAGCATTCCTCAGTACTGTTCTGGGCTGTGTATCCATGTATATATGTTAAAGCCCACAACTGTGTGACTCACAGGGAAAGTTGGTACTAATCTGTGTCAATCTCTTACAGAAAATAACAAAGACATTTCATCTATTCCTGCTCAGTAATTCAGAAAGTGCTCAGGAGAAGAAAGTATAGGTGAGTTCACTGTAGATAAATACAGATCATTGAAAGGTTGTCAAATTTAATTCACATTAGGTGTGAAAATCTAATCATTTAATCCTTTTAAATGCAAGTTCCACTGAAAATTTAAAATTATCTTTACCAAATTATGTCAGTGTGATTTCTCCTCTTCGATAACACAATTCAGGCAGACTGTTCCCCTTTGAGCAGAAATAGTCAGAGGTGAATTAATTGAGGTTTTCAAAACTATGAAGAGCTCTGGCAGGAGGGTCTGGAACCAGACTGTACAAGTTTAAGGATATTGGCAAAAAAAAAACAGAGGAAGGCTGAGCATAAAAAACTGATTACACAGCAAATTGTTGTGATCAAGAATGTACTGCCTAAAAAGATGATTCAGCGGTAATTTTCAAAAGGGAATTAAATAAATATTTCAAGTGGAAAGATTTACAAGGATTCAGAGAAAGATTGGAGAAATGAAATCAATTGTGTAACTCTTTCTTTTTATATTCTAAAATATCCCAATTAATACTTGTCATGTGAATTTCTCAACAAAACCACACTGACAGTGCAGACTCACAGGCAGTCCAGCATATAGCAGAAAACCACAACCTCCTTCCCTCATGTTCCTCGATTGAAATTTATGTACAAACGTTTACAGGTTTATAAAGGTGAGGGTTGGATTAAAATTCTATAAGACATCTACATACACTGTCACTGAGTTTATCAGTAAACCTTCTTGTTTCACCTGACTGGAGCATTAACCCAAAAGGTCTCCTTATTATTTAGTTTGTGAGAAATAAGCATAATTTCTAGAAGAGAGACGATTCAGCCCATCAAGCCTGTTCCACAGTTTCAGAAGTTCTGACTTTGTTGCTGAAGCTCACTGCAGAACGCAACCCCCTAATTCATGCATAAGGCTATTAGCCTTGGTTAGTGAGCTCTGAGTCACAAGGCTATGCATTCAGAGAATTGAGCGTAAGATTTGAACTGATATGTCCACTGAGATACTGATGGCACACTGCAGTGTCTGAGGTGCTAACTTTCAAGTGCACTGTCCAACCAAGGCCTCCTCAGCTCACTCAGTTTGACCTAAACTGTTACTATTTGAGGAAGAACAGTGGGGCTCAGATCAGCCTTGATCACATTGAATAGAAGAGCAGACTGATAGGCTGGAAGTGTCTGAATTTTGCTCCTACGTCTTATGATATTATGATTATAAGGTCTACCTTGACCAATATTTATCCATCAATCAGCATCATGGTTAGCAGATTATCTGACTTTATGTCACTTTACTGATTGTTGGGTCTTGTTGTGTCCTAATTGACTATCACTTTGCTACACACAACAATTCCAACATTTTAAAAAGTATTTTGTTAATTGCAAGGTGCTTGGAACTCCCTGAGACAGTGCAAGATGTTATACAAATACAAGCTCCTTTTCCTTTGACTCCAGCTTGGTGTTATTATTGCACAAACACTCATTCCAGGATATCATCTCTGATCCTTTAACTGTGGGGCTAACCCACCTTAAACCTCAACACCAACCAAAGTATAACATTTATTTTGATTTAGTTAACACCAGCTTAAAGCAGCTTGAGGTGAAATTTGATATCAATACTGTTGAACATTTTTAGAAGACATGGATCAATTCAAATTTCTACCCTATTGTTGTTAACTTGAGGGAATACCATCTACAGTATAAAGAGTGAGCAACAAAAACCACCAGAAATTCTATATAAAGTCACATTGTGAAGCATGTACCAAGCCAAATTTGTTTGATGTGCAGTTGAGTTGTTTTATTAACGCAATAGTTGTGTGCATTGTGGTTTCCATGGAGACTGATAACCTTTAGAAATGTAACTGAACTTCCAGTGACTGACTGGAAGGCTCACAGTAGACATTTAGAAGTTTTAAGATTTTCACGGTACCAAAGAAACCTAAAGCAACATAGGCTAAACATTGAAAAACCAAAGAACTGCAGATGCTGGAAATCAGAACCAAAAACAGAAATTATCAGAAATGCTCAGCAGGTCTGTCAGCATCTCTGAAGAGACATCAGAGTTAACATCCCAGGTCCAGTCACCTATCAGACTATTGTTCACTTCAGTTGTGAGAAAGGGTCATTGAATCTAAAACGTTAACTCTGCTTTCTCTCCACAGATGCTGCCAGACCTGTTGAGTTTTTCCAGCTTTTTTTTTTGTTATTGGTTAAACATTGTTTCAGTTGGCAACTCATATCCTAAGTTACAAAAACATTTTCCCTCTTAACTTTTAAAATGTTCCAAACACCTCCTCCATTGTTATAGTTCACTGTCCCCTAAGTGGAGACTTCATTTGATAGGAACCAGTCCAAAGCTAGTCTCAGCTCTTGATGGTTGGTTTCTACTTCCAGCCAAGTAACCTCTAAATTCTAAACCAACTGTCACAGTGATGGTTACCGGAGAGATTTCTCTCTCAAGCCAAGATGAATCTTCCACCTCCATCTAAATCTTGACAAACTTTGCTTCTTCAATATAAGCATGAAAGCTTCCATCCACATTCCCTGCAGAACACAAAAGACACCAGCCATTTCTATCTCTTTACACCCCCCCCCCCACCCCCCTCTCTCAAACAGCTCCTTTCAGAATTTCCTATCCAAGAATACCTTACAAACGTTTCTGTATAATGGTCTGCTCAAGATTCTTCCCCTCTTAAAACCTATCGTCATGGCAACATGTATCACTTGGACCTTGTATCCAGATATAAATGTTAATTTCTACCCGTCAGACACCCAAATCCTTTCTATCTTGGAATACAGGGACAGTTGAAAGTATAACCATTGATAAAGCCTGACATTCTTAACATTTCCCAGTGAAACTTGGAGTTTACCAGCCCACAGATAGCCATCACAGATGCCCTTGCCACTGTTCAGATGTGTGAATACCTTGTACCTTCTTCATTCTAATTCTGGTCTCTGTGGCAAGCAACCACCAAATCTTGTTGGTCAGAATTCATTGTTCTATTTTGAATGGTAGAACCCTGGAAAGTGCAGAGGATCAGAGGGACTTTGGTGTGCATGTCCAACAGGACAGGTGGATAAGGTGGTTAAGAAGACAAATAATATTCTTGCCTTTTTAGTCAAGGCATAGAGCAGGGAAATTATGCTGGAACTGTATAAAACATTGTTTAGGCTACAGCTAGGTTATTGTGTGAAGTTATGAAATCCACATTATAGGAAGGATGTGATAGCACTGGAAAGGATGCAGAAAAGATTTATTCGGATGTTGTCTGGGCTGGAGAGTTTCAGTTATGAAGCGAGGTTGGACAGACTGGGCTTGTTTTCCTTGGAGCAGAGGAGATTGAGAGGGGACAGGATTGAGATGGATATAATGATGAGGAGCAGAGACAGGGTGGACAGGAAGAAACCTCTCCCTTTAGTGGAGAGATCAATGACCAGGGCACATAGATTTGAGATAAGGGACAGAAGGTTTGAGTAGATGTGCGGAAAATTGTTTCATTCAGAGAGTAGTGGGATTATGGAAGTCAATGTCTGTAAGAGTGGGAGAGGCAGAAACTCTCATCATATTGAAGAAGGATTAAGATGTGCACTCGTGATGCCAAGGCATGCAAGGAAAATAGGGTTAGAATAGTCAGGTGGTTGAAGGGCCAAAGGACCTTTTCTGTGCTGTAGATCTCTATAATTCTATGACTTTAAATTAAGGAGACAGTGCTGATACATAACAATGTTGCAAATCCTTTCCTTGAAGCAGCCATCTTATTCCTTGTTACAATGTGTTTATTCTGTGATACTCGTGCCATGCCTGTAGCACAAGCCCCTGACAATCTAGCACTCAACTTCCAAACTTGGAATCTCCATCATCCAGAAGGGCAAGTGCAGCAGATACATGGGAATACCACACCCTGCAAGTGGCTCTCCAAGCCACTCACCATCCTGACTAAAAGAAATATCACTATTCAGTCATTGTCACTGGATGAATATGCTGAAGCCAGCAGTAAACACTCCAACCAGCTTGATAGGCAACTGATGAGAATGGGGGTAGAAATGGTCTAACTGGAATTATTTTTGTAGGTCTGGTGGAGCAGAAGTTTTCAACCTAGGAAGGGAGGAAAGTCGCAGATACAGTCATAGAGAAGAGTTAACTCCAGGAAAGGTAAGACGTAGGCAGCCAGTGCAGAAGTCATCTGTGGCTATCGCCATTTCAAACAAGTATGCTGTTTTGGATGTAGCATGGACAGCCAAGTTTTTGGCATTGAGACTGACTGCAATGCAATGAGGGGTATGCCAGGTTCTAAGAGATAAATTGTATTAGGGCACTCTTTATTTCGAGGTACAAACAGACAGCAGCAAAAAATCAGAATGGTGTATTGCATCCCTGGTGCCAAGATCAAGGATGTCTCAGAGAGGGTGCAGAATATTCTTGAAGGGGAGAGAGATCAGCAGGAGGTCATCATACACATTGGAACCAATGACATCAGAGGGAAAAAGATTGAGATTCTGAGAAGAGATTACAGAGAGTTAGGCAGGAATTTAAAAAGGAGGTGTTCGAGAGTAGTAATGTCTGGATTATTCCCGATGCTGCAAGTTAGCAAGGGCAGGAATAGGAGGATAGAGCAGATGAATGCATGGCTGAGGAACTGGTGTACGGGAGAAGGATTCACATTTTTGGATCATTGGAATCTCTTTTGGGGTAGAAGTGACCTGTACAAGAAGGACGGATTGCACCTGAATTGGAAGAGGACATATTGGCATATTGGCAGGGAGAATTCATATTGGCAGGGAAATTTGCTCGAACTGCTTAGGAGGATTTAAGCTAGTAAGGACTAATAAATTAAACTGCATTTATTTCAATGCAAGGGGCCTAAACAGGGAAGGCAGATGAACTCAGGACATGGTTAGGAACATGGGACTGGGATATCCTAGCAATTACAGAAACATGGCTCAGAGATGGGCAGGACTGACAGCTTAATGTTCCAGGATACAAATGCTATAGGAAGGACAGAAAGGGAGGCAATAGAGGAGGGGGAGTGGCGTTTTTGTTAAGGGATAGCATTACAGCTGTGCTGAGGGAGGATATTCCCAGAAATACATCCAGGGAAGTTATTTGGGTGGAACTGAGAAATAAGAAAGGGATGATCATCTTATTGGGATTGTATTATAAACCGCCTAATAGTCAGAGGGAAATTGAGAAACAAATTTGTAAGGAGATCTCAGTTATCTGTAAGAATAATAGGGTGGTTATGGTAGGGAATTTTAACTTTCCAAACATAGACTGAGACTACCATAGTGTTAAGGTTTAGATGGAGAGAAATTTGTTCAGCGTATACAAGAAGATTTTCTGATTCAGTATGTGGATATACTTACCAGAGAAGGTGCAAAACTTGACCCTGCTCTTGGGAAATAAGGCAGGGCAGGTGACTGAGATTTCAGTGGGGGAGCACTTTAGGGCCAGTGACCATAATTCTATTCATTTTAAAACAGTGATGGAAAAAGATAGATAAACCTAAAAGCTGAAATTCTAAATTGGAGAAAGGCCAATTTTGATGGTATTAGGCAAGAACATTCAAAAGCTGACTGGAGACAGATGTTCACAGGTAAAGGGATGGCTGGAAAATGGGAAGCCTTCAGAAATGAGATAATGAGTCCAGAGAAAGTATATTCCTGTTAGGGTGAAAGGAAAGGCTGGTAGGTATAGGGAATGTTGGATACTAAACAAATTGATGGTTTGGTTAAGAAAAAGAAGGAAGCATTTGTCAGGTATAGACAGGATAGATCGAGTGAATTCTTAGAAGAGTATAAAGGCAGCAGGAGTATATTTAAGAGGGAAATCAGGAGGGCAAAAAGGGGACATGAGATAGCATTGGCAAATAGGGTTAAGGAGAATCCAAAGGGTTTTTACAAATACATTAAGGACAAAAGGGTCACTAGGGAGAGAATAGGGCCCCTCAAAGATCAGCAAAGTGGCCTTTGAGGAGAGTTTGCGCAAACTTGGTTTGTTTTCACTTGAATGTCAAGATGAGGGAGAGACCTCATAGAGATGTACAGCAAGGAAATAGATGTGTTAGAAGTTTACAGAATTATGACAGGCATGGATAGAATGGATAGTCAGAGTATTTTTCCCAAGGTAGAAATTTCTATCGTTTGTGGACATAAGTTTAAGGTAAAAGGAGGAACATTTAAAAGGACATGGGAGAGGTATTTTTTTCTACAGAGGGTGAGGTAAGTGTGTGGATTGTGCTGCCATAGGAGACAGTAGGGATGGATACAATAGCACCATTAAGAGGCATTATGACAGATATATGAATACGGGGATATGGACCGTAAAAAGGGAAAAGGTTTTCAGTTTAGAAATGAATCGTATGTTAGTGCAGTCTTAGTCAGCTGAAGGGCCTATTTCTGTCCTATAAAGGTCTTTGCTCTTTGACCTTCAGACAATGCAGTGCTCCCTCAGTACTGACTCTTGGACAGTGTAGCATTCCCTCAGCACCGACCCTCCAACAGTGTGACACTCCATCAGTACTGACACTCTGACAGTGCAGTACTCTCAGTACTGACCCTTTGACAGGGAACACTCCCCCACTACTGACCCCACTGACAGTGCAGTACTGCCTCATTATTGACTGTCTGACAGTGCAGAACTCCCTCAGCACTGACCCTCTGACAATGTGGCACTCTTTCCATACTGACCATCTAATGATGCAGCGCCTCAAGGCAAGGTGATGACCCAGTGGTATTATCACTGGACTGTTAATCCAGAGACCCAGGTAATTTTTTGGGGACCCAGGTTTGAATCCTGCCATGGAAGATGGTGAAATTTTAATTCATTAAAAGTGAGTGGAATTATGAGTCTAATGATAACCATAAAACCATTGCCAATCATTGTGGAAAGCCCACCTGGTTCACTAATACCTTTAGGAAAGGAAACTGCCATCCTAATCTGGTCTGGCCTACATGTGGCTCCAAATCCACAGCAACGTGGCTGACTCTTAACTGCTCTCTGGGCAGTGAATGCTGGCCTAACTAGTGATGTCCACATGCTGTGAATGAATAATGAAAAGACACTTTCAGCATACTGGTCCCCCTGATAGTGCAGCACACCCTCAGTACTGACCCTCTGACAGTGCAGCACAACCTCAGCACTGACCCTCCAACAGTGCAGCACTCCCCCAGTATTAACCCTCTGACAGTGCAGCACTCCTTCAGTACTGACCTTTTGATAGTGCAGCATTCCCTCAATACTGGCCATTCAACAGTGCAGTACTTTGTCAGTATTTAGTTTCCATTTGCATTCAAACCTCTAGAGAGAAACTTGAACCCACAACGTCTGGCCGAGAGAATTGCACACACACAGCCACAACATTCAGTTGTCTGAGGCTATGCCTCCAAATCAGGGGCCACCTCTTTGCTGCAGAGATAGTTGATAGGCTAGTACATTATTATTGGTGACACAGAAGTCAAAATTAATTTTAAAAAATCACAACATAATAATGGGTTTTTACGGAAATAGAAATAATTAACTATGGCCTTCAAGAAAGGGATTTTATCCCAAACCTATCTCCGTGATGACTACCATATAATTTTTCAGTGTACAAACATTGCCTTTGTGCCATGTGCAATGGGTACCTAGAGATAAACACTACTGATCTAGAAAAATCTAAAAATTAAAATAAAATTCAGCAGATTCCAAGAGTCATTGCTAGATATTAAACCCAAGTTGTTTCTCCTGGGTGAAACAGAGATTAAAGATATTTTTTGCAGAATAAATTGTCAGGTTATGATTCTGAAACATTTATCATAATCAAAACGGTGACCCACTGTCTTCAGCATCCATGCTCTGGAATACTCAGGAGTTAGCTGGTCAGTTGTGCTGTCCATGGTACTGAAAGTTTGTATTGATCGAAGTCCTGGAACTGCCGTCCTTACAACACTCCGGCTGTATCTGCACCAGAGTGGATAAAGAAACCAACTCACTATCACCTCTTTAAGATCACTGCGTTCTTTAGGGTCAGCCAACGAATAATGACCTTACCATTTTCCCCAGCATCCTATTTTCTATAATGAAAGCAACTTACTGTGGATTCTGGAAATCCGAAACAAACACAGAGATAGCTGGAGAAACTCAACAGGTCAGGTAGCATTTATTTCTGTCCACAGATGCTGCCAGACCTGTTGAGTTTCTTCAGTATTCTCTGAAATTGTTTCCTATTTTCTATGTTTCTATATATTAAAGAATTTTTAAAAATTGTTTCTGTAATGTTGCTGTAAATTAAAGCAGAGAGTGAACTTAATATTTTGCTTTTACAAATGCATCTACCAATTACATTCAGTAAACACCTGCAGAATTAGAGGTAAGCTGAAGATTTTGACAAATGTCAATGACATTTATATATAAAAGGTATCTTTCCAAAGTTTACCAACGACACAAAATTGGAAATGCAATGGATTAAGCAGTGAGGAGGGTAGTGGCAGTTTCAGAAGCACATAGACTGGTGGAGTGGTCAGACATCTGGCAGTTAACATTTTATACAAAGATTTGAGAGATGATGCACTTTGGTAAGCATGAATGAAAAGTGGCAGTCTAATCTAAATGGATTTTAAATTGGATGCAGGAACTGAGAGATCTGGAGTTGTCGAGAGTGTACTGCTGGAAAAGCACAGCAGGTCAGGCAGCATCTGAGGAGCTGGAGAATCGACATCAGCCCTCCGTCAGAATTTCTGATGATGAACTTACGCCAGAAATGTCGATTCTCCCGCTCCTTGGATGCTGGCCTGACCTGCTGTGCTTTTCCAGCACTACATTCTCGACTCTTAACTCCAGCATCTGCAGTCCTCACTTTCTCCTAGATCTAGAGTTGTGCACATTTAAATCTTCAAAGGTGGAAGCGCAAGTTGACCATGCTGTTAACAAACGGAGACTGGATCCTTAGCAATCTCAAGGGGATGCTGGAGAAACTCAGCAGGTCTGCAACCAGTGGAGAGAGCAACAGAGTTAAATTTCAAGTCCAGTATGACTTTTTCAGAATGGGATAATAAAGTTAACATTTGGAGTCCTGTTAACTCTGCTTCTCTATCCAAGATGCTGTCAGACCTGCTGTGTTGATTCAGTCCTTTTGTTTTCAGATTTCCAGCATCTACAGTATTTTGATTTTATTAAACTGGATACTTGGCTTATTTATAACAGCATAGAGTATAAGCCTTTATTAAAAAAAGTAGCTGGATTTCAGCTGCAGTGTGTTGTCCAGTGCTGTTCACCATACTTTGCCCTTGCAGAGGGGGTTTACCAGAATGGTACCAAGGATAAGTAAATTCACTTCCATGGAATGATGGGTGAAGCTGGATTTAGAGAAGGAAATTAAAATTATGAAGTGGTTTTGATTGAGTTAGATTAAATTATTTGGTGGTAAAATGATTTCAGATAAACCTTAGGATGTGGAAGAGCTATTTCTAAATATAAGTGAAGAAATACAAAGTAAGCATTGTACAAGTTTTATTTATTGTGCTTATATTTTCATTTAATCTGAAAAGACTTGAACTGCAAGTGTAAAATAAAGAATATTGTATTTTGGGAATTACCTTCACCTTAAAGCTGTCAGAATGGATAAGAAGGACCTATTTCAGTTAGCAGAAAGGTCAATAAGCAGGGGCAATATATTTAATATAATTGGCAGAAGGATTAGAGAGGAATTGAGACGTAACTTTTTCACCCAAAGGACTGTGTAAGTCTGGAACTCACTTCTTGAAAACTTGGTGTAGGCAGAAACCCTCATTGAATTTTTTTAAAAAAAGATTTGGGCATAGAACAAAAACATAGAACAGTATGGCACAGAAACGAGCCCTTCAGCCCGTGATGCTGTGCTGAACATGACACATAATTCAACTAATCCCTTCTGCCTGCCCTAGGTCTATATCTCTCCATTCCTTGCATACTCATGTACTTACCTCAAAGCCCCTGAAATGCCCCTATCCTATCAGTCTGCACCACCATCCCTGGCAGCACACTTCTACCACTCTTTGTGTAAAAAGATTGGCTCTCACATCTCCTTTGAAATTGCCCCCTCTCATCTTAAATGCATGCCCACCCCTCATACATACCTGAAGTGCTGTAAGAGAGCTACAGATCCAGAACTGAAAGCTTGGATTTTATTGCATGGCAAGTTTTCAATTAGCATTAACATGATGGGCTGAATTGCCTCAGGCCAGTGCTTTTTTTTTCTATCTTTCAATGATGGTGATGTAATGATGTCATTGGCAGTAATCCAGAGACCCGGCTCAATCCCCTGGGGACATGGGTTCAAATCCCAAATGTCAGATTGTGAAATTTAAAATAAATGATTAAGGCTGGAACTGAAAACCTGTCTCAGTAATAATAACCATGTTGTGCATCATTGTAAAAACTCACTTGATTCAGTGGAATGAAGGAGATCTGCTGCCCTTACCTGGTCTGTCCAAATGTGACTCCAAACTCCCAACAATGTGTCTGATTCTTAGCTGCCCTCTGGCATAGCCAAGGAAGCTATGTTCAAGAACAATTATGGATGGGCAATAAATGCTGGCCTTGCCAGTGGCACCTACATCTCATGAAAGTCTAAAAAAAAGACATATTGTCTGCAGAATTCATCTGATTTACAGAGCAGGCTTGACAATGAGTGAGTGATCTGTTCCATCAGATTACTACACAAGAAGTGAAACAATGAAATTAGGTCCATTGTTAGAAAGTCTTTGAAGGGCAAGAGATGTACTAAAAATAGAAAATGCTGGAGAAAATCAGCAAATCTGGCAGCATCTGTGGAGAGAGACGCAGTTGACATTGAGTCCAATATGACTCTTCTTTGGCAAAGAGTCAGATTGGATTTGAAATGTTAACTCTGTTTCTCGATGCACAGATTCCACCAGACCTACTGAGTGCCTCCAATACTTTCATTTTTTTTTTTATTTCCAGTTTCAGATATCTTCAGTATTATGCTATTAGAAGGGAGAAATAACCCTAAGCACTGCCTGGTTTTGGGAGTTCAAGAGTGTATAACTGAGCTGTTATCGGGAAAAGGAACTTTTGAAAATATGCAGATGAAGGTTCGGTTTCTCTTACTCAGCAACAAGTTGGATTTAAACTGTAAGGAGAACATTGCAGACTTCCAAAAGGACATTGACAATTTGGTGGAATGGGTAGACAGGTAGTTCAATGCAGAGAAGAGTGAGGTGATACACTGGTCAGAAGGATGCTGAGAGACAATGTAAAGTGGGAATACAATTCTAAAAGCGGTGCAGAAGCAGGTGGAGCTGGGGTGTTTTTGTGCATAGATCATTGAAGGTGCAGGACAGGGGGAGAGCATGGTTAATAAACCACAGAATCCTTGGCTTTATTAATAGGAGCATAGAGTGCAAGAACAAGGAGGTGATGCTGAACATGTGCAAAACACTTTAATTTGGTTTATTGTAATCACATGTACTGAAGTACAGTGAGAAGCTTCATTTTGCGAGCAATACAGCAGATCATAGCAAACAAGGACATAGTGCTCAGAGGGTGCTTAGACAGAGCGAGGCACATGGGTTACACTGCACAGGAGGTTCACAAAGCAATATCAACATTATGTGAAGTTAGAGAATCCATTCAGCTGTCTAATAACAGCCAGGAAGAAGTTGTTCTTGAACCTGCTGGTGCATATGTTCAAGCTTCTCTATCTTTGACCAGAAGAAGTTGGAGGAGAGCATTACCAGGTTTGGAGAGGGCTTTGATTATATTGGCAGCCCTTCCGTGGCAATGAGGTGTGTAAATCGAGTCCATGGATGGGAGACCTCAACTGGAGTATTGTGTACAGCAATGGGTGCCACATTATAAGAAGGATGGCAATGCATTGGAGAGAGTGAAGAAGTGATTTACGGTAATGGTTCCAGGAATGAGAAACTTCAGTGATGAGGACAGATTGAAGAAGTTGGGAGTGTCCTCCTTGGAGAGAAGCAATTTGAGAGGGGATCTGATTGGGGTTTTCGTAATCATAAGCAGGCAGGACAGAGTAGATAATGAGAAGTTGTTCCTGCTCATAAAATATAAAAATAAACAGAGGGCATAGATTTAAAGCAAAGTGCAAATGAAGCAATGGTGGTGTGAGTAAATTCCCAGCAAGTATGTAAGGTCTGGACTGCACTGATTGAAAATGTGGTGGACGCATTGGATAATTAAATGGCCAGAAATGATATGCAGAGATATTGGGCAAAGGCAGGAAATAGGCAGTAAGTAATAGAATCTTTGCAGGCATAGTGGGCTGAATGGCCTCCTTCTTAGCTGTAACAATCCTGTGATTCTGTGGAGAGGTCAGTGTTATGGATTGTCTTGAAGGAGGAAGGCAAGTTTGAGAGACAGACAGATTTAGAGAGGGAATTCCACATAGGGCAGGTGATGCCAGGGTGGTTAAAATTGGGGCTGGTCAAGAAACCAAAATTGGAAGAGTGCAGATATCTGGGTGAATTGTAGACCTGTAGGAGGTTACAGAGACAGGCAAGTGGTGAGACCATGGAGGAATGTAAAAACAAGGATCAGAAACTTTGAAATCAAGCAAAGCAATGATTGCACAATTTTCAAATTAAATTGCAAAGTTTCTCTCCATCATTTTAACATAAATAATGTGCATTATCATCTTCCCCATTATGCTTTTGCCCACGAGTGCACTGTAAGTGAGGGAACCTGCTTTATCTGCACTGCCTTATGGATCGGCGCAACATCGAGGGCCCAAGGGCCTGTACTGCGCTGTATTCTTCTATGTTCTATGTTCTATGACCATTGCAAAGAAAAGCAACACTAAGTTCTTTCTGCTGCCTCTCGCTGTTCAAGGGAGCTTCAAATTTGAAATTCTATGGGTGTTTTAAAGACCACTTCATCACGTAGCGAGCCTTGTGAGGTTCTATACACTTTCTAGCACATTTCTGTTTATGCCTTCTTTACCAACACCCTTCCTAGAAAAAAAAACAAGTGTGAGGAAGCTTCTAAAAAAACCACCCTCCCTCCTCTCAACACAGATCAGCCATTGATTGGAGCAAGAGTTTGTGGAACACACACACAGACAAAACGATTTTCTCGGATGAAATGTATGTGTATGCAGCCAAAAAAAAAGGGTCGCCCTTAACCTCAGGCCATTGTCATGGTTAATGTTTGCAGTGGTCTCTCTAAAAGAAAGTATTGTAGTTCGTTGCCAGGTATTCCCTAGCAACCGTAATACTACGCTAAGACTTGAAATGCTTTCGACTGGGGGCCTTTGTCAGAGTTTCAGCACACCCCCCACTAAAATATAACACGTGCTTATCAACAGAAGAATATGTTAAGGGGCAGAAAAGTTCTGTATCTTTCCAATGCTTTGGTTTTAATTGCAAGTTGACATTTCTAAACCGCCTCAACTTTTGTCTTGCTCTTTTCTGTAAAGACACCTTTTTCTCACAGATTATAAACCAAAAGTTTTAGACTTTTTTATGTAAGCAGAACAAAATTGGGAAGCTTTTTTTTATGTTTAAAAATGCCAGACTGTATCCTTGATAAGTAATATAAGTTCCCACAATGAAGGAATTGAGATATGCTAATTTTAATTCAGATATGCTCATTTTAATTCAGATATGCTAATTTTAAACCTGAGACAGTTTTTTTGTTAAGGAAAGATATTGAGGGATGTGGATCAAAGGCAGAGTTGAACCACAGACCAGCCGTGATTTCATTGAATGGGAGCCATGATGTGGAGGTGGCAGTGTTGGACGGGTAGATGAAGTCAGAATCACAGGACACCAGGTTATAATCACTTCACCTGATGAAAGAGCAGCGCTCCAAAAGCTTGTAATTTCAAATAAACCTGTTGGATGAACCTAGTGTTGTGTAACGTCTGCCATTGAATGGTGGAACAGGCACAGAGGCTGAATGCCCTACTCCAGTTCCTATGTTCTATATTCCATGGAGAAGCGAGAGAAATGGGCCTATTGTCAGAGCAGCAAAGGGTTAACAGTAAATTTGATTGAGGTGCTGAAAATCTGGAGAGGTTTTGATAGGGGAAAAAAGGAGTTTTTTTTCTTCCCCTTGCAAGTGCATCATCGACTAGAGGAAATAAATTTAAGATAGTAGGCAAAAACAAATAGAAGGAGGGAAGGCAATGGGAATTTGCTTTTCCTCAACATGTATTCATGGTCTGGAATTCATTTTTCCCTTGAATTGAGTGGCTAGCTAAAGCCATTTCCAAGGGCAGAGTCAACTATGTTGCTATAGGCTTGGGTCGGGACTCATTTGTAGGTCAGACTCAGTATACACAGCAGATTTCATTCTCTGAAGGACATTTGCAAATCAGAGAGGCCTTCATAGATTTACTTTTATTCCAATCAAACTGTGATGGGATTGGAACCTACACATGAGCCTGGGTTCTGGATTACTAACCCAGCAATACTTTCACTACACCACTGCCTCCCCTTGTTATTTTTATACTCCTATTCTTTTGTAATAAAGACTAACATAAACATACGTCTTCCGAATTGCTTGTGGTATCTCCATACATCTAACATTCTGTATTTCCTGCACTAGAAACCCAAATTCCTCTCTACATTTACATTTCATTTTCTCATGTTATTTCTTTCAAAACATATTTTGCTTTTGCACTGAAGTCAGAAATTTCACATTTTCCCTCACTGTAGTCCATCTGATCATTTCAACAGTTATATCTATCTACTTTCTCTTTATATCATCCACACTACTTTCACACTTAGCTTTACATTATCACCAAGTCTGGATGTAATGCATTTGTTCCCCTCTTCTAAGTAATTGATGTTGTTTGCAAATAGTTGAGTCTAATTCTTGTTGTACCCCACTAGTTACAGCCTCTTACTTGGAAGCTAACTTTGTTTTCTTTACACTAGCTAATCCTCAATTAAGAATCATATATTTCCACTAATCCCATAATCCCTAATCTTGAGTAATAATCTACTTTGTGTCACCTTTGTATCGACTTTGATGTTTTCAGAAAATATAAACCTACTGCATTTACTGGTTCCCCTTTATCTATCCTCCTATTTAAATCCTTAACCATACATTCAAGCATTTTAACTTTTATTGTTGTCAGGTTAATTGGTTTCTAGCTCTCTCTTTTTTCTCTTCCTCTTTTCTAGGATAATATTGATGCATTTGCAAACCTGAAATTCATGGGGACCATTTTAAAGTATAAAGAATTCTGGAACATCATCCCCTATCACTACAACCAGCTCTTTTGGTACTCGATGGAAACCTTCAAACCAGGGAATTTGCCACCTTTCATTTCTCCTTTATCCTCTGTCTTTATTGACTTTGCACTCTTTACTCTCATTTGACCTTGGGTTCTCCAGCCTATCCATTGTGCTCTATGACATTTCTAATGTGGAAATAGGTGCAAAATCTTTCTTCAATCTGTTTGCCATTCCCTTATTCCCATTATGATTTCCTTCTAGTCTGCCCTTAAATTTCACTAAATATCTTTGTTTTTATGTATTTATAACTATTCCTACCAACTTGCTAACTTGCTCTCATATTCTATTTTCTGCCACTTCATTTATGTTTTGGTCCTCATTTGTTGCTTTTTAAATTTCTTCCAATCCTCATACTTTCAGCTCTTTACAGCGACAACATGAGCGTTTGGATTTAATCTAATGCTGTCCTTAATTTCTCTAGCATGAGTCAACATTGAACCCCAATGTTATGGGCCATGGGTATAGAGTTAACTCCTACCCACATATGTTAGATATTGGAACAATGTGACAATTCACTCATGGAATAATGCTCTCAGACTATACCCCAAAAGACCCCATGTCCATAACAGTTTTATGAGGAGGGAATGAACAATTTAATTTTAAAAAAAGTTTCATGAAATTTGTAATTTGACACACTCGTTCAGGTCATTTGCGATACAAAACTAACTGAGGTTTTCATTCCCAGCTGATGAACC
This sequence comes from Chiloscyllium plagiosum, assembly GCF_004010195.1. NCBI lineage: Eukaryota > Metazoa > Chordata > Chondrichthyes > Orectolobiformes > Hemiscylliidae > Chiloscyllium > Chiloscyllium plagiosum. The sequence goes on along the minus strand of NC_057728.1, from coordinate 64,580,566 downwards.
ATTATGTGTCGCCTTTTTACAGAAAAAAGCTGGCACCATTTATTTGCCTCTTTTACAATGATCCCATGATTAGGTTGTAGTGGATCACTGAGGTAACCCAGTTGAGTGACAGGAACTGCAGACACAGATTCTCCCTGATGTTGCAGTTTAATTAGAAGTCCTAATTACCTTACCGACACGTTGTCACACTCAATTACCCAGATTGGCAGGAGGATGGGATCCTGCCAAGTAGCTCAAGGGAGAGAGAAGCTAAACTGGAATTAAAAGTTCAAAAGTGAGTGAGTCCAGATAACATAACCTAGATAAGAAATAAGTGCTTTTAGCAAGGCTAAATTGAATATATTTTAATGCAGAGAGCCTAAGGAATAAGACCCATGAGCTGAGGATACAAATGGCACTTAGGAATCTATCACCATTGCTAGGCTAAAAGATGGGCAGATTGCCTCTCAACTTTCCTGCAGACGAGATGGAGAGGAAGATAGAAGATCTGTTTGTATTTTGAATTTCACATTTTTGTCTACCCCGAATTACCATTGATTCTCCAGCCTAACAAGAATGTATTCACTTCAAAAATATTGGATGACCCTGTCTACATTGGCTCCTGGAACAGAACAATTCAAATTCATACAATCCACTGAAAATGAAAGTTTTTCCACATGTCTGTCGTGATAATGTGACACATAACTTTAAAACAGTATCCTATTGTTCTGGACTCACCACAAGAGGAAACATTACTTCCATGTCTACCTCATCAAGACCATTCCGGATCTTATACACTTCAAACAAATCATGTGCCACTCTCTAAACTTCAGTGTAAATAAGCCCAGCCTGTCCAACCTTTCCTCATTAGACAACCAGAGATCAATCCAGAAGGCACAAGATACCAGGCAAGAATCCAACAGGTTTGTCTGAAATCACAAGCTTTCAGAGCGCTGCTCCTTCATCAGGTGAAGTCACTTCACCTGACGATGTCAACCTTAGTCCAACACCAGCACCCTCACATCAGGGATCAATCCAGTAAACCTCTTCTGAGCCACCTCCAGTGCATTTACATCCTACCTTAAATAAGGAAACCAAAAATACAAACCATTTTCAAGATAAAGTCTCACTAATGTCTTGTATAACTGAAACACAATCCTTACTCTTGAATTCAATTTTTACTGCAATAAGGGATAACATCCCATTAGCCTTTTTGATTAAGTGCTGTAGCTGCACAATAACTTTTGTGACTCATGTGCTGGAAGACCTAAATTCCAATGGATTTCCATGATTGTTCCCTGCTTAATTGATTATCTGCTTTTATATTCCTCTTGCCAAAGTAAATGCCTTTTCATTCCCCTTCTACCAGATTTTTCCCCACTCACTCAATTTATCCATATCCATGTGCAACTTTATTATGTCTTCTTCACAAAATGCTTTCCTGTTTATCTTTCCTACCAACCTCCACAGCTTCTAGTGGTAGAGAATTCAACCAGGTCACTAACCTCAGAGTGAAGAATTCTCTCATCTCCATCCTAAATGGGCTATCCTGTATCCAATGACTGTGTCCTCTGGTTTTAGACTCCCCATCAAGAGGAAATGTCCTCCCTGCCCTATCTGTCCAGCTCTGCTAGAATTTATTGTTTTCAACCAGATCCCCTCTCATCCTTCCAAACTGTAGTGAAAATAGGCTCAGTTGAACCAACCTCTCCTCACAGAATTATCCTGCCATCCCCAGTATCAGCCAAGTGAACCTTCACTGCACTTTCTCCATGGCAAGTATATCAGTGGTAATGTATCTGCTTCTGAACCAGGAGCCCTGCATTTAAGTCTCACCTGTTCCAGAGGTTTGTCATAATACATTTGGACATATTGATTAGCAACTGTCTATCCTCTTTATACAGGGAGTCCAAAATTGCACAGAAATATCCAGGTGTAATCACAACCAAGGCACAATTGAATGAATGAATGAACAAACGATTTATTGCTACGTGTATTTACAGTGAATAATACAGTAAAATGCAGTGAAAATCTTCAACTGTCACCATGATCTGGTGCCATTTTGAATAGCTTAAGAAAAAGAAATTCAAAAGATAAAGCTGAAAGAGAGTCTATCTTCATTCCAATGCCTTCACCATCACCCCTCCTGCACCAACACCCCTCCTTCACCATCACCCCTTCTTCACCATCACCCCTCTTGCACCATCACCCCTCCTGCACCATCACCCCTCCTTCACCATCACTCTTTCTTCACCATCACCCCTCCTGCACCATCACCCCTCTTTCACCATCACTCCTCCTGCACCATCAGCCCTTCTTCACCATCACCCCTCTTGCACCATCACTCCTCCTTCCACTGACTCACCGCCATCTGTGCTGGACCCACCAATGATGAATCACAACTCTACAGGCAACATCCTTTTTCTGCTGGGCCCACCTCACCATCATCTCTCCGTCGATGTAGCAGCCCCCTATAGGGATGCTGGGTACCATGCTGGACCCACACTCCCCCATCAGCCAAGGAGAAAAGAAAAAGAAAAGAAAAGGCAGATGGAAGAATGAGCAGGTGAGCCTTGGGCTCAGGAGCCTGAGCTCTGCCACCATATTACCAGAAGTATTGTGGGATGATACACCTACTTCTGAATTCAAAAATGGTCTTGAGTAGCTCATAATTGACTTATTTACATGCTACCAGAATTGTGTGAGATCTTCATGTTGGTGTTAGGTAATACCCAACCCACTGTCAACTTTGACCCATGTTAGAAATGAGGCAACATTTTTATTAGCATAATAATACTGGACTGTGTGTACTTCCAGATAATCCATGTTGCCCTATCTCATTCCACTTTGGCCAGGAGGCAATAAAGATAAATGTTAGTTATCTTTCTGCTCAGAATAGCATTATATCCAAATTAATTAGACTCCAAATTTAGAAAACAAAGTAATTACTCTTGGCCTTTTCTAAACTAGCGGAAGCTTTACTTTGTGGACTATCAGCGCTACCAATCCAGATTCGAACAAAACAAAATAGCGACTTGTAAAAGAACAGGAAGAAGATGAGGGGTTTGAGTTGTGCTGATCTATCCGATGGTTACCGCACTTTGGGGGCAAGATAAGAGGTGCTGAGATTTGCAGAAATACTTAGCTATCTGAGAAATCTTTTTGGGCTGTAGCCCCCTTGATAATAGCTTTGCAAATCCACAAAAGAAATACGACTATGGTTCTTGATGATCGGAAAGTCATTACAGTTGAAATCACACAGCAGCTCATTAATCACTGAACGAAGAGGTAATCTCTTCAGGCCTGATGAATTCGAAGCCCAAGAATACGGCATGGTGAATTATGTTTGACATGCAGCTCTTGCTATATAGATATGCAAAGCGAAAATCGCCCTTTTCAGGTTAAAAAGAACTGCTTATCGCTGATTTGCATTCAGCACTGTGAATAGTCTTTTAGCCAGTATTAACTCAATGGATACTGTGATCCAAAATAGTCAGGCTGTTTTGACAAACTAATACTTATTGCCGCACTTTGACGTCTGTGGTTTTCTGTTGAACTGCTGCACTGCTCCATTTTAATTGTGCAGCTTTCATCAAACCCGCTTTCTTCTCTGGTCCAAAAACAGAAATTGCTGGAGAAACTCAGCAGGTCTGGCAGCATCTGGGCGAGAAAGCAAAGTTAGTGTCCTCGCTCCCCAAATCATTGCGCATAATAAATATGACTGAAGTTGGAAATGGATATCTGTAAATCACAATCGTAAATGGTCTGATATGGAGATGCTGGTGTTGGACTGGGGTGCACGAAGTCAGGAGTCACACGACACCAGGTTATAGTCGCAAAGCGCGGCGCTGGAAAAGCACAGCAGGTCAGGCAGCATCTGAGCAGCAGGTTTCGGGCGTAAGACCTTCATTCGGAATGTCCTGATGAAGAAGCAACACTCCGAAAGCCTGTTGGACTATAATCTGGTTTGACTTTTGTAAGTCTTCTGAAGGGTCAGTGGGCTCGAAACATTAACTTTGTTTCTCTCTGGACAGATGCTGTCCGACCTGCTGAGTTTCTCCAGCTATTCCTGGGTTTAGTTGAATAGGATTTAAAGAGTGTCCTGGGGGGCGCAGGCAGGGCCAGCATTAACCGAATGACTATGGATTGAGCTCTTACTTTGTTTTTGCTTTATTTTGCTTTTTCCTTGCATTTCTTTGGCTGAAACATTTAGACATTTTTTTCAACGTTAGTAGTTTTCGGATAAGGACAATCCGGCACTATGGCGACTTTGCTTGTTTACTTCGTCCTGTCTATAACTGATTCTGTTTTAGGCCATAATAAGACCATCAAATATAGGAGCAGGATTAGGCTATTCGGCCCATCGAGTCTGCTCCTCGATCCTGGCTGAAATCCCATTCTCCTGCCTTCTTCCCGTAACCCTTCATTCCCCTACAAATCAAGAACTTACATATCACTGTTTTGGCTTCTCTGAACGCTGACCGGTTTTATTGGGCTGACCTTTAATAAAAACCCAAAGAACTGCAGATGCTGTAAATTTGGAGGGTCTGAAGAAGGGTCACTCGACCCGAAACGTTAACCCTGATTTCTCTCTCCACAGATGCTGCCAGATCTGCTGAGCTTTTCGAGCAATTTCTACTTTTGTGTCCATTGCCTTTGTTTCGATTTTAATTGGTTTATTTTGTGTAGACTTTTTAAAATTTGTATTGTGATTGGTTCATTGTGATTCTTTGAATCTTTTTTGCGAGAGGGAGTCAAAATATGAAACTGGGTTAAAGTGCACAATGAGTTCTGTTTGGTTTTAAATAGGGGGCGGTTTCGACACAGCAAATGACAAATTCAGTTTCAGTAGATGTTACTGCAAGAAAGCGTAAAGTTTTAAATTAATGGAACTTCGAATTGGGGTTTTGCTGGTGTTTCGCAATTAATCCGCCCTTTCAGGGGCATATTGGCGTAATTTCATCTCGGATCCGCTGCTCTCTTGGTGCCTGTAGCCTTTAATCGTTCCTGTATTGTCTGCTCAATGTAACATCCATATGGCATTTTTTTCATTTACCATGTCACGGTCTAGTTCTGGTGGAAGTGCTTTGGATATCAATCAAAACTGCATTTCACAGTAACAGCATGCTGCCTTTCCCTCTGTAATAAACTGCAACTCCCTGTGCCCCAAATGGAAATTCACGCCAGGAACAGAGAAGGAGACACTGCTCCGAATGATCGAGAAGCCTCCCCCCTCCAAAAAAAATAATTAAAAATATTCCATAAAAATGACTCCGCATATCCCTAAGTCAATGAATTGAAATTACTTCTTAAAACTTGCCCCACCCTCGTCAAAAATTAATTAATTAGAATTACTTCATAAAAGTGATTCCCCGCCCCTCAAACATAAATTAATAAAATTACTTTAGAAAACTTACTCTACTTTCACGCCAAAATTAATTAAAATTATTTCAGAAAAGTGAATCCACACCCCCCAAAAATGAATTGATAAAAAATACTTCACAAAACTTATTGTATTACCCCCAAAAATGAATTGATAAAAATCACTTCATAAAAGTTATTGTACACCCCGCAAAATGATTAAAATAACTTCATAAAAAGTACTCCAGTCCCCCGCAAAATTAATTAAAACGACAGCAATATAATTGCTCCACTCGCCCCAAAATATAATTAAATAACTTCATAAAAGTGACTCCACCATCCACACCGCACTCCCCCCTCACCACCACTCCCAGCCCCTGCGGCCGAACAAAACCTGCCCTTTCATGGTCTGTTTTCCCGAGATTCTGACCGAAGCGCAATGACTGTTACTTTGCCGTTGATAATGTGGATTTTAAAACGCTTTAAAGCTGCTCTTGCTGAGCCTTGTGGCTGGGCGAGTGCAGTGATTCAGGAATGCTTGTGGGCTTACAGAGATGGTCTCATTGCTCATTCCAGCCGCGTTTAAGACGAGTGCAAGTGGATTATAGCGTCCAATCTGCGCCGTGGGTTTGGGTCCAGTGCCAATCAATGCTCGGCGGAGTGAAAAGACAGATTAACCAAAGTGTGTTTGACATTGAGCATCCGTGCGCCGCTTATCTCGCTCTCAATTCTCCCAAACTTTTTTCTCTCTCTCTCTTCCCTTTTCTTTGCCGGGGGTTGAGTAAATAAAAGCAATTAGATATGGCATTTTTTATTTTCATCACGGTTGACAGGCTGGCGGAGAAAAGCGATAATGATTAATGACAGGCGAACCCTTAATTGTGTTGCTTTTATCTTCTTAATCGCGGCGATGGAATGGAATTCATTCGAACTGTCTAAACAGAGCGCTGCTTTATTTGAGAGCCGGCGCTCGGGGTACACGCAGCCAAGGGAGACCAGCATTATTCATGAGTTTGGGGAGGGAGTAGGTGGGGGAAAGGAGGGGATGCTGTGTAATTTAACTAACCTTTGAGTTTAATCAGCAAGTCCAGTAAAATTACTGCTTCTCAATATTGGGAGTGTCGGTGTTTGATACCTATTTACAGTCAGACTGGGGGCCTGTGTATCGAGTCAATCACTGGTTTCCTGTTAAATTCTCTAAAGAGAGGGTTACCAATTGCACACAATTTACATTTTGTTGTTAAAGGAATTAATGTTTATTAAAGGAATGAAATTTTGATGTTCTTTCAGACCGATGGCAGGAGGTGGGATTTTTTGGGGGGTAAAGCACACAGTGTGATTTTTACTCGAGATTCTGCCAATTTCACTCGGGGACACTTGTAACGGCCAAATGCTGTGTTAAAGCAAACTGCGTTCAGCCGAGATTTATATCTGGCCGAGGGTTTATTGCGGGAGTATTTAATGTTTGACGCACATTTAAACGGGGACATTAAAGTTCTTTTTTTCCGTTGCAAACAGCCTTTCCAAGGCTCCCAGTCACACCCCCCCAACCAACCACCTTCTCTTCCCTGTGGATCTAAAAATCAATCAATGCAGAAACTATGGGAGGGAGAGCGGTCCCGAGCGGGGGCTGAGCGGAGGGAGCGGATGGGGAGGGAGAGGAGGAAAATGGGGAAAAGGCGGAGGGGGCGCGGGGAGGAGGAGGGGCGGCGCTCTCTGACACACTCTATTTCTGTCTCCCTATCTCTCTATCATCCTCGCGCTCTCTGACACACTCTATTTCTGTCTCCCTATCTCTCTATCATCCTCGCGCTCTCTGACACACTCTATTTCTGTCTCCCTATCTCTCTATCATCCTCGCGCTCTCTGACACACTCTATTTCTGTCTCCCTATCTCTCTATCATCCTCGCGCTCTCTGACACACTCTATTTCTGTCTCCCTATCTCTCTATCATCCTCGCGCTCTCTGACACACTCTATTTCTGTCTCCCTATCTCTCTATCATCCTCGCGCTCTCTGACACACTCTATTTCTGTCTCCCTATCTCTCTATCATCCTCGCGCTCTCTGACACACTCTATTTCTGTCTCCCTATCTCTCTATCATCCTCGCGCTCTCTGACACACTCTATTTCTGTCTCCCTATCTCTCTATCATCCTCGCGCTCTCTGACACACTCTATTTCTGTCTCCCTATCTCTCTATCATCCTCGCGCTCTCTGACACACTCTATTTCTGTCTCCCTATCTCTCTATCATCCTCGCGCTCTCTGACACACTCTATTTCTGTCTCCCTATCTCTCTATCATCCTCGCGCTCTCTGACACACTCTATTTCTGTCTCCCTATCTCTCTATCATCCTCGCGCTCTCTGACACACTCTATTTCTGTCTCCCTATCTCTCTATCATCCTCGCGCTCTCTGACACACTCTATTTCTGTCTCCCTATCTCTCTATCATCCTCGCGCTCTCTGACACACTCTATTTCTGTCTCCCTATCTCTCTATCATCCTCGCGCTCTCTGACACACTCTATTTCTGTCTCCCTATCTCTCTATCATCCTCGCGCTCTCTGACACACTCTATTTCTGTCTCCCTATCTCTCTATCATCCTCGCGCTCTCTGACACACTCTATTTCTGTCTCCCTATCTCTCTATCATCCTCGCGCTCTCTGACACACTCTATTTCTGTCTCCCTATCTCTCTATCATCCTCGCGCTCTCTGACACACTCTATTTCTGTCTCCCTATCTCTCTATCATCCTCGCGCTCTCTGACACACTCTATTTCTGTCTCCCTATCTCTCTATCATCCTCGCGCTCTCTGACACACTCTATTTCTGTCTCCCTATCTCTCTATCATCCTCGCGCTCTCTGACACACTCTATTTCTGTCTCCCTATCTCTCTATCATCCTCGCGCTCTCTGACACACTCTATTTCTGTCTCCCTATCTCTCTATCATCCTCGCGCTCTCTGACACACTCTATTTCTGTCTCCCTATCTCTCTATCATCCTCGCGCTCTCTGACACACTCTATTTCTGTCTCCCTATCTCTCTATCATCCTCGCGCTCTCTGACACACTCTATTTCTGTCTCCCTATCTCTCTATCATCCTCGCGCTCTCTGACACACTCTATTTCTGTCTCCCTATCTCTCTATCATCCTCGCGCTCTCTGACACACTCTACTTCTGTCTCCCTATCTCTCCATCATCCTCTCTCTCTCACACACGCTCTCCATTTCTTCGTCAAATTCCCCCTCTCAATATCTCTTCTTCCTCCATCTCTTTTGCATACACTCTCTCCATCTTTCTTACTATCTCTCCATCTCCTTCCCGGCTAATTGAGCTGTCAATCCATTTCCATCAGCCTGTGAGCTGACTGAAGGTACATGCCATCTGCAAATCAGCGTGCAATTCCTGTCGCGATAGGCCACGCCCTCAGGCCGAGTACCTCTGCATTGTTGAGGCGCCTGCTTTTTGACTATAACCTGGTGCATCCCACCCTGGCAATGCTTTTCTACAACATCTACCACTGGGGAGATGGTACAGATGCCTGAACACACGCACAGTTTCTACCCTACTGTTGTTAGAATACGGAATGGACTCACAAACTCTTAACATTCTCCTGTACCTCTGTTTTTGCCTCTGGGGTTAACCTAATATTGACTATATATGCTACTTAACTCTGCATTGCTCGCAAGGCAAAGCTTTTCACTGTGCCTTGGTACACGTGACAATAAATTCAATTCAATTCAACCCCTGTCCAACAGCAGCACCTCCACACCCTGGTTACCAGAATAATCATAAATCGAGCGATGACTTGTAGGGGGAGTCGGTGTTCTGTAACTATTTCGCTTCAAAATTGGTGTTTGCTGTTAGGAATAGTGATTTTCCACATGGCAGATTATTGGTGAGAGTGACACGCCGAGTACCGAGAGTGGGTTGAAATGGTTTCTCCGTATATTTCTGAGATCACTGTAGTTTTTTTTTCTGTCCAGGCGCTGGGGAGACAACGCGGAGGCGGCAGTGAATGATTTCCAGGTCACTCTGTAGGACCAAATGCTCAGGAGATGGAGAGAGCTCATATCAGACCCCCACCTGAGGGACCTGAGACCGTGCTCATCCCGTTCATACTTCACGGGTTCGGAATAGGAACTGAAATCAACTCGGAGAAAGTGAGGACTGCAGATGTTGGAGAGGCAGAGTTGAGGGAGTGGTGCTGGAAAAGCACAGCAGGTCAGGCAGTATCCGAGGAACAGGAGAGTCGACGTTTCGGGCTAAAGCCCTTCATCAGGAATGGTGATAGGACAGGAACTGAAAGCAAGGTTCTGAAAGATGGAGTGGGTTTGAAAGGATATTAAAATCAACGAGGTAAAAACAATGACTGCAGATGCTGGGAACCAGATTCTGGATTAGTGGGGCTGGAAGAGCACAGCAGTTCAGGCAGCGTCCGAGGAGCAGTAAAATCGACATTTCGAGCAAAAGGGCTTTTGGATGCTGCCTGAACTGCTGTGCTTTTCTAGCACCACGAATCCTTGAAAGAATATTAGTTTAGCAGAAACAGGCCAGCTGTCGCAGAGGCCAGGTCCCAGTGAAGAGGCGTTCCTGTAATTAGAGTCAGAGGATGGAGGCACTTCGGCCCGCCATGTCCAACCCGGTCATCGAGTTTCTAACTATTCTAATCCCATATTCCAGCACTTGGCCCATCGCATGAAAAACATTTAAATGTTTCTGCAATGTGATGAGGGTTTCTGCTTCTAAAGGCAGAGAGTACCAGATTCCCCACCTGTCTCTGTTTGTTTCCTCAAATCCCCTCTAAACCTGCTCGCGACTTGAAAACCGTGTCCCCTGGTTATCCACCCCATTGCTGGGGGGACGGGGAGATAAACCTTTTCGCGGTCTGCCCGTTGTACACCTGAATCAGTTCCCCTTCTCAAGCTTCTCTCCAAGTTAAACAGTGGCAACCATTCTTTGTGACTTTGTAAAACCTATGGAGGCTCCGTGACAAGTAGTTTTGATTTTCTGCCTGAGTTTCTGATTTTCTGAGATGTATAACGGTTTGCATTCAGAACAGGATCGCGGTATATCATTTACAGTATATTCGACCGAGAGTGTGTGTGTGCCTGGTATGTGAGTGTGTGGTGAAAATGTGTCGCTGGAAAAGCGCAGCAGGTCAGGCAGCATCCAGGGAACAGGAGAATCGACGTTTCGGGCATAAGCCCTTCTTCAGGAATCCTGAAGAAGGGCTTATGCCCGAAACGTCGATTCTCCTGTTCCCTGGATGCTGCCTGACCTGCTGCGCTTTTCCAGCAACACATTTTCAGCTCTGATCTCCAGCATCTGCAGCCCTCACTTTCTCCTGTGAGTGTGTGTGCCCGGTGTGTGTCCGGTGTGAGTGTGTTTGTGTGTGTGAGTGCGTGTATGTGTGTGTTAGCCCTTGGAAGATCTATTTGTCCAATCCCCTCATTTCCCCAACAAATATTTCTCCAATTCTCTCTTTATTCAAAACTGCTCTTGAAACGGTTTCCTGCGCCTCCAAATCACAGCACACTGTAAAAAAAAACTTCTCCAAATCACAGCACCACGTGTAAAAAAAAGTCCCCTGCCAACCACAGCACCCTGTGTTAAAACAAAATCTCCAAATCACAGCACGCTGTGTAAAAACATCATCTCCCCTGCGGGCTGTGGCTCCTCTGGGGCAGTTTCCAAATTTCAGCCAACTCCCAAATCTACTGTTGAACAAACTGCTCTAGTCAGGTTTCTGAAGAAGGGTCACAGGCCTCTTCACGGATGCTGTCGGACCTGTTGGGTTTCTCCAGCACTTTTTGTTTCGGACCCAAGGCACGTGGTTGATGAAAGTTGTGGAAAGTTAAAAGTCGCACAATCCCAGGTTATCGTCCAACAGGTATATCTGGAAGAACTAGCTTTCGGAGCGCTGCTTCCAAATAAACCTGTTGGACTATAACCTGGTGCTGGGTGAGTTTTTAACTTTGTCCACCCTAGTCCAGCACCGGCGTCTCCAAATCATGACGAACGTTCTGGAATCTGCTAACTGGATCGGCATCAATGCTAAACCTCCCCTGCTCCACCCCACCTACCCCATCCTCCCTCTTTCAAGCTCAAAGGCCGGTGTGCTGGTGATTAAAGTGTGGATTTTAGACGGGCGTCTTTTATCCGATACCCTGGTGCAAAGTACATCCCAGAGATGTAGCATTTCTGAGCTTTGGAGCAGTCATTCTTTGAACGTTAGGAATGGTGAAGCAACTTGAATACTGTCCCAGAGAGAGAGAGAGTGTGTGTGTGTGTGTGTGAGAGAGAGAGAGAGAGACTATGTGTGTGTGTGTGTGAGAGAGAGAGAGAGAGTGTGTGTGTGAAAGAGAGACAGTGTGTGTGAGAGAGAGAGGCGACCCACATTAAAGGAACGCCTCTCTATTGGACCCCCCGCAAATCTGGCAGCAATTACTTATATTTTTCCAGTTCAGTTCCACAATCACATCTCCCCCTCCCCCATCCCATCCCATCCCCGCTAGCCAATCCTTAAACTGAGGAGAATCCAGCAGCAATACATTTCCGACCTGAAGCCTGGGCTATTGTCTAACGGCGGAGCGCTGGCCCATTCACGGTTCCGCTTGGCTGCGTGTACGCAAGCGGAATGTTCGTCTCGTTTCCGATGACAAGTCGTAAGGACAACCGGAATAGACAGAACTAATATTCCTGTCACGTCCCCACTAACTGACAGAGAGTAGCCAACAAAACACCGCAGCGCGTTTTGAAAGCGGTCTCTTAAAGCTATGTAAGAAAATCACAGCTGGCGCTGTGGAGGATATTTGGTAATCAAATTGTCGGGCCTTCGAATGCCTGAGACATGTCACAGAGCTTAACGGCTGATCGATACGTGGGATGTGCAGAGAATTGAACACGTTACCTCCACCTTCCTGTTCCATCCTAGACCCCCCGCCAACCCATTTAAACTTTAAAGTCTATGGGGTTCAGTCTGGTCGGGACTCCCAACTCAAACTCCACACTCTCCGCCGCAGTGCACAGCCAACGTGAGTGGTACATGTCCGGGGGATGAGGGAATAGTCCCCGTCTGCCTGGACGTGTCAGTCCAGGATGACACGTGCTTACGGCGATGTTGCACTCCAGCTCCCACTCTGTTCGGACTGAACTGGGGACTTCCCTATTCTTCAAGTCGCCAGAAAAGGGCAAGGGGGCAGATTCGCAGGTTGGTTAACAACCTCCCCTGGCCAACCAGTCCTGAGGTGGGGCCTGAACTCAGGGCTCTTGGCTCAGAGGCAGAGACGCTGCTCCACAAGATCGCCTTCTTGAACACTCAGGAATATAACACCATCCAGGGACAAAGCAGCCCCACTTGATTGGTATCAGATCCACAACCATCCTCTCCCTCTCCCACCGACGCTCAGTAGCAGCAGTGTGTACCATCTACAAGATGCACTGCAGAAACTCACCAAGGTTCCCGAGACAGCACCTTCCAAACCCACGATTATTTCGAAGGGCAAGGGTAACAGATATATGGGAACACCACCCCCTGCAAGTTCCCCTCCAAACCACTCACCACCCTGACTTGGAAATACATCGCCGTTCCTGGGCCAACTCCCTCCCTAATAGCACCTACATCTCACCTGCTTTATAAGGCAGCTCACGATCACCTTCCCCAGGGCAATTGGGGATGTGCAATAAATGCTGGCTCAATAAAAGCCCACATCCCACGAACGGCAAAAAGGGACATTAAACCAGGGCCCCGTCTACCCTTCAAGGGTTTCCTAGAAGATCCCAAGGCCACGATTTTTTTTTTTAAATCTAAAGTTCGAGGCTGGATATATTGGTGAAGCAGATACATTGCATCGAACAAGGATAGTTTTGTTTTTAAATATAAAAATGCTTTATTATGAAACTAATATGTAGGAAAAAGACATCATAGGGACACGCTTTTGTCAGTTTGCAAAACAAAACAAAAACTCTTCATATATAAATATATATAGGACCAAAAACAGGGCCGAGAACAGATAGTTGTATTCCGCCGTTTAGCATGGAGACATGGTTCCGTTTGCTTCAGGCAGTGAAATCAGTTAGGTTCCGCTCCCAAACACGAGAATAAGACACTAGGTGAACTCTTCGGCAGGTCAGAGCAGGATGTGTCATCCACCAACCGAATCCCTGACATTCCAATTGGCAGAACGGCAACTCCCGGGTGAAGATGCAAAGGCAATGGTGCGGATATCACACTCTCCCTTAGCTGATGACCCGACACATATTTACAAAAAAAACGAGGTCGTGTACAAAACTCTATAAATCATCTCTCTTATATACAAAAATAGCTTAATATAATTCAGAACTGGTTAGCATAGATACAAATAGATTTTTTCTTGTAATTAAAAAAACTCAAGGCCTGAAGCATTCAATATTGAAAATATTATAAAAGTATTATTTAAAAAAACAGCTCTTTGATTGGGTAAAGCATTAAATGTGACAAAGAAAGAACCTCATCCATAACATGGTGCTGTTGGTCAGATTGAGAAGTCTGTGAGAGTTCTCGGAGTTGGTGTGAACTTGGCAGAGGGACAGTAGCTGGGAGCAGGCAGTGCTAACCGCTGGCGTCAGGTGATTGTTGCAGGTTGTCCAGTACAACGGAGGGGAGGGGGCAGAGGGAAGGGGGCGAGGGTGCCCCGGAACTCAGTGTGATTGCATCCACGGGGCGGCTTCGCCAATGAAGGCTCCTTGCCAGGGCAGGATGGGAGTCTTGTAAGGCCGCCACCTCCGGTCCCTGTTTCCCTGGGAATCCCCACCTTGCTTTACTGTTCCTCCTGACTGATTTGGAGAGGCGAGGCACGATGGTTGACGATGTCCACCACACAGGTACAGGATGGAAACACAGAAAATGCAGGAAAAATTCAGTAAGACTAGCAGAGGGAGACAGAGAGGGCTCACGTTTCTAATGCAATGTAACCCCTTCAGAACTGAAAAGGATGGAAGAATATTTTATCCTATACTTCTGACAGTTAGCTCTTTTAGACAGTTGACAGTTTATTCTGTCAAAAAGACATAAACATACTGTTTTTACCAACATCTTTCAGTTCTGAAGAAGCCAATCCAGACTTGAAACATTAACTCTCTCTCTCTCTCCACACTTGCTGGTGAGTTTCTCCAGCAGTTCTCGGGTTCTTTCAGATCTCCAGTGTCCACACTGCTTTCAGACAGAGAGATTCTTGTTTACAGAATAGCGACGGTGCAGATGGTGGCCATTCGGGCCATCGAGCCGGGGATACCAGCTCCCGGGACCCTGTACCTCCTCCATTCACGGGGGATTCGGGAACTACACCCTCCATACGCACCCCCACCATCTGCCACCTCACCTCGGGGTGTTTGGGTGGTGGGGGGGCGGGGGGGGGGGGGAAGAGAGGTGACAGTCACATCCAGGGCGGGCAGGGAGCGCAACCCAGGGCAGAAATGGTAGCACTCCCTCAAGTATCTTGAAGTGGAGAGGAATCTCGGGCGGTCCGGATGGCAGCGCCATTGAAGTCCATATCCGCTGCCCAGAGAGAATGATAGCGGGAGGGAGGGAGAGAAAGATGGGTAGAGGGAGGGAGAGAATGAGAGAGTGATACAGAGAGAGAGATAGAGGGAGAGAAAGAAGGAGAGAGATAGATGGAGAGAGAGAGATAGATGGAGAGAGAGATAGATGGAGAGAGTGAGACCACTCAAAACCAGCTGGCAAAGTCTAGGAGTTCCTGTTCCTCAGGACTCAGAGGCTCGCTGGATACCTCCTCGGAGGAGCAGGATGAGACCGGAGAGCTAGCGATGGAGTTGATCTCGGTGGAGAGAGTGGGGGAGAGCAGGCCGGCTTGGAAAACCGCGCTCACTGCATCGTGTTCATCCAGAAGTTGCTGTAACGCCCGGATATACTCCACCGCCGAGCGCAGCGTCTCCACCTTGCTCATCTTCTTGTTGGCGCTGCCGTTGGGGACATGCTCCCGGAGGGTGGCGAAGCCCAGGTTGACCAGCTTCACCCGGTTCCTCTCCCTCTCGTTCCGCCGGGCCACTGCTGCCGGCTGCTGCGGGGGGAGGCTGTAACCGAAGCCGCTGAAATTCAGGCGCCGCTTGCAGCGCAGTAACTCGGGAGAACAGGAGCGCTGCCTTTTCAGCTGCTGCTTGAACTTGCTGCTGGGGGACGGGCCGGCGCTGCCGGGTTGTTGTTGTTGCTGGGGACCGGAGGCCGGCTCCAGGCGGACCTCCTGCACATTCGGCGGAGCAGCGGCGTAAAGGCAGGCGGCCTGGAGGTAAGGTGGCTGACTGGTCAGTCTCTTTACGCTGCTCCCCATTCTGGGCATCAGGAGCTGCTGAGGCGCAGGGGAGAGTGCTGGAAGGGAGAGTGAGGGGAGGGTGAGTGATGGGGGGAGGCTGGGATGGGGGAAGGGGAGAATCCGCGGTGCAGACCGTGCAAACTCTGGCGGCCGTGCGCCCGACTCGTGGCGTTCGCGTGTTGCGCCGTGCGCCCTTTATCTTGACTCGAAGCGGCGTCTGTGCAGATAGGTCTCTCTCTCTCTCCCTGTGTGTGTATCTGCCTGTGCTTTGTGTTCGCTCCTGTTTGCTAAGCCCCCGCTCCCTGTCTCTCTCTCTCACACACACACTCCCCTCTGCTCAGAGCTGCACTGAAACCCCCCAACTCCTAGGCGCTGCCTTTTCAAACGGCAGGCTTGCGCCGCAGCTCCGCCCATGTGCCTGCTCTATCTCTCCCCACCTCCACCTCCGGGGCGTGCGCCGGACGCGTGCCGTCCCCAATCCCAGAATAAACAAGGAGCAGCGAATCTCCCTCATCGCCCGCCCAACCTGTCCCCCCGCCCCACTCCAACCTTCTCTAAACATCAGGATAGAGCTCACACCTCCCCCCTTCCCAACCCACCTCCCTCTCCGCTAACCACTCCACTCCAAACCTGCAAAGGGAAAAATACAGAGGTCCAGCGCAGTAAAATATGCTGGGTCCAGGCACAGCGACTAGCACATGCTCTCTCTCTCTCCCTCTCTCCCCCTTTCTCTTTCTCTCTCTGATGGCCTCGATGTTCTTTAGGGTAACCTGGAGATTGACCAGCGACTGGAAACTCGACTTTCATAATACAATTCTAATATTCCTCTTACTGTCTACTGGAGTTTAATATCCTGGATTGTCATGAACTGAAAGATGGTTTATACACGATGTGTGTATGGTATAACAAATTATAGGCATTATATTTAGTTTATTATGTATTCTGTAGCAGCAACACATAGATTATCGTAGTTGTATCAATACAATATCCCTTAGTGCAGCTTAAATGGTTGCCTAATTTAGTTTGCAGTGGTGTACATTACGCCGACAGTAGTTATATAGTTATGGTATGGATCAGTATATGTAGGCAAAAGTGGATTTGCATGTATCGTATGGAGCAGTAAATGTCACCCATAGTAGTTGCGTATTTATGGTATAGGGCAATATGCACCTTACATTGGGGCATGTTTGATACTTGTGAATGTATGATATGGAACAGTATGTATTGTTTATAGTAGTTCTTGATATTGAGAATACATATGGTAGCTTGTGTATGTATAGTATGGCATGGCATGATGAGGAAGTGCCGGTGTTGGACTGGGGTGGACAATGTCAGAAGTCACAGGTCACCAGGTTATAGTCCAACAGGTTCATTTGAAATCAGATTTCAGGGACTGTAACCTGGAGTCATGAGACTTCTGACTGTGTATGGTATGGAGCAGTGTATATATCGTTTATCTGAGTTGTGTTTGTATGGTGTGGAGCAGTGTATATATAGTTTGTAAGCAGTTTATGTGGCTGCTGTTAAGTGCAATGTTCCCATCACCCCCTCCTCCCCAACCTCTCCCCCCCCCCCCCCATAGGAAGGTGATCAGATCGACATCTCAGTAACTGACCATGAAATAACTTACTGTTTGTGACCTGAAGTGTTGGACAGTTTCTGAAGTTTTAAAGTTCCAACATCCCTCCTTCACCTCCACTCTACCTGCAACCCCCAACCCCCACTCCATGCCGACACGGATTTCACCGAAACTTGACATATGGAGGAAAATGGAATGGCGTAGGATTGATGGGCTTCAGATCTGTTTCACAAGTCGGCGCAATTTAGAGGGCCGAAGGGCTGTGCTGTAATGTTCTATGTTCTATTTGGCAACTAACGTCACTTTCGCCAAACAGCAACACCATCCGCCCCCCCCCGCCTCCTTTTTACCCAGTTCCTCCGGCGAGAGAGGGGGAGAGCAATTAGCCTCATCTTTAATGACCGGACCTTACGAAAACGTCTCTCAAAGTGCAGCTCAACTGTCGCTTCATTCTCTCACAGTCCAACAATCCGGTCGCTTTTCAGACACGTGCTTCCCCCCCTTCTCCCCACCCCCGCATGAAAATTACATTCTTTCACCCACGAGAGAAGGCAGAGAAAGCACCTCAATTAAGGGACCCTCTCCCACCCCCCTTCCCTTTTGTCCTCCCTGCTGGTCACGTAGCACTCAACACTGGAGTAGGTTCTCAACTTCCCAGTCGCCTGCGTTTCATTCAAAAGCCATTTTCTTTTGTTGTAGCTCGTAATTGTTGGTCCTTTACTCTCTCCCCAGCCACTACCTCCGCCCGCCCCTCGCTCCACCCCAGCCCCCATGACGACGCCAACCTCAACAAAATAACTACTTTCCACGGCTTGTCAAGCGGCTTCTGAAACCTAATTGGTGCTTTGTGAAGCCTCATTGGAAATGATAAGGAAGAGTTTCAATATTGGAGTGGGTTCTCCGGGTAATGCTTAACAAGCGAAGGGGTAACCGAGCCGTCTGAATGCACTTCTGTTACTGGGATCTATTTCAAATCCATTAAACCGACCGGGAAACAAAAAGAGTCGGTTATTAGCAAGGTTTGCTTTAAATAGAAAGTTGAAAAGTTAAGGAAAACAGATTCAGGGATGGCCCACCAACAGCACCGTCTCTAATATTAATATTCTCCATAGTCTGCATAAAATCTAACATTGTTAATGTTGCTGAATGGTTCAAATCCCACACCAGCTGAGGCTACCTTGAAGGATTCTCCTTCTCAACTTCTCCCATCGCCTGAGGTACGGTGACGATCTGGTTAAAGCACCACCAGTCACCTCTCTAGCGAGAGAATAGCGCTCTGGTCCTGTAAGGACGATTGTGATTTTACCTTCTACTTACCCAATGTGTCTGGACATTTCAGCCCAGGGATGAATTGGTAAATTCTGATGAGGGGATTCAGAAACTGAACACTGTTGAACGTGGCTCTAGTGACACTGGCATCCAAACTGGCCTCGCCAATTCAAACTATCTACTTCAACACTAAGTTGAGGTAGTTCAAAACTAGTAGGCATATATTTAAGTTGAGAGGAGAGAGATTTAAACCAGACATTGGGCGGTGGGGGCAAATATTTTACACAGATAGTGGTTCGCATGTGGAATGAACTTCCTGAAGAAGTGGTGGACATGGGTACAAAAACAACGTTGGAAAGGTTTGGAGGGATACGGGTCAGGAGCAGGCAGGTGGGAGTAGTTTAGGTTGGGAACATGGTCAGCATGGACTGGTTGGATTGAAGGGTCTGTTTTCGTGCTGTATGACTCTGTGACTTTCTGTTTGATGAATTGGTCAACAGTTGATAGCAGAACCCTTTTGTTTACGTATAAGATTCTGTTGTAGTTGAATAGACATTGAGTCGAGATGTGTGTGCATTTCTTTTAAGAAGTGAGGTAGTTGTGGAGTTTACAGCCACATTCTTATTGTCAGTTATAGGGTCTACGTCAGTTTATCACCTTCCAGAGGTGAGTGCAGGTGGGGAATAGGCACATTGTGGCATTTAAGGGGTCGCACATTTAAGACAGAGATGTAGAGGAATTCCTTCTCTGAGAGAGTAGTAAAGCCGTGAAATTCCTTATCACAGAGAGCTGTCGAGCAGCGGAAACAGGCTCCTTGACACCCAGTAAATGACTTTGTGTGGAGCCCATTTGCTGGAAGCCCTCCATGGTCAATGTGAATAGGTCACAATGCCCTTAGGGAGGGCATTCCAGGATATTGATCCAGCAACACTGAAGGATCAGTGATATATTTCTCAGTCAGGATGATGTGTGGCTTGGAGGGAACCTGCAGCAGGTGGTGTTTCCATGGAACTGCTGTCCTTCTAGATGGAGTTATTCATTGGTTTGGACAGTGCTGTCTAAGCAATCTTGGTGAATTTCTGCAGTGTATCTTCTATCTGTTGCTCTTGAGTGTCAGTGGTGGAGCGAGTGAATATTTGTGGATGTGGTGCCAATCAATGGGCTGCTTTGTCCTGGATGGTGTCAAGCTTCTTAAGTGTTGTTGGAGCTGCACCCATCCAAGACAAAGCCATTTCAGTGTCTGATTTTCCCTTTGTTCTCAAACATGATCTGGATGCCACTGGCTAGGGCAGCATTTGTTGCTCTTGAACTAATCAAATTGACTCTTGAGGCCAGTTAGGTTTATAGTTAAAGTGAAACACATTGCTGCGGCCCTGGAATCACATGGCCAGACCAGCTAAGGATGGCTTCATTCATTCCCCTGAAGGACTTTAGGGAACCCAATGTGTTTTTGTGACAACTGACAGTGGATAGTGCCGCAGGATGTTGTTGGTTACAGAGAGACAGATAAAATGCAGAGCTGGGCTGAGAAGTGGCAAATGGAGTTTAGTGCGGAAAAGTGTGGGGCAGTTCACCTTGGAAGAAGTAACAGGAATGTAGACTACTGGGCTAATGGTAAAATTCTTGGCAGTGTAGATGAACAGAGAGATCTCGGTGCCCTGGTGCACAAATCCCTGAAAGATGATACCCAGGTTGATAGAGTTATTAAGAAGGCATATGGTACATTGGCGTTTATTGTTAGGGAGATTGAGTTTCAGAGCCATGAGGTCATTCTTCAGCTGTACGAGACACTGGTAAGGCCGCACCTGGAGTATTGCATACGGTTCTGGTCATCACATTACAGGAAGGATGTGGAACGTTGGAAAGGGTTCAGAGGAGATTTACCAGGATGTTGCCTGGTACGGAAGGAAGATCTTAGAAGGAAAGGCTGAGGGAACTGAGGCTGTTTTCATTGGAGAGAAGAAGGTTGAGAGGTGACTAAATCGAGGAGTATAAGATAATCAGAGGGTTAGATAGGGTGGACAGAGAGCCTTTTTCCTCAGATGGTGACGGTTAACACGAGGGGGCATAGCTGTAAACTAGGGATGATTGATTTCGGACAGATGTTAGCTGCAGTTTCTTTACTCAGAGAGTAGTCGGGGCCTGGAATGGCCTGCCTGCAACAGTAGTAGACTCGCTGACGTTAAGGACATTTAAATGAGCATTGGACACACATATGGATAATAATGGAATGGTGTAGGTTAGTTGGGCATCAGATTATATTCACAGGTCAGTGCAACATCGAGGGCTGAAGGGCTGTAACTTTCTAACTTCCATGTTCTATGTAACATGGTTATCATTAGGCCAGCTTTTAACTCAATGTTTTATTCAATTTATGTTTCAATGCCATAATAACATTCAAAATCATAACCTGGAGTACTAGATTGTGAGCCCTGTGATATTGCCACTGAATTACCAGCTTCACTTAGGAGCTACTGTCCACGTTCACATTTCACCAAGAAATGTGCTGCCAACGCCCATACCAAGGGATGTGCTGCTAATGCCCACACCAAGGGATGTGCTGGTAACGCCCATACCAAGGGATGTGCTGCTAACGCCCGCACAAAGGGATGTGCTGGTAACACCTGCTCCAAGAGATGTGCTGCCAACACCTATACCAAGGGATGTGCTGCTAACGCCTATACCAAGGGATGTGCTGCTAACGCCCGCACCAAGGGATGTGCTGCCAATGCCCATACCAAGGGATGTGCTGCCAACACCTATACCAAGGGATGTGCTGCCAACACCTATACCAAGGGATGTGCTGCTAATGCCCATACCAAGGGATGTGCTGCCAACACCTATACCAAGGGATGTGCTGCTAATGCCCACACCAAGGGATGTGCTGGTAACGCCCATACCAAGGGATGTGCTGCTAACGCCCATACCAAGGGATGTGCTGC
>NC_057728.1:64525196-64559053 GCF_004010195.1 Chiloscyllium plagiosum | reverse complement strand
CTGTAGTGTTAGGTAAGGGGTAAATGTAGGGGTATGGGTGGGTTTCGCTTCGGCGGGTCGGTGTGGACTTGTTGGGCCGAAGGGCCTGTTTCCACACTGTAATCTAATCTAATCTAATCTAAACACCTATACCAAGGGATGTGCTGCTAACACCCGCACCAAGGGATGTGCTACCAACACCTATACCAAGGGATGTGCTGCCAACACCTATACCAAGGGATGTGCTGCTAATGCCCGCCCCAAGGGATGTGCTGGTAACGCCCATACCAAGGGATGTGCTGCTAATGCCTATACCAAGGGATGTGCTGCTAACACCCGCACCAAGGGATGTGCTGCTAACGCCCATACCAAGGGATGTGCTGCTAATGCCCGCACCAAGGGATGTGCTGCCAACACCTATACCAAGGGATGTGCTGCCAATACCTATACCAAGGGATCTGCTGCTAATGCCCGCACCAAGGGATGTGCTGCCAACACTTATACCAAGGGATGTGCTGCTAACACCTATACCAAGGGATGTGCTGGTAATGTCTGCTCCAAGAGATGTGCTGCCAACACCTATACCAAGGGATGTGCTGCCAACACCTACCCCAAGGGATGTGCTGCTAATGCCCATACCAAGCATTTAGCACTTTTCTGTGGTGAGCTGTCTCCTTGGTTAAAAAGGAATGGCTCATTAGCCAATTTCAGAAGGCAGTTAAGAGTCAAACACGTGGCTATCAGTCTGAAGTCATATGCCGGCTGGGCCAGGTAACAACAGCCAATTCCCTTCTCTGAACTGCGTTAGTGAACCAATGGGTTTTTAGAGAAAAAAAAATTCATGGTCACCATTACTGACAAATTTTCAGTTCCAAATTTGGCCATTGAATTTGTCCAATGTTTTACAGCCATAGATTTCTGTGGGACTAAGTAACGGATGGTGTTTTGGCTGTTGGGATTCATGCAGCTCTATGAGCATTTAAATGTCTTTGTTGTTATTGGTGGTCCTCTGTGAGAATATTATTGTGGTTTACCATGTTCTGGGGGAGATTAATCGTGATAGACAACATTTGGTTTTCGAGTGTAATGTTTTGGTTTACGGATGTTATCCATTGCCCAATCTGACTGCGTGGAGTTAATGATGATTTAATATTTCATGATAGAGGCTAACCTACACCAATGTAATAACGTTAGCTGGACATTGCTACTCTTCATGGAGGTTACTGTTACGTGGAAGAGCTCTGTACTATTTTGTGAAAATTAACATGTTCACTGCACGCCCGGACTTTCAGCCACACTGGACACTGCCCTCGAAGCGGCTGCAGGGGGGGACGAGACTGTCACACACTTCGTTCTGGAATGTGCCTACGCAGAGGAAGTCTGGAGAGGAATGCAGCGCCGTGACGCGGCTCTCCGTGCTCTACGGCCTGTTCCCCGGCACGCACACCGAGACGAACATCAACTGTGCCTGGAGGATCATCAACTCGGTGAAGGACGCTCTCTGGGCGGACCGAAACCTGTTGATCTTCCAGCTGAAGGAGTTGACCCCAACTGAGTGTTGCAGACTGGCACATTCCAAGGCCCAGGACCACGTGTTGAGGGACGCGCTGAAGCTTGGGGCAGCTGCTGCCAAGGCGCGGTGGGGAAAGACCACCGTGTAACATCTGCCTGCCTAACCACAGGGGGCTGACGCAGTAAGGGGGCTTCGCTGACCCCCCTGCTAAATATGTGGATAGTAATGTACAGACCTGTATATGTGAATGATTACTCTGTCTCTGTAAGCAAGGAAATGGAATGTTTACGTATGTATGGCATGACCAACTGTACCGATCATCAAAATATTTATGAATAAAATATATTTTGAAATAAAAAAGTTCACTGCAAGCGAGTACAATGTCGAGAGGTTAATGCTGCTCTGCAGAGAATGTAAGTTGTGTTTCGCTTTCAAAAACAGAAGTTGCTGGAAAAGCTCAGCAGGTGTGGCACCGTCTGTGAAAAGAAATCAGAGTTGAGTTCCAGTCCGGTGACCCTACTCTGGATGGTTTTGGTTTATTCTTTCATGCGATGTGGGTGGGCATCACTGGCCGCTCACCAGCTAGGACCCACTTCGAATTAGCCTGGAAATGATGGTGGTGAGCTGCCTCAATGAGGCGTAGTGAGATCTTCAGCTCAGAAAAAAAATACCCAACTTGGCTCACCAAATTTCCAGCACTTGACCCATAGCCTTGGTACCCTCTTGAACCGCCGCAGTTGTTGGAGGTTATGGGCACTGACGATGCCTTTGACCCAGGACACTGAAGGGACAATCATCGTTCCACATCAGGATGGGGTGTGGTTGGATGGCGATTTTGCAGGCGATGCACTTCCGCTGGATAGCGATAGCCTCAGTACAGTAGCAGGATCTAACCTGAAAAACCAACCGACAGGGAAAATCAATGCCAAAGCCGCGGCGCGCAGGGCACTGATGTGGAGGAAGGTTTAAATTCGCTGTTCGGTGGTTCCCAGGATCTGTCGCTCACCTTTAGCTGATGTGAGGAGAGTAAGAGTCAATCTGGCACAATGCCAGACGGCACAGAATTGGATTGCCCTCAGTACAGAGGACGGGGAAAAGCTATATATTTCATGCATTTTCCTTTTCTGCGGTCAGCCACAAATGATTCCATTTCATGCCACAATTTGCCCCGGTGGGATTGAAGTTTGTGGCAATAAACCAGTACCTCCCTAACCCTGTGCAACAGTCTCCTGTAGATCTCTCTCTGGAATTTAGAACTGAGCATGGAAATAAGGAGGTTTACGTTACACGTTCCGGGGCAGTGGGGGTTGTATTGGGTTGACCAGCCCGCGGTGTTTGGAGCTAGTATTGGGTTTGAACTTGTACATACTGATCCGGCAAACCAGAACAGGGGAATAAAACATGTGGATGTTGGGAATCTGAAGCAGTCACAAACAGAACTGCTGAAGAAACTCAACAGGCCTGGCAGTAACTGTGGAAAGAGAAACAGAGTTAACGTCTCAAATCCAAGATGACTTCTTCAAGACTTCGAAATATTAGCTGTTAACATTGGGTGGCAGGTGGTTCAGTGGTTAGCGCTGCTGTGTTACCCCGCTGGGGATCCATGTTCGATCCCACGTTTGGGTTTCCTCCCACAGTCCAACGGTGTGTAGGTTAGGGGAATTGAAAAATTACCCATAGTGTTCAGCGCCGTGGGAAATGCAGGGGTACAGAAATGGTCTGGGTCTGGGTGGGGCTCGCTTTGGAGGGCCAGTGTGGTCTCGATGGACCGAACGATCTGCTCTGTCACCTCTCTCTCTTTGCCGGGAGTTGGCTTTAGTTATCTGGATGGAGTTAGTATCCCCCCATAATGCTCATGGAGAGGCAAGGGGCCTGAATGATGGGCGGGTGCCTCCCCAGATTGTGTGGGACCGGGGACTGGGCTCTCTCTCTCTCTCTCGCACTCAGCTTGCAGCCGAGTTTATCTTCTACATCAAACTGCAACAGAACAGGAACCTCAGCTTCCCCTTCACAGAACCCCGGGGCAATACTGACCCTCAGTGCTCAGTAAAGCAGGCAGAGTCTGTCAGACTGTTTCAATAGATCACACAGCGGAGAGAGAAAAACCGCAGGACGAGTTCGAAAGAGCCAAGCTCAGCGAGTGTTTACAAAAACACCACTAACACAATGATCTGCTCTGCAATGTGACTCTGTCATTTAGACAATAATTGTGAAATCCAGGATGCTTTATTGTCCCTCCACTCCCTGTAATTAAACTATGTAATTGCCGTTTTGAACCAGAATCCGATCGGATTCCGAATGCATATGTTCACTTTAATTCAGGGCGAGGAATCCCCAGGATTGTTCATATCAATGAAACCATTTCTCACTCACTGGACTGTCTTATTTTTTAAACAAACCAGAAATTGTTGACCCGAGCATCACTTGAAACCAATTCCAACCTCCTGCACGTTCTAACACGATCCATGTATGAAATATTCTTTAATCCTCTTGAAACTTGTGAGCGCAAACGGAACCAGGTATAGAGAAATACCTTCGATTATTTCCCCCAAAAGGCTTCTATAAACATGAGGATTTAACCTTGCTGCTATTTTCCGTCTGCATTTTGCCAGGAGTGTGCGGAGGGAGAGAGAGGGTTACACAGACTGTTGGCTACGGAGCAAGAGGGAGAGAAAGTGCAGTATATGCTGTGGCGGGACAGCACAAGGCATTAACTAACTGCACGCTTTGCTGTGGACAAGTTCATCCTTGCACAGCGAGTTTCTGTGTTTGTTCCTTTGAAAAAACTGTACACAAGAGCAGCAGGTGTGAGTGCACAGGTGCCCTCACGCTGGATAAATATTGATTGGCTTTCCAGGGGCTGAGGTATGGCAATGAATATTTCAGCAAGTCAGTGAATAGAAGCTCCGAAAGTGCAGTGGGGCCATGAAGAAATCAGACGAGTAAATCGTGACACCTACTGGTGGAGGCCGGTACTCCGCCCAGCCATGAGCTGTCCAATCTGCTGAGCGGCTTGACCAGCGTCTTGCAGCTGCAAGTTTACCAATTGCCATTCTCAGCATTTGCACAGCAATAACGAGGCTAGCATTTATTCCGTATTGTCAGTTACACTGGAAAGGCGTTGGTCGCTTTTCGGTTGATTAGAACTAATTTTGATACAATTAGTATCTTCCTGGGCCACTGCAGTGAGCAGTTCAAAATCAACAGTTTTGGTTTGGGACAAGACAAGACTGGGGTCAGAACTTCAGGTCCCCGTCCCTCCAATAAAGAGCGTCAGTGAACCGTACGAAACAGGAACAGGAGTAGGCCGTTCGGCCCCTCGAGTCTGCTCCTTCATTCGGTAGGATCATGGTTAATGCGATATTACTCACTTTAAAAAACTGCAGCTGCTGGAAATCAGAAACATAAACAAAAACAGAAATTGCTGGAAAAGCTCAGCAGGTCTGGCAGCATCTGTGGAGAGAAATCAGAGTTAAAGCTCCTCAAGCCTACTTTCCTGCCTTTCCTCAGTAACACTTGATTCTCCAACTGATAAAGAATCTAGCTCAGCCTTAAATATACACAAGGTCTCTTACCCCACGGCTCTATGGCAAAGAGTTCCAAAGATCCACAGTAGTCCAAAAGAAATTCCTCAATTTCAGTCTTAAATTGGCATCCCTTTATTCTGAGATGATGCCCTCTGGTACCAGTCTCCCCATGGGGGAAAACACTCTCTCAGCATTTACTTTGTCAAGCCCTTTAAAGATTTACATGCTGATAGCTTCATAATTTTTTTCCTCTGAAATTGGTTTATTTCCAGATTGTACTTTGATGGAATTCAAATTCACAAAGAGCTGCCATGATATTCAAACTCCTACTATCTGGGTTGTGAGCTCACTTAGATAACTGCAAAGTCTTCACATTGTTGTAAAGGATTGCTGGGTCAGAATAGCAATAGGATACACTGATTGTAATCCAGCTTGCAGTTGTATCTTTGTAGTACCATTGTCATTGGATAATGATGTGGGAAAATGTGAGGTTATGCACTTGGTAGGAAGACTAGAGGAGCTGAATCTTTTCAAAACAATGATCCAGCTCAGGAGTAACACACTCTTGGACAAATATGGATTCTTTAAGGAAAGTCATCATGGGTTTATTAAACACGAATTTTACTGAACTAACTTGCTGAGTATCACTGAAATAACTGACATGGTGTCACAGCTTTTTATCTCATACTCATTGGGACAGGTGCAAAACTATCAAATTAAAAAGGCAACAACAATTTATACTTCATGGGAAAAGACCTGCTGTTTGTTTTGCAAGTGACCTCTAACTTGTTAAGGTATTCCCATAGTCAACCTTTTCAAGTGAGTTGAAATATCTTTTGACAATCTATCATTATTAAACTTAGTCATTAAACACAAATATTTGGTTTAAATCAGATCCCTCATAAAATCAGAATCATCCTCTGAGCAACCACCTCTGTTTTTTTAATCTAAACTTTTCTCCTTGAAATCATGTTTGGTTTCCTTTCACTTCAAGGTTAAAGCTTCTTTAATTCCATTTCCATTGCCCTCTTCCTGCTATATTCTTTCTTTCTGTTTCTTTTTTTTCTCTAAAATTTCCTCTAAGTCAAGATTTTCTCTTTGTTGTTATTCAAATTCTAGCTAAAATAGTAGCGATATTTCAATTTCAGGTTTCTCAGTTTTAAATTCAAAACGTTGGGTAATCTATTGAAGTATCTCATCCTTATAGATCCTGCTTTTACTTCCACTTCAACTTATCTGTGAATTCTCTTATTTTAATTTGAGTTAAATACTTCAAACAATCCACTGGTGTGTTTTCTACTCCCCAAAAACTCAAGCAACATTCAAAGCCATTTCAAAAATCCAACCAATGCAATTAACTTCCTCACAATGCTTCTGTTTTCTCTCTAAGACCTCCACATACACATTTCTTTAACAGAGACGCACATCTCTAATCCCAGTGAAGCGTTTCCATTTGTTAGAATCCCAGCTGATGGACAAATCAGTTTCCAGAGTGAATCCTGGCTTGAAAGATCATGTGGATGTAGGTTTGCTCACTGAGCTGGAAGGTTCATTTTCAGATGTTTTGTCACCACACTAGGTAACATTTTCAGTGAGCCTCTGGACTCACCTATTATGGTGACAAAAAGTCTGAAAATAAAAAAAAAATGAAAACTTGGCGAGCAAAACTACATTGAGAACCTCAACCTGAGCTACAAACCTTCTCAAGATTTGCTGAAAGATCATGTGTTATTTTTTGTTTCGTCAGTTATTGGGGTGGTTAGTCACTGAATATATTTACACGGGCCTGCTGATTGTCTTTAACTGAAGAGAATAGAAGGACTTGAAAACAACAAACTATATAAATGTAGAAGACAGTTATCAAGATCTAAAATACACCAAGCTTCACTATGTTTCCTGACACTATCCATTTCAGACAAAATCCCAGAGAATTTACACCCTGTCTCAATACTTTAGAATTCTTCTTAAATGATTTCTGAAAGTTTCTTTGTCATGGATTGTGAAGACAATTTGATGAGAGAAAACCATCAAATAATATAAAAATGGAGTAAGAGCTTCTTTAAATGTAGAAAAAAAAGAGAGGTAACAGTGAACATTGACCCCTTACAGACTGAGGTTGGGGAAATAATAATGGGAGCCAGCAAATGGCAGAAGAGGTGAGTAAGTAGTTTGCATCAGGCTTTATGGTAAACTACACAAATAGCATTCCAAAGATACTAAATAATCAAGTGAGTAAAAGGGAGGTGGGGAGTGGTGGGGGGCGGTAGAGGGGAATTAAACATAGTAACCATTACTAGATAAAAGTTACCGGGGAAACTAATAGAGATAAAGGTTGATCTATCCTATTGTGGTTGCATCCTAAGATATTAAAGGAAGTAATTGATGTACTGATAGTAATCTCCCAGGAATCCGTAGATTCTGAAAAAGTCCTCGAGAATTGGTAATCTCCCAATGGAACACCTTTAGTCCAAAAGAGTGGGAGCCAAAAACAGCTAACCATTGGTCAGATGGCTTAACTTTTGTTATTGGAGAATAGAGTCATAGAGATGTACAGTATGGAAACAGACCCTTCAGTCCAACCCATCCATGCTGACCAGATATCCCAACCAAATCTAGTCCCACCTGCCAGCACCTGGCTCATATCCCTCCAAACCCTTCCTATTCATATACCCATCCAAATGCCTCTTAAATGTTGCAATTGTACCAGCCTCCACCACATCCTCTGCAGCTCATTCCATACACGTACCATCCTCTGCATGAAAAAGTTGCCTCTTAGGTCTATTTTATATCTTTCTCCTCTTACCCTATGCCCTCTAATTCTGGATTTCCTGACTCTATTTATCGTATCCATGACCCTCATAATTTTGGAAACGTCATCCTCCGATGCTCCAGGGGAAAACAGCCCCAGCCTGTTCAGCCTCTCCCTGTAGCTCAGATCCTCCAACCCTGGCAACATCCTTGTAAATCTTTTCTGAACCCTTTCAAGTTTCACAACATCTTTCCAATAGGAAGGAGACCAGAATTGCACACAATATTCCAACAGTGGCCTAACCAATGTCCTGTACAGCCGCAACATGACCTCCCGACTCCTGTGCTCAACACTCTGACCAATAAAGGAAAGCATACCAACCGCCGCCTTCACTATCCTATCTACCTGTGACTTCACTTTCAAGGAGCTATGAACCTGCACTCCAAGGTCTCTTTGTTCAGCAACACTCCCTAGGACCTTACCATTAAGTGTATAAGGCCTGCTAAGATTTGCTTTCCCAAAATGCAGCACCTCGCATTTATCTGAATTAAACTCCATCTGCCACTTCTCAGCCCATTGGCCCATCTGGTCCAGGTCCTGTTGTAATCTGAGGTAACCCTCTTTGCTGTCCACTACACCTCCAATTTTGGTGTCATCTGCAAACTTACTAATTGTACCTCTTATGCTCGCATCCAAATCATTTATGTAAATGACAAGAAGTAGAGGACCCAGCACCGATCCTTGTGGCACTCCACTGGTCACCGGCCTCCAGTCTGAATAGAATGTCATAGCAGTGCACTTAGAAGAACACAATACAGTTAAGCAGAAACCGAAAGAACTGTGGATGGTGAAATCAGAAACTAAAACAGAAGTTGCTGGAAAAGTTCAGCAGGTCTGGCAGCATCTGTGCAGAGAAATCAGAGTTAACATTTTAGGTCCGGTGACCCTTCCTCAGACGTGGATATGATTAAGCAGATTCAGCACGGCTTCATGAAGGGCAAATCATACCTGACAAAGTTCAAGTTCAGCAGGTAATAGGGAAGGTAGTTAATGTGGATTCACAGTTAACACCCAAGCTTTGTTAGCTTTTAAACAAGACTGATTGACTCTGATTGCTCAGAGCATTGCCCTGAGAAATGAACCAGAGAAAAACTACAAGCTACTTTGTTGAGTCCAACCAGGCACAATTTATGTACATTTTCTTTTTGTTTGCGAAAAACAGGGCCCTGTGTATTAATATATATGGCTTCCAGTACACACAGGTACACCATACTGTGAACCCAACTGACAGTCCTATATTGGTTGTCAGCGTAACTCCTCACACATTTGGGATTATCTCGCAAATGTTGCCCAATTGCAGAATCGCAGCTCGTTCTGGTCACTATGTTGTAAATTGTGCAAAAACAAGCCACAGTCCTGTACTGTTATTACGTTGCTTCTTACAAACAGCCAAAGGGATCAGCAGTTTGACATAATCCAGTAGTCTTTGGGATAGTCTACATACCTGGCATCACACAGGCACACACTGGGGTGATAGGCAGAATGTCCTTTGGCTTGACAGAGCCATCAGTTGGCGGTAAACATCACTCATGTTGCTGTTACATAGTAGCTTCATCTGTTGCTGGATAACCCTCAACATGCAAAGAATTATGATGACTACTAATTAAGTGTCAGTCACACTTGCGGTGTGGTGCACTGGTGTATATTGGATGCTACATGTATTAATATACAGGACCATTTTATTGCAGATAGGAAGAACATGTACCTACAGTTCAACTCAATAAAATAGTTGACAGTAATTCAATGATTCATTCTTCAAGACAATGTCCTGACTAATTATATATATTTTTATTCATTTGTGAGGTGTAGGTGTCACTGGCTGGGCCAGCATTTATTGTCTATCCCTAGTTGCCCTTGAGAAGGTGCTGGTGAGCTGCCTTCTTGAACTTTGCAGTGCATGAGCTGTGGGTTGACGCACAATGCCCTTAAGGAGGGAATTCCAGGATTTTGACCCTGTGACACTGAAGGAGTGACAGGTTTCCAAGTCAGGATGGTGAGTGGCTTGAAGGCGAACTTGAAGGTGGTGGTGTTCCCATGTATCTGCTGCCCTTGTCCTTCTAAATGGAAATGGTCATGGTTTGGAAGGTGCTGTCTGAGGATCTTTGGTGAATTTCTGCAATGTATCTTGTAGATAGTACAAAACGCTGCTACTGAGTGTTGGTAGTGGAGGCAATGGATGCTTGTGGATGTGGTGCCAATCAAGCAGGCTGCTTTGTCCTGGACGAGTATTGTTGGAGTTGAACCCATCTAGGCAAGTGGGGAGTATTCCATCACACTCCTGACTTGGAGTCATAGAGTCATAGAGATGTACAGCAAGGAAACAGACCCTTCGGTCCAAGCCGTCCATGCCGACCAGATATCCCAACCAAATCTAGTCCCACCTGCCAGCACCTGGCTCATATCCCTCCAAACCCTTCCTATTTATATACCCATCCAAATGCCTCTTAAATGTTGCAATTGTACCAGCCTCTACCACATTCTCTGGCAGCTCATTCTATACATGTACCACCCTCTGTGTGAAAACGTTGCCCCTTAGGTCTCTTTTATATCTTTCCCCTCTCATCCTAAACCTATGCCCTCTAGTTCTGGACTCCCCGACCCCAGGGAAAAGACTTTGTCTATTTATCCTATCCATGCCCCTCATAATTTTGTAAACCTCTCTCCTGTACTCAATACTCTGACCAATAAAGGAAAGCATACCAAACGCCTTCTTCACTATCCTATCTACCTGCGACTCCACTTTCAAGGAGCTATGAACCTGCACTCCAAGGTCTCTTTGTTCAGCAACACTCCCTAGGACCTTACCATTAAGTGTATAAGGCCTGCTAAGATTTGCTTTCCCAAAATGCAGCACCTCGCATTTATCTGAATTAAACTCCATCTGCCACTTCTTAGCCCATTGGCCCATCTGGTCCAGGTCCTGTTGTAATCTGAGGTAACCCTCTTCACTGTCCACTACACCTCCAATTTTGGTGTCATCTGCAAACTTACTAACTATACCTCGTATGCTCACATCCAAATCAAAAAGTGGACAGGCTTTGGGGGGTCAGAAGGTGAGGTACTTCCCACAGCTTAAGTAGCCTCTGACTTGCTCTTGTAGCCACTGGGTTATGTGATGAGTTCAGTTGAGTTTTTTGATTAATGATAACCCTGTGATTTTGATCATGCAGGATTCAATGATGGTAACACCACTGAATGTCAAGGAGCAGTGGTCAGACTGTCTCTTATTGGTCAGGCATTATCCAAGTAGCAGGAGAGTCAATGTTTCAGGCAAAAGCCCTTCATCAAGAATGAGGTTGTGAGCCGAGGGGGTGGTGAGATAAATGGGAGGGGGTTGGGACTGGGCGTAAGATAGCTGAGAGTGCAATAGGTGGATGGAGGTGGGGGTAATCATGATAGGTCAGAGAGGAGGGTGGGGCAGATAGGTGGGAACGAAGAAGGACAGGTAGGACAGATCATGAGGTCGGTGCCGAGTTGGAAGATTGAAACTGGGATAAGGTGCGGGGAGGGGAAATGTGGAAACTGATGAAATCCAGATAGATCCCATGTGGTTGGAGGGTCCCGAAGTGGAAGATGAGGCATTTTTCCTCTAGGCGTCAGGTGGTGAGGGAGTGGCGTTGGAGGAGGCCCAGGACCTGCATGTCCTTGGCAGAGTGGGAGGGGGAGTTGAAGTATTCGGCCATGGGGTGGTGTGGTTAGTTGGTGCAGGTGTCCCAGAGATGTTCTCTAAAGCGCTCTGTGAGTACGCGCCCTGTCTCCCCAATGTATAGGAGACTGCTTCGGGAGCAATGGATGTGTGGAAGTGCAGGTGAAACTTTGATGGATGTGGAAGGTCCCTGTGGGGCCTTGGATGGAGGTGAGGGAGGAGGTGTGGGTGCAGGTTTTGCAATTCCTGCAGTGGCAGGGGAAGGTGCCATGAGGGGAGGGTGAGTTGATAGAGGGAGTAGACTAACTCGGTCGTCGCAGAGGGAACTGTCTTTACAGAAAGTGGATAGGGGTGGGGAGGGAAATACATCTGGGGTGGTGGGGTCCGTTTGTAGGTGGCGGAAATGGCGGAGGATGATGCAATGTATACAAAGATTGGTGGGGTGGAAGGTGAGGACCGCAGTAGGGTGTGGGTGGGGGTTCTGTTCTTGTTGCAGTTGGAGGGATGGGGTTCGAGGTCAGAGTTGTAGGAAGTGGATGAGATGCGCTGGAGGGTATCATCGACCACATGGGAGGGGAAATTGTGGTCTTTGAAGAAGGAGATCATCTGATCCTCCTGGGTGCAGATGCAGCAGAGGTGGAGGAATTGGGAATAAGGGATAGCATTTTTACAGGAGGCAGGGTGGGGAGGAGGTGTAGTTCAGGTAGCTGTAGGAGTCGGTGGCTTTGTAGAAAATGTCTGTGTTGAGTCGGTCACTGTTGAAGGAGATGACGATGTCAAGGAAAGGGAGGGAGGAGTCCAAGATGGTCCAGATGAACTTGAGGTCGGGGTGGAATGTGTTTGTTAAATTGATGGTGGCGCCAATGCAGTCATCAATGTAACGGAGGAAAAGATGGAGAATGGCGCCGGTGTAATTGCGGAAGATGGACTGTTCTATGTAACCAACAAAGAGGCAGGTATACCTGGGATCCATGCAGGTGCCCATGCTACCCCCTTCATCTGGAAGAGGTGGGTAGATTCAAAGGAGAAATTATTGAGGGTGAGGACCAGTTTAGCTAAACGAATGAGAGTGTCAGTGAAAGACTACTGGTGGAGACGTTGGGAGAGGAAGAAACGGAGGGCTTGGAGGCCCTGCTCATGGCGGATGGAGGCATACAGGGACTGGATGTCCATGGTGGAGATGAGGCATTTGGGGCGAGGGAAACGAAAGTCTTGGAGAAGGTGGAGGGGGTGGGTGGTGTCCTGAACGTATGTGGTGACTCCCTGGACCAGGGGGATAGGACAGCATCGAGATATGTGGAGATGAGTTTGGTGGGACAGGAGCAGGCTGAGATGATGGGTCAGCTGGGGCAGACAGGCTTGTGAATCTTGGGAAGGAGGTAGAACCGGGCAGTGAGGGGTTCCCGAACTATGAGGTTGGAAGCTGTGGATGGGAGAGTCCCTGAGGTGATGAGATTGTGTATGGTCTGGGCGATGATGGTTTGGTGATGGGGGAGGGGTGAGGTCATGGTCAAGGGGGCAGTAGAAAGTGGTCTCTTCGAGTTGGTCCCTGGCTTCAAAGGTGTAGGGATCAGTGTGCTAAAACTACTACTCTGCCCCTCCCCCCCCACCACCCCGTCCACTGGTTTAATGATGAGGTTGGGGTTGGAACGAAGGGAGTGGAAGGTTAAGCATTGCGAGGGTGAGTGGTTGGAATGAGTGAAGGGGGTGGACAGTTTGAGGCAATCAAAGTCACAATACCAGTTGGAGATGAAGTGGTTGAGGGTGGGTGGAGGCAGGAGAATGGGTCCTCGGAATGTGGTGGGGCGGGGGGAAGTCTAGGTGGAAAATGTAAGCTCGGAGACGGAGACGGCGGAAGACGTTGAGATGGGAAGCAGTGAATCTATGGAGGAACTGGGAAGCAAAAGCCAATGTCCCATCAGTCTGTTGAAAAAAAATCTAGTCAGGCTATTCCCACCAATTTGCAAGTAAGAACATCAGGATATTAATATAAATTCTGTATTTAATAAACAGGATCCTGTTCTAATCAGTGTGGGAACAAAGGCATTGTCAGTATTAGAGGTAGGAGAAAGGACATACTTAACCCATTACTGTGAATGAGAAAGCACAAATCATTGTGGTGATCGACTTATCAACTACATGAGAGAGGTGTGTCCCTAACACATGTTAAACACACCAATAAGAAGCAAGGTCAAAGGTCCCTGTCCTGAACTACTAACAGAGAATCAGCATTGCTGGGGTGGTAGGAGTGAGTAGTGCAGTTTGCTTGAATCGAAACAACTCCCAAACTTCAGGAAAATCAAGCAGCAGTGTTGCATAGAAAGCTTCAGCCATGGATGCTGCTTTTCAGAGTAAGAATGCTGAAAATGTGAAGGTAATCATTGAGCTGGTAATTTGAATTGAAATGGAATTGTATGCTGGTAGATTCATCTTCTTTACCTTTCTGTCGCTTTCATCTCATCAGACCCTCTGTCACACAGAAAGCTTTTTGAATATCTGAGATTACTCGGGTTTGACATAAGGCATGGACACAGCTCGGTAGCCCATCAAGGGCTTGTCTTTATTGAGTGAAACAGTGTGCTGTGTACTTACCATCTTAATCTCCTTTCCCTTTCTTGTGCTTTCTTTGATAAAGAGACAGATACCATTGGTGCATGCAGAAGAGAGAAAGTCACTGGGACAGCATGAATGTAACCTATACATCTAGAAACTCAGAGATTAAATGCAAAGCTCATTTTACATGCTGTCCAATTTTGCCATCTGTTTAAAACAATGGGCAGCAATAGCAGTAGGTTATAAAAGCAGTGACTTTGCAGAGTTATTCAATCACTGAATTGTTAAATGCAGAAAAGGCCATTCAGCCCATCATGACTGCATTAGTTCTTTTAACTACAGCTAATCTCCTGGCTTTTCTTTGTATCCCTTGCACACTATTTCTATCCAAATAATCATCTAATATCCTCTTGAATGACTCAATTGAACCTGTCTCCATCACTTCTCCAGGCAGTGCATTCTCTACTTTAACTACTCACTGTTTTGTCGCACATTGCATTTGCTTTATTTGCATCTCACTTTAAATCTATACCCCTCTTGTTCTTGTTCCTTTTACAAGTAGGAACAGTTTCTCCCTACCTGCTCCATCCAGTCTGGTAGAACATAGAACATAGAAAAGTACGGCACAGAATAGGCCCTTTGGCCCACGATGTTGTGCCGAGGTTTAATCCTAATGTAAAAAATATTAACTTAACCTACGCACCCCTCAACTCATTGCTATTCATGTGCAGTCCAGCAGTCGCTTAAATGTCCCCAATGACTCTGCTTCTACCATCACCGCTGGCAATGCATTCCATGCATTCACAACTCTCTGCATAAAGAACCTACCTCTGACGTCTCCTCTATAGCTTTCCCTTAATATCTTAAAACTATGACCCCTCGTACCAGTCAATCCTGCTGTGAGGAAAAGTCTCTGGCTACTGACTCTATATATTCCTCTCATTATCTTGTACACCTCGATCAGGTCTCCTCTCTTCCTCCTTCTCTCCAGAGAGAAAAGTCCGAGCTTTTTCAACCTTTCTTCATAAGACAAGCCCTCCAGTCCAGGCAGCATCCTGGTAAACCTTCTTTGCACCCTCTCCAAAGCCTCTGCATCTTTCCTATAGTAGGCGACCAGAACTGGACACAATATTCCAAGTGTGGTCTCACCAGGCACTTGTACAGCTGTAGCAAAACCTCACAGCTCTTAAACTTGATCCCCCTGTTAATGAAAGCCAAAACACCATATGCTTTCTTAACAACCCTATCCACTTGGGTGGCAACTTTGAGGGATCTATGTACTTGAACACCCAGATCCCTCTGTTCCTCCACACTATCAAGAACCCTGTCTTTAATCCTATATTCAGCATTTGAGTACGACCTTCCAAAATGCATCACTTTGCATTTATCCAGGTTGGATTCCATTTGCCATTTCTCAGCCCAGCTCTGCATCCTGTTCATAATTTTGAAAATCTCTATCAAATCTCCTCTCAACCTTCTCTCCAAGAGAAGAGTCCCAGCTTCTTCAGTCTATCCCCATCACTAAAGTTTCTCATCCCTGGAACCATTGTTGTAAAGCACTTCTGCGACCTGATGTGTTCACATCTTTCCTAAAACGTAGTGCTCACACATGTACATAATAGTCCAGCTGAGGTCTAACAGGTGTCTTGTATAAGTTCAATATCTTGAGGAATTTCTGTTTGAGGGGACATCTTCAAATTATTCTTTTGTGTTTCAACCTTTTGGTTGAGGAAAAATATATTTCCTGCATTTAATCATGGAATCATAAATTGTATAGCACAGAATGTGATCATTCACTCCATTGAGTTTGCACAACCTCTCTTGAGTTAGAACCTCCAACTCCCAATAAATTAAACAAAAAAAGAATTAGCAATACAGGCTAACTAGACATTGAATGAGGGTAGTACAACAAGTGGGAACTAAGAGATATTAGTAATTGAGAAAAGGGGAATGATGTGGCTGTGAACTAGATAGCTTGAATGGCTACCCTGAAACAGTTACTTTATCAAGAACCTATGATCAGACACCATAATTGATCAGTTCCAGTGGTCCCTCACAGGAGCATAACCTATTGATGCTGAGTCCAAGTGGATTTGAAGGCATTTTAAGTTAAAAAGCCTGGTCAATTAAATAGATTTCAATCTGCTTTGTGAAAGAGAGAGAATGAGGCAGAGAGGTTGAGAACACATTTCCAGAGCTTGAGATCAGATAGCTGAAGACACAGGTACAACTGCTGGAGTGAACAGATGGGGATTGGACAAGAAGACATTACACTATGATCCAGCATTACAGCAATTAACTTCTGTAAGGATGAATGAACCTTCAGAAAATTGTGACCTTGGTGAAAATGTCTAAACATGAAGTATTAAAATGCCTTTTCTTCTTACTGATGATGACACTTCTGTTATGTATTTCTCAAATTCCCAGTTTTAGTTCAACAACAAACACCTGTAACATTTACTAGCTCAGCTTCACTTTTTAAAGGACATGAAATCTTTGGGGAGGATACAGAAGACAATTAGAGTCATAGAGCCACAGAATTGTACAACACAAAAAAAGACCCATTGGTCCAACCCGTCCATGCCAACCACATATCCTAAACTAATCTAGCTCCCATTTGCCAGCAACTGGCCCTCATCCCTCCAAACCCTTCCTATTTATATACCCATCCAGATGCCTTTTAAATGTTGTAATTGTACCAGCCTCCACCACTTCATCTGGCAGCTCGTTCCATACATGCACCAACCCTAAAGCACCAACCTCTGCCTGAAAACGTTATCCCTTTGAAATCTTTTCCCTCTCACCTGCAATTGGTTCATTTTCTGATCCAAATACATAGATATAGATAGGGTAAATAGGCAAAGTCTTTTTCCTGGGGTCGGAGAGTCCAGAATGAGAGGGCATAGGTTTAGGGTGAGAGGGGAAAGATATAAAAGAGACCTAAGGGGCAGCTTTTTTACGCAGAGGGTGGTACGTGTATGAAACGAGCTGCCAGAGGAAGTGGTGGAGGCTGGTACAATTGCAACATTTAAGAGGCATTTGGATGGGTATATGAATAGGAAGGGTTTGGAGGGATATGGGCCGGGTGCTGGCAGGTGGGACTAGATTGGGTTGGGATATCTGGTTGGCATGGACGGCTTGGACCGAAGGGTCTGTTTCCATGCTGTACATCTCTATGACTCTATGACTCTAAACCTGTGCCCTATAGTTTGAGACTCCCCTACCCTGGGAAAAAGACCTCGACTATTCACTCTATATATGCCCCTCATGAATTTATAAACCTCCATAAGTTCACCCCTCAACTTAAATTATTGCAATGATTCGCATCAACACAAACAGATTAACGTTGACCTTAATGAATGGTGGAGCAGGCACAAAGGGTTGGATGGTTGTCTTCAGCTCCTATTTCAGTTGAGATGTGATGGAGATGTTTAACATCACAAAGGATTGAGATACAGTCAACAAAATTGTGATTGCTTTTGGTTGGGGTGCCCATGACCAGATTTGAGATGATTGGCAGAGATCGGTAACATGAGGGAAAATCTTTTTACTCAACTAATGATCAGGTTTTGAAATGATTAGATAGAGATACATTAGGATCTCTGTGGGCATCAGCATAACATCTCCCACCAAAGCTATAGTTGTGACCCCTTTCTGACACACGCCTCCCTGTCACTCCTCAGCCATTTTCCCCTTGTCCATAGCCTGGTTGATGAGTCTAGCTTCACTGGCACTCCGTTACTGATTTTCTTATTGTGAAAGCTTCCTCACTGGCTTGAGGCTCCTATACCACTTATTTCACTAAGTGTCCTCATTATCAATTATGATCTTATGATGCAGCACAGAGTGACCTACTGAACATTATTGGTAAAGACAATATTACACCACAGGCTGACCCTGAGATGTTCCAGTCATTGAAATACTTTTGAAGTGTAGGCATTTCAGAGATCAGAGGGTGAAAGAAACAGGCCAGGCATGTGATGGAAATACTCTCCAGTTGCCTGGAGGATGCAACTCCATCAACACTCAAAAAACTTGACGCCATCCAGGCCAAAGCAGCCCGCTTCATTGGCACCACATCCACAAGCATCCTCTCCCTCCACCACCGACACTGAGTAGCAGCAGTGTGTAAAATCTACACAATGTATTGCAGAAATTCATCAAAGATCCTTAGACAGCACCTTTCAAACCCATAACCACTTCCATCTAGAAGAACAAGGACAGCAGCTGTATGGGAACACTACCACCTTCAGGTTCCCCTCCAAGACACTCATCATCCTGACTTGGAAATGTATCACCATTCCTTCAGTGTCATTTGGTCAAAATCCTGGAATTCCTTCCCTTAGGGCAGTGTGGGTTTACCTACAACACCTGGACTGCAGCAGTTCAAGGAGGTAGTTCACTCTCACCTTCTCAAGGGCAGGTCCTAGCCATAAAGAGCTGTGGAGGCCAAATCATTGAATGTATTTAAAACAAAGATAGATTTCAAATTACTTAGGGGATCAAGGGTTATGGGAAGAAGGCAGGAGAATGGGGTTGCAAAACATATCAACCATGTTCAATTGGTGGAGCACACTCAATGGGCTGAATGGCCTTATTCTGCTCCTATTTCATATGGTCTAACTAGGGTTGGGGCAATAAAGGCCGGCCCAGTCAGCAATCCCCACATCCCATGACTGTCATAGAGCCATAGAGATATATCGCACGGAAACAGATCCTTCAGCTAAACCTGTCCATGCCAACCCAATATCATAAATTAATCTAGTCCCATTTGCCAGCATTTGGCTTATATCCCTCTAAACTTTTCCTATTCACGTACCCATCCAGATGCCTTTCAGATGTTGTAATTGTACTGGAATTAAAATTAAAAAATGTCGTACTATAGGAAATACAACAAGTCCCCATAAACAGAAATACGATAATGACCAAGGTGAGATGGGCTTCACTTTGGTTTCACAGCTTGGCGCAACATCGAGGGCTGAAGGGCCTGTCCTGTGCTGTAATGTTGTATGTTCTATGTTCATCTAATGTTTTGGTGATTGTGGGATAAATATTGGCCAGGAGTCTGGAGATAGTATCCCTGCTCTCCTTTCAAATAGTGCAATGGAATCTTTTACATGTACCCATGAGGGCAGACAGACATCAGTTTAACCTTTCATTCAAATGGGAGCACATCTGATAGTGCAGGCACCGGTAAGCTAGCCTAACTGCTTTGTACACAAATCTCCGTAATAGGACTGAGCCCATAGCATTCTAACTCAAGGCAAGAGTGCTAGCTACTAAATTATGGTTGGAGAAACTATCTGTTAAATAGCCCGAGAATGGAATTTCCAGCTAACTCCCTACCTTCAACAATCTCTGGAAAAGATCCAATACTGCTGCAACTTTTCAATGTTTGATTTGCCAATGTCAAGTTCACTTGATGTTTATTATTTTAAAGACATTCATTTATAAGCAAGTTGTTGTTGTTGTGGCAGTCCAACCTATCTACTGCCTTGACCAACCTTTCCTTGCACCATTGCGCAGTGTGGCTGAGGGGTGTTGGATGTCCAGGATGTGTGACATGGTTCCCCTGAGAATCCCCTCTGGAGGTAAAACCTCACCACAAAGGATTAGATATAAGTTCATGAGGATACCACAGTCTGCAAGTTCTTTTCCAAACCACAAATACAATCCCAGTTTCAGCAGTAACGCTGCTCTTTCATGATCACTGGATCAAGTGAGCAATAGGAAACATATTTTTCAGGCTGCAAGAAGGTTTGTCGTCGAGTTCCCGGGACAGTATTGGGTCTGCTGCTTTTCATGATATATTCAAAGTTTGGGAGAAGATTTGTAGCTCGGGTGCTCATTGTTGTGGTTCTGTTCGCCGAGCTGGGAATTTTTGTTGCAAACGTTTCGTCCCCTGTCTAGGTGACATCCTCAGTGCTTGGAAGCCTCCTGTGAAGCGCTTCTGTGGTGTTTCCTCCGGCATTTATAGTGGCCTGTCCTGCCGCTTCCGGTTGTCAGTTTCAGCTGTCCGCTGTAGTGGCTGGTATATTGGGTCCATGTCGATGTGTTTGTTGCTGGAGTTTGTGGATGAGTGCCATGCTTCTAGGAATTCATGATATATATTAATCATCTGGATCTTGGCGAGCAGGGGGCAATTTCAAAGTTTGCAGATGGCACAAAACTTGGAAGAAATGTAAACTGTGAAGACAACAGTGTGGAACTAAAAAGGAAAATATAGTG
The DNA here is from genome assembly GCF_004010195.1 of Chiloscyllium plagiosum. Lineage (NCBI taxonomy): Eukaryota > Metazoa > Chordata > Chondrichthyes > Orectolobiformes > Hemiscylliidae > Chiloscyllium > Chiloscyllium plagiosum. The sequence goes on along the minus strand of NC_057728.1, from coordinate 64,538,798 downwards.
TAGTGGGTAGACAGTTAGCAGAAGAGGTTCAATGCAGAGAAATGTGAGGTAACTCATTTTGGTTGGAAGAACATTGAAAGACAATAGAAATAGGGGGTCCAATCCTAAAAGGGATGCAGGAGCAGAGGGAGCTGGGTTTATTGTTGAAGGTGGCAGGACAGGGGTGAGAGCAGTTAATAAAGCACACAGTGTCCCTGACTTTGTTAATAGGGGCATTATGTATAAGGGCAAGGAGGTGGTGCTGAACTTGTACAAGACACTGGTTAGACCTCAGCTGGAGCATTGTGTACAGTTATGGGTGCCATATTACAGGAAAGTTGTGAATCCATTGGAAAGAGTGCAGAAGCGAATTGCAACAATGGTTCCAGGAATGAGAAACCTCAGTTTCGAGAACAGACTGAAGAAATTTGGACAGTTCTCCTTGGACAGAAGAAGGCTGGGAAGAGATCTGATAGAGGTTTTAAAAGCAATGAGGGGGTCGGACAGAGTGGGAAAAAATGAGCAAGAATAAGAGCACATAGATTTAAACTGTTATGCAAACTGAGCAAACGTGATGTGAGGCAAACCTTTTCCATGGGGAACTGTTAGTGTATGAGATGTGCCACCTAGAAATGTGATGAAGGCAGGTTCAATTGACGCATTCACAAGGACATTGGATAATTGTTTGGATCGATATAATTTGCAAGGATATGGATAACGATAATGCTAATGAGTAGGATAATGTCACTCAGTATGATGCTCATTTGAGGAGCTGCAAATATGATGGTCTGAATGGCCTTCTCTTCTGCCAAAACAATTCCGTGATTCTGATTCTGATTCTGTGAAAGCTATCTGCACGGTCTCACTGCCATTCTCGTACTCCATTCAGCTGATTACCCCTGTGTCAGCTCTTTAACTGGATCCCCCCTCAGCCCCTCTCTCCAATAACCTATTCTGTATATACTTGTATGTGATATATATTCTCTATTTTTTCTCTATTGTTTAATGTGCATTCAGAAACATGCCTAGTAGTGTATTCTGTGTCCCCTTAGGGAAGAAATTATTTCTTCACTACTCCATCTGTTTAGTTGGAATTGAGCTTAAATTTATGTTTCCAGACTCTGATTCACTGACCAGTGGAAAACTATCTTTCATTAACTCCATCAGAACTTCTCAAAATTTTAGGCACCTTAATTAGAACATCTCTTGGAATCATTGATATTGAGATGAACAAAAAGCCAATCCTGAGCATGAATAAAAAGTCAGTAACAGGAGCAATTTAGTTTAATTTAGAGAGCGTTTTTAAAATTAGAGCTCTCACTATCCACAGTGCACTTCATTACAAGTGGCATGTTAAATGCATTCCTTCCCTTGAATCAGTTCTGTGTATCTTTTATAGAGTCATAGTCATAGAGATGTGCAGCACAGAAGCAGACCCTTTGCTCCAACTCATCCATGCCAATCAGATATCCTAACCTCATCTCGTCCCATTTGCCAGCACTTGTCCCATATCCCTCTAAACCCTTCCTATTCATATACCCATCCAGATGCCTTTTAAATGCTGTAATAGTACCAGCCTCCACCACTCCATACACACATCACCCTCTGTGTGAAATGCTTGCCCCTTCTCATTTAATGGAAAAAAGATATTCCCATCTAACTTTTGTTTTGCGAGAAAATGGAATTGGCAAGATCAAGATCTACTTCCAATCCCTACTTGCTGTTGAGGTGGTGATGATGAGCTGCCTTTTTGTCCATTTGCTGTAGTTACACCCAGAGTGTTGTTTAATAGGGAATTCAAGGATTTCAATGCATAGCCACTGAAGGAACAGTGATATGTTTCCAAGACAGGATGGAATGGTGAATTGGATGGGAATGCGGAGATGCTGATAAACTGGCAATTTCTGGCCCATCTTTTTGGTTGTGGAGGTCAAAGGTTTGGAAAACATGTTGATGAGTAGCATAGGATAACATCTTCAGGGATTGATGTAGAGTTGGAATCATGGAGACTATGTTATACTTCTGGCCAATCTGTAACAAGTTGTTCTTTTTCACCCTTTCTAGAGGTCAATATATATTGAGGAAAAGTCTACCATTGGTGATGAAGTGACTCTCATTTTCTCATTAAAGGAAGAAGTTGGTGCTTTGGCCAAAGCCTTGAGACTGTTTGAGGTAATAATTTACGATCTGCTTGTGATCATTAGCTCCATAGCTCATATCTCTGATTCATATTAAAAATTAAAACAACAAAGCTCTGTCCTCTGCTTCTGATCCCTCACCAGTTCACCCTACATCCTTCCAATCTGTCTTACTTTCAATCATTGCAGATTGCTACAAGATAATTAATTCACTTATGTATATGGGGATTTTAGATTAAAGTATATTAGTAATTTGAGATATTCAGAGAAATCAATATTTGATCAGAAGTTGCTTTTAATGAGAAGGACTGCACTACCTTTTAGAATTCAGTAGAGCAATCTGCTTTGACTCTTCTTGAGGTGTTACAGGTATGTGGAGTTTACATGTATCTTGTACCACTCTGAATATTTTCTGTATTAGTCAATGGATCATATCACAATGTCAGGATTTCGCTAGGTGATGTAAGACCTGAACCATTCAACTTCACAGGGTGCTGCATTTAGGAACTCTGAGGGGAGGGGTGGGAGGGGGGGTCATAGGTGCGGAGAAGGAATTAACCTTTGAGTTTCCAGTGAGATGGAGAGCTGTGTCATGGATTCCTCCTCCAAGATTGAGCTTGATCTCAGGCTTGTCTGCAGCCATGCTTTCCACTTCATTAACCAACAAGAGTGGAAACTTGAAAAGGACAACTCTTGTCGAATATAATAGCTGTTCAGTTTAATTCACCACCTCAGATTTTTCCCCAAATTCCTGCAAGTTTGTCTTCTTTGAGTGCACTTTCAATTATTCTTTGAAAATCCCTTTAGAATCCCATTCCAAAATACTTTCAGGACATGCAATCCAGATTATACCAACCCACTGTGTGAAGAAAATTCTAATAACCCCCTCAATTCTTTTGCCAATTATATTCAATCTATAGCTTCTAGTTGCTAACTCACGTACTGAAGGAAACAGACATTCTGACCCTGCTCTGCCAAACTACTAAACATTTGAATAGAAAAGTCTGAATTTATATGGAGCATTGAAGTCACAAGGCACTTCCCAGGAGCATTATCAAACAATATTTGATATATTGCTATATAGGAAGATCTTGGTGACTTAGTCACCGAGCTAGTTTGAATGTGGAGGTGCTGGTGTTTGACTGGGGTGGACAAAATCAGAACTCACATGACATCAGGTTATTGTCCAACAGGTTTATTTGAAGTCACAAGCTTTTGGAGCACTGCTCCTTCATGAAGTGAAGTGGAGGGAAGTACACAGGCACAGAATTTGTAGGTGGACAGATCATTGCAAGATAATTCCAGGTAATTAAGTGTGTCAAAAGATAATACAAATGGTGTAGGCCTCAATTAATCGGATCATAGGTCATCCCTTCGCTTGTTATTCAGTTGTTGACACTTATCTGACACTGTCTGTCATTAGACTGAATAATTGAGGCTTACACAATTTGTATTATCCTTTGACACTCTTAATTACCTGGAATTATCTTGCAATGATCCCTCTGCCTATAAGTTCTTGCGCTTGTGCACTTCTCTTCACTTCACCTGACGCAGCAGCAGCACTCCTGAAGCTTGTGATTTCAAATAAACCTGTTGGACAATAACCTGGTGTTGTGTGACTTCTGATATAGTTTGAAGGCACTTTTTAAAAGAGGGGGAAAGGTTTAGGCAGGGAATTTAGAATCCAGGCAAGACTGCCAATAGTGCATTGATTAAAACCAAACATGGTTAAGAGATTAGATCTAGAGGAGTGTAGCAATTGTGGAGAGCTGTAGGGGAGAAGAATGTTACTGAGATAGAAGTGAGGATTCAGATCAATCTGAGTCATTTAGTGAACAATTTGTTTGTACAATCTCTCCAGAGAACTGAAGTCCCTCACCTCTGCTCCTTCTGGCAAATATTCCCTGTAACAGAGAATCCTGGAGTCATACAGCATGGAAGCAGATCAACTCATCCATGCTAACCAGGTTTCCCATAATAAACTAGTCTCATTTGCCTGCGTTTGACCATTTCCCTCTAAAGCTTTCCTGTCCATGCACTTGTCCAAATATCTTTTAAATGTTGTAATTGTACTACTTTCTCTGGCAGCTCATTCCATACACACACCACCCTCTGTGTGAAAAAGTTGCCCCTTTTGTGCCCTTTAAATCTTTACCCTCTAACCTTAAATCTATGCCCTCTAGTTTTGGACTCCCCCACACTAGAGAAAAAGAAACCTTGGCTATTCACCCTATTCATGCTCCTCATGGTTTTATAAACCTCTGTAAGGTCAGCCCTGAACCCCGATGCTCCAGGGAAAAAAGTCCCAGCCTATCCAACTTCTCCCTATAGCTCAAACCGTCTACTTTTGCAAATTTTGCAAAGCAGTTTTTAAATATATTCATATTTTGTCTTTTCCTTTGGTTTCACAACAATGTCTGACAGGTTTCATGAAGCCACCAGAATCATGGAATCATAGAATCCCTACAGTGTGGAACCAGGCCATTCGGTCCATGAGTCCACACTGACCCTCTGAAAAGCATCCCACGCAGACCCAGCCCCCTACCCTACCCTGCATTTCCCATGACTAATCCACCTAATCTGCACACCTCCAGGCACTGTGGACAATTTAGCTTAACCAATGCACCTAAACTGCACATCTTTGGATTGTGGGAGGAAGCCCACATAGACATGGGGTGAATGTACACACCCCACACAGGCTTGGGGAGAATGTACAAACCCCACACTAATGGGCACCAATGGGTGGAATCAGTAGATCCAGCATCATTCCTGAATTGCTGGAGCCCCTTTAGTGAAACTTGCTTTTTTCACCTTCATGCAACATTGGAATTGACATCCCTATGTACTTCATTTCTGCAGTTTTGCTGAAACTTTGTAAATATTTGAATTCTGAATGACGCAAACTTGTCCAAGGCCAGTGACTGTATGCCAGTGACTCTCAGTTAAGTCATCTGTACTTGTGCAAATAGACTTTAACAGATCAGATAACGGGAAGGGTTCATTTTGTGTATCAGTCAGCTGCAGCAACCCATGCAGAATGTTGTAATGGCTGTTACCACTAATTATCTCTCGCAAATAAAATCCTAACCTACAATTCATTGTATGTAAGTGCCAACTGCCAAAGTGAAGGCAGAAGTGGTTTCTGGGAGCATGTTGTTTTTTACTATTGTCCATTAGCTATATCAGTTGACATCAGTCATGGGACTTGATCAACAAACCAAGTCCATTGTGTTAATCAAGTTTATTCCTAGACTTTTCTTCACATCAATTCTCTCCCAAAGACAGTGACATCATATTTGGATATATTTAGACATTTTTGATGATGGCTTTGGAGTGCCTGTGGCAGTGTGCTTGCCTATGGGCCAAAAGACCCAAGTTCACATCCCCGCAGTCATTGCAGATTGTTTTTAAAAATCTTCATGTCTTTGATTTTATTTGTTCTTTGGATGTAGGTGTTGCAGACAAGGGCAATATTTATTACCTGGCGTTAATCAACCTTTGAGAATGGGGGTCTTGGGTCTTCCTCTTGAATTGCTCCAAGCCCATGTAGTGAATACATACTCATGGTATTGTTCGTAGAATTTATGCTCATTTTGACCCAGTCACATTGAGAGAATGTCATGTCCTGGTCAGGATGATGTGTGACTTTGAATAAAGTTTGGAGTTAACGATGTTTCTATTTGTCTATTGCTGTGGCCATTCTAGTTAGTGGAGATCACAGGTTTGGAAGGAGCCATGTTGAGTTACTGCAGTGCCTTGCAGATGCTGCACACTGCAGTTATTGTGCAATGGGGAAGAAGGGAGTCAGTGTCTAAGGTTTTAGATGGGTCCCCAATCAAAAGTACTGATGGTGCCAGATTTCTTAAATGTTGTAGAACATCCATCTATGAAATTGGCCCAGCAATATCTTTCATTGCTATATTCATTATGAGGGTATCAATGAACTTACTGACTACAGTACCATTTCAACTGACCCTGCATTGCTCATTCCCATATAGTTCCAACGACTAACACCAGCTAGAATGACCACAGCAATAGACAAATAGGCATTGCCGGATTTTGGATCTGGGACAGAGATCAGAGCCGATAGAAATGCATTGATTTTAGCATAGTGTGTGGGTATCACTGGCTGGGCCAGAACTTACTATCCATTTGTAATCATCTAATGGTCAGTTAAAAGTCAATCACATTGCTGTTGTCATATGGAAGCCAGATCAAGAAAGGGCAACAGATTTCCTTCCCTAAGAGACAAAGACAGTTATAACCATCATGTTATCAGTCCCATTGAGGTAAGCAAGGGTCAACCATTCACTTGGGATATTCAATACACAGCATCCTCTGGAAAGAGCCCCTTCTCAAAGCTATCCATAATCTCACTGCTCCTGTAGCCTCCTCCAGTCCCACAATCCTCCAAGCTCTCTCTGCACTCCAATTCTGGCCTTTTGCTCAGCTGCAAATTTTAATCCAAAATTGGTCACTGTCCATTCAGCTGCCTGGGAGCTAAGCTTTGGAATTCCCTCATAACCCTCTCCATCCTCTCTACTCCTGTCTGCTCTTTTGAAGCATATTTTTCAGAGCAAATATGTATTTTTCTAACCAAACCTTTGGTTATTTGCACCAATATCTCCTTTTGTGGTTGGGTATTGTGATTTGTTTGCTGATCACTCCTGTTGTAGGATGTTTTGTTAAAGATGCTAGGCATGAGATGTTGTTGTTGTTGGAGCCACCTATAGGCCCAGCCAAAGTAAAGCCAACAGGTGCATTTCCCAGGTAAATCAGTTGGACTTTTACAAAACTGGAACACTGAAAGTAAAAATGATGCCAACTTTTTATTTTGGTTCAACTCCACTTCATAACTTGCCATGCTAGGATCTGAACCCTCAACCTCTAGGATTAGATGCCCTAAAGTATGGAAACAAAGCTCTTAAGCCCAAGAAGTCCACACTGACTCTCCAAAGAGTAACCCATCCCCCATAGTTGCCCCTAACTAATGTACCTAAATGGGCAATTTATCATAGCCAATTCACCTGACCTGCACATCTTTGAATTGTGGGAGAAAACCCACACAGACATGGGGAGAATGTACAAACTCTGCAGACAGTCATCCGACGCAGAGTTCCCTGGTGCCGTGAAGCAGCAGTACTAACCACTGAGCCACCATGCCACCCCAACAGGATATTAGATCTGTAGTATAACCAGGATACATAAGGCAAATGTGGCAACATCTCTCAAAACATGGGTTGGAGAAAGGATCATAAAATTGACTTATATCTTTAAAATAACTCAAGGTTAATGCTGATTCTGCATTGATCTGCAATATTAAATATAAGGCAGGCAAACCTTATAGTTGATAGCAGAAAAAAATTACGAATCTTTGAGAATAACATTCAAGAAGCTTGACTCCATCCAGGACAAATCAGTCCACATCCATCCCCTCTGCCAGCAATACTCAGTAGTAACAGTCCGTACTATATAGAAGATGCTCTGCAGAAATTCACCAAAGATCCCTAGACAGCACCTTCCAAATGCAGGACCACTTCCATCTGGAAGGGCAGTGGTGTCCTCCTCATGAGAACACAACTCCCTGCAAGTTCCCCTTCAAGCCACTCACCATCCTGACTTGGAAATATATTGCCGTTCCTTCAGTTTCACTGGGTCAAAATCCTGGACTGCAGCATTTCAAGATCACCTCCACCTTCTCAAGGGGTAACTTGGGATGGCTGAGGCAGCAACCTTCACATCCACTGACAGTATGAAAAATACCAAGATCTTGACACTACTTGTTCACTATTTTTGTTTCTTGATTTCTTTCCTTTACTGCCTTCTCCACATTTTAGCCGATTGTGTTCACATTCCACTCACACCAGCAGAATATGTCAGATCATATGACCATAAGCCCATAAGACATTGGAGCAGAAATTAGACCATTCAGCCCATCGAGTCTGCAAAGCTATTCGATCGTGGCCGATATGTTTTTCAGTCTAATTTTCCCACTTCCTCCCTGTAACTTTTGATCCCCTTGGCAATCAAGAACTTATCTATCTCTGTTTTAAATATACTGAACGACTTGGCCTCCACAGCCTTCTGTGGCAATAAATTCCACAGCTTCACCACTCTCTGGCTAAAGACATTGCTCCATATCTCCATTCTAAAGGGTCTTCCTTTTAATCTGAGCATATGTCCTCAGGTCCTTGTCTGTCCTGCCAATGGAAGCATCTTCCTGAGGTCCACTCTATCCAGGCCATTCAGTCTTCTGTAAGTTTCAATCAGATCCCTCCTCATCCTTCTAAACTCCATCGAGTATAGTCCCAGAATCCTCCAACGTTCCTCATATGTTAACCTTTTAATTCTTGGGATCATTCTCATGAATCTCCTCTGGTCTTGCTCCAGGGTCTTTACATTATTCCTGAGGTATGGGGCCCAAAATTGCTCACAATGAATCATGCTGGGATATAGGAATGACTTTATGATGCCATTTTCAATTAGGAGATCGGTTTCAGTAATACCACTGACCTGGGCAGCTGAGAGAAGAGAAGGAAACCTCAATGCTGTTATACCATTCTCTGACATTGTCAACTCTCCACTCGTGACCTGAAACCTCCAACAATTACAAATTGATCTCCAGAACTTTGCTGCAAAAAAACACCTAGGAGGGAAATCACAAATGCAACAGCAATTTATATTTATATAGTACCTTTAATGTGATGAACCATCCCAAGGCATTTTGCAGCAAGTTTATAAAATATGATGTGGAGGTGCCAGTGTTGGACAGGGGTGGACAAAGTTAAAAATCACACAACACCAGGTTATAGTCCAACAGGTTTAATTGGAAGCACTAGCTTTCAGAGCGCAGCTCCTTTATCAGGTAACTAGTGGGGCAAGGTTCCTACTCCATTAGCTAACCGATGAAGGAGCAACACTCCAAAAGCTTGTACTTCCAAATAAACCTGTTGGACCATAATCTGGTGTTGTGTGATTTTTAACTTTATAAAGTATGATGCTGACCAAGATAAGGAATTATGAGGGTCAATTGACCACTAAGCGGTTGCTTGGTCAAAGAGGAAAGTTTTAAGAAGAATCTTAAAGGAAGAGAGGGAGGTGGAGAGGCGGAAAGATTCGGCAATGGAATTCAAGAGTTTGGGTTACAGGTAACTGAAAGTACAGCTACCAGCGTGAGGCAAATATAACAACAAAAGCACACAGTTTAGAGCTACAGAGATCTCTGAAGCTTTTTTAAAAAGCTGGTTGGGCATAACTGTTTATAAATAAGGAGATGCCCTTTAAAGAGAGAAATGAGCAAAATTGCAAATCCTTGTCACAGAAAATTGTGAGCCTTTGAACACTGAAACTGTGAACTCTTGTTCAAAAGCTGATGGAAGCAGATTTAATGAACATTTGAGTATAAGAGCTGGCAAGTCATGTTAACATTGTACAAGACTTTGGTTCGGCCCCATTTAGAATACTGTGTACAGTTCTGGTCGCCACATTACCAAAAGGATGTGGACGCTTTGGAGAGGGTGCAGAGAAGGTTTACGAGGATGTTGTCTGGTATGGAAGGTGCTAGCTATGAAGAGAGGTTGAGTAGGTTAGGTTTATTTTCATTAGAAAAAAGGAGATTGAGGGGGGACCTTATTGAGGTTTACAAAATCATAAAGGGTATCGACAGAGCAGATAGAGACGAGCTTTTTCCTAGGGTGAAGGATTCAATAACGCGAGGTCACACTTTCAAGGTGAGAGGTGAAAAGTTTAAGGGGTATACACGCGGCAAGTACTTCACACAGAGGGTTGGAACGCGTTGCCAGCAGAGGTGGTAGAGGCAGGCACGGTGGATTCATTTAAGATGCGTCTGGATCAGTGCATGAGTAGGTGGGGAGCAGAGGGATACAGATGCTTAGGAATTGGGCGACAGGTTTAGACAGTGGATTTGGATCGGCTCAGGCTTGGAGGGCCGAAGGGCCTGTTCCTGGGCTGTAAATTTTATTTGTTCATTTTTTTTCTTTTTATTTTATTTCTTTTTATGAAGATAGATTCATGATAAGTGAGAGTGTGAAAGTCTATCAGGGATAGCTAAGAATGTGAAGTAATCAAGTCAGCCATAATCTTATTGAGTACTAGAACAGACTCAACGGACTGAGTGACCTACTCCTACTCCTCAGTCATATGTTCTGATGTATTTATCTTATAAAAAAGTGCATTCAGAATATCTGGCTGACAGGTAGCAACATCTGATTGGATCACGAATATTCTGTTTTCAGTTGGCCGTTGTGAGGCAGCTACTCTGTCAATAGAGTGAGGGATGACTGGTGGTTGGTTTAATCTGGGGTCACCACACCTTAAGTGAGGTAAGAGGTTGCGAAGGAGAGTCCTTCATGGTAACCTCAGCCAGTGCAAAAACCATGCTGTTGGTATCACTCTGCTTCACAAACTAGCCGTCCAGCTAATTGACCCTTACCCCCAACACTGGCGATTCGATATAAAAGACTAGAATGGGTCAATTGATCCTCTTCACACTATGTAGTTGGTTTGGCCTACATGTGACACTAAAAAGAGCATTGTGGTTGACTCTTAACTGCCCTCTAAAGGTTAGATTCCTTACAGTGTGGAAATAGGCTCTTCGGCCCAACCAGTCCACACCGACCCTCCGAAGAGTAACCCATCCAGAACCATTTCCCTCCTAACACTAACACTAGTGGGCAATTTAGCATGACATGCACAGCTTTGGACTGTGTGAGGAAACCAGAGCACCCGGACACAGGCAGAATATGCAAACTCCACACAGACAGTCACCCGAGGCTGGAATCAAACCTGGGACGGTGGTGTTGTGAGGCAGCAGTGCTAACCACTGAGCCACCATGCCGTCCTAAAAGTCATTAGAGAGAGATGAAATGAGCCCAAGCAATCCATTCAGTTCAAAGACAATAAATAATGGGCAACAATTGGCCCAGTCAGCGACACTCACATGACACCTGAGGTAATACTGACCTCTAGGAACATTCTGTTGTGAGCTGTGTGTATTAGCTAACCACCTTGCCCAGAGAACCAAGTTTAAATGGCGGATTGCTATAAGCAAGGCTGTTCATTTTGAATCATCCCAAAATAGATCCAGCCATCCCACAATTGCAACTGGGTTTCCTCCTAAACTTCCTCAAATCATTGTCTGTGCAGAAAAAGGATGTAATCAGAATTAAGGGCATTGGTCGAGTGGGAAGTGAACGGAGGATGGATGGATGTTATTAGTTTACAATCTACACACGTATCTCAAAGATGGTTTGATAACCTGAGAAAATTTCAGGTTTCAATGTATTTCGGGAGAAAGTGATGACTGAAATTTGCTACAGTATTGGGGATGAAGGAGTTATTGAGTAAAGATTGGAGAAGCTGAGATTAAAGGAAAGAAGGTCTTTATTAAATTTGCAAGTGGACGTGACTGACACTTGCTAGGCCAGAATTTATTGTCCGTCCCTAGTTGCCCCTTGAGAAGGTGGGGGTGAGCTGCCTTCTTGAACCGCTGCAGTCCAAGAGCTGTAGGTAGACCCACAATGTTCTGAGGGAGGGAATTCCAGAATTTTGACCCAACGACACTGAAGGAAATGCAATACATTTCCAAGTCGGGATGGTGAGTGGCCTGGAGGGGAACTTGCAGTAGTGCTTCCCCCATGTATCTACTAGCCATGTCCTTTTAGGAGTTGAAAAGTGTGGTGCTGGAAAAGCGCAGCAGGCCAGGCAGCATCCGAGGAGCAGGAGAATCGATGTTTCAGGCATAAGCCTTCTTCAGGAATGAAGCTGGTGTGCCAAGCGGGCTGAGATAAAAGGTGGTGGGGAGGGGGGGACTTTGGGGGAGGGGCGAGAAGATTGCAGGTCAAGAGGGCAGTGCTGAATTTGGGGGTTGGGACTGAGATAAGGTGGGGGGAGGGGAAATGAGGAAGCTGGAGAAATCTACATTCATCCCGTGTGGTCGGAGGGTTCCTAGGCGGAAGATGAAGTGCTCTTCCTCCAGGCGTCGTGTGGCCAGAGTCTGGTGATGGAGGAGGCCAAGGACCTGCATGTCCTTGGTGGAGTGGGAGGGGGAGTTAAAGTGTTCAGCCAGGGGCAGTTGGGTTGGTTGGTGCAGGTGTCCCAGAGGTGTTCCCTGAAACATTCTGCAAGTAGGCGGCCTGTCTCCCCAATGTAGAGGAGACCACATCGGGTGCAGCGGATACAGTAAATGATGTGGAGGTGCAGGTGAATTTGTGACGGATATGGAAGGATCCATTGGGGCCTTGGAGGGAGGTGAGGGGGGAGGTGTGGGCGCAAGTTTTGCACTTCTTGCAGTTGCAGGGGAAGGTACCGAAAGTGGAGGTTGGGTTGGTGGGAGCTGTGGACCGACAAGGGAGTTGCGAAGGGAGTGGTCTCTCCGGAACGCTGATAGTGGTGGGGAGGGAAATATACCCCTGGTGGTGGGGTCTGTTTGGAGGTGGCGGAAATGACAGAGGATGATACGATGTGTCTGGAGGTTGGTGGGGTGGACGTTGAGGACCAGTGGGGTTCTGTCCTGGTGGCGATTGGTCGCCTGACTCAACACAGACATTTACTACAAACCGACCGATTCCCACAGCTACCTAGACAACACCTCCTCCCACCCTGCCCCCTGTAAAAATGCCATCCCATATTCCCAATTCCTTCGCCTCCGCTGCATCTGCTCCCAGGAGGACCAATCCCACTACCGAACAGCCCAATTGGCCTCCTTCTTCAAAAACCGCAATTTCCCCTCTGATGTGGTCGGCGATGCTCTCCACCTCATCTCCTCCACTTCCTGCACCTCCGCCCTTGAGCCCCGCCCCCTCCAATCGCCACCAGGACAGAACCCCACTGGTCCTCAACGTCCACCCCACCAACCTCCAGACACATCGTATCATCCTCTGTCATTTCCGCCACCTCCAAACAGACCCCACCACCAGGGGTATATTTCCCTCCCCACCACTATCAGCGTTCCGGAGAGACCACTCCCTTCGCAACTCCCTTGTCGGTCCACAGCTCCCACCAACCCAACCTCCACTTTCGGTACCTTCCCCTGCAACTGCAAGAAGTGCAAAACTTGCGCCCACACCTCCCCCCTCACCTCCCTCCAAGGCCCCAATGGATCCTTCCATATCCGTCACAAATTCACCTGCACCTCCACATCATTTACTGTATCCGCTGCACCCGATGTGGTCTCCTCTACATTGGGGAGACAGGCCGCCTACTTGCAGAATGTTTCAGGGAACACCTCTGGGACACCTGCACCAACCAACCCAACTGCCCCTGGCTGAACACTTTAACTCCCCCTCCCACTCCACCAAGGACATGCAGGTCCTTGGCCTCCTCCATCACCAGACTCTGGCCACACGACGCCTGGAGGAAGAGCACTTCATCTTCCGCCTAGGAACCCTCCGACCACACGGGATGAATGTAGATTTCTCCAGCTTCCTCATTTCCCCTTCCCCCACCTTCTCTCGGTCCCAACCCC
>NC_057728.1:64510916-64524868 GCF_004010195.1 Chiloscyllium plagiosum | reverse complement strand
CAGCTTCCTCCAGCTTCCTCATTTCCCCTCCCCCACCTTATCTCAGTCCCAACCCCCAGATTCTGCACCACCCTCTTGACCTGCAATCTTCTTCCCGACCTCTCCGCCCCACCGCTTCTCCAGCCTATCACCCTCACCCTCACTTCCTTCCACCTATCGTAATCCCAGCACCCCTCCCCCAAATTCCCCCCTCCCCCCACCTTTTATCTCAGTCTGCCTGGTACACCAGCCTCATTCCTGAAGAAGGGCTTATGCCCGAAACATCGATTCTCCTGCTCCTCGGATGCTGCCTGGCCTGCTGAGCTTTTCCAGCACCACACTTTTCAACTCTGGTCTCCAGCATCTGCAGTCCTCACTTTCTCCTAGTTGTCCTTTTAGGAGGTAGAGGTCAAGGGTTTGAAAAGAGCTGTTGAAGGAGTCTTGATGAGTGTCAGTTTTGACAGGAAGCTTTGACAGAATTTTCTGAATTCTGAGTGTCAATAACAAGATGACATAGATTTAAGGTCATTGGCAACAGACTAGAGGGGGAGATGAGCAAATTATTTTTACAGTGAGTTGTTAAAATCTGGAATGCATTGCCTGAAAGGAAGAAAATTTGATGTTAACTTCTGAGATGGAATTAGACAAATAGTTGTTTAGAAAGAATTTGTAGGACCATGGGAAAACATTGGGTGAAGGAGATCAATCATAAAGCTCCTTCAAAAGAGTTGACACAAGTAAGGTGGGCAGAGTGGCCTCTTTCTGAGTTCTGTCATACTAGCATTCCCTCTCTTGGGAGTTTGCCTCTGGGTGAGGAATTGCTCGAGAATGTGTCTTGAGCAAGAGCAGGTATGATACTTCACACATTTGCCATGTGTAAACTATCGGGGTAAGAAATCCTGGTTCCGAATCAATACTCACTAGCTATTTGTAAAAACGTCCCTGGTGATACTGACTTGACAAAAATCCAGGCTATTAAGAGAGGTGACCAAAAGCTTGCTGGGTACTCTGGAGTAGGGAGTGTGCTGTCAGTGACAATATGACTGCCAGCCACACGTATGTGCAGATGCTGGAGATGACATAGCCCTCAGCCAAAGTGCTGGATAGTGCCAATTCCCCACCCCCTACTGTTGGCCAGTCTATTCACCCCCCACCCCACTTCCTGCTGCTGCCCAATGCCCTCCCTCACCTGCTACTGCTGGTCACTGACCTCCCCAACCTCCTGCTGCTTGTTACTGCCATTCCCCCATCCCCTGTTATTGGCCATTGCCCTCTGCCATCCCCAGCTCCTGCTTTTGGCCACTGCATTCCCCACCCCTTGCTGCTGAACACTGCTGTATCCCACCCTTTGCTGCAATTCACACAGAACCTCTTAACAAAAGAGACAGAGCTCTGACAGGAGGAGTGGTTTAGCTCGGGAACCACGGAGGTAAAGACAGAGTTAGCTGAAAGCATGGCAGCAAATGACAATTACAATCAGGATGGACAGGAAATCAGAAATGGAACGGTGTAGAGATCTTCAAGGGTTGTAGAATTTGAGAACATTACCTGGAGAAAGTGATATGGAGGGGCAAACTTAAGATGATTCCTCTGCAGAGTACTTCAGGTTTACCCCTCTGAACTGAATTTTTCCAGCTATAGGGCAAACATTCGGCCCATTGTGTCTGCACTAGCTCCCTGAGCATTCTCTCCATAATAAAATCATCTCCAATATTTGCTACTAACCATGGGTAAGTTTTATTGATGGGTGTTACCTTGTCTTCTATCAGTGGAATCCTGCTGTGTACAAATTGGCAGCAGCTTTTGCCTCAGGACAATTTCAAAATGTATCCATTTGTAATTAAAAACTTTCATGTGTCATGAAAACAGAAAATGCTCTGTATAAATGCAACAGTCTCCTTTTTCAGGAGAAAGCTATAGCATTCAATGGAACCGCATACATGACCTGCCTGTAAGTTATTAAACCTGGGCTTTGAAATAGAGACCAGCAGCTTTTGAGAACTTCAGGTTATGAAAAATGCCATTTAAATAAAGGTTACATTGAATAAAAGTAAAGGCACCATAGTCTTACAAGACCTCAGGGCTGCTCTATTACCAGAAAGAGAGATTCCTGGTGGTGGTGGTTTAACCTGAGGGTCACCACACCTCCTGTAAGGCATATGATTGCGAGGGAAGGCCTCACAGCAGGTGTGGGACTTGAACCCATGATGTTGGTGTAACTCTGCAAACCAGCCATCCAAGCTAAGAGAAAATGAAGACCGCAGATGCTGGAGATCAGAGCCAAGAGTGTGGTGCTGGAAAAGCACAGCAGGTCAGGCAGCATCCAAGGAGCAGGAGAATCAACATTTCGGGCAAAAGCCCTTCATCAGGAATGAGGCTTATGCCCGAATGCTTAAGAAGGGTTTACGAAACTGTTTAAGAAGGATGGTAAGGACAGGGAACTATAGACCAGTGAGCCTGACGTCAGTGCTGGGCAAGTTGTTGGAGGGAATTCTGAGGGACAGGATGTGCATGCATTTGAAAAGGCAAGGACTGATTCGGGATAATCAACATGGCTTTGTGTTTGGGAAATCATGTCTCACAAACGTGATTGAGTTTTTTGAAGAAGTAACAAAGAAGATTGATGAGGGCAGAGCGGTAGATGTGATCTATATGGACTTCAGTAACGCATTCGACAAGGTTCCCCATGAGAGACCGGTTAGCAAGGTTAGGTCTCATGGAATACAGGGAGAACTAGCCATTTGGATACAGAACTGGCTCAAAGGTAGAAGTCAGAGGGTGGTGGTGGAGGGTTGTTTTTCAGACTGGAGGCCTGTGACCAGTGGAGTCCCACATGGATCAGTGCTGGGTCCACTACTTTTTGTCATTTACATAAATGATTTGGATGCGAGCATAAGAGGTATAGTTAGTAAATTTGCAGATGACACCAAAATTGGAGGTGTTGTGGACAGCGATGAAGGTTACCTCAGATTACAACAGGATCTTGACCAGATGGGCTAATGGGCTGAGAAGTAGCAGATGGAGTTTAATTCAGATAAATGCGAGGTTCTACATTTTGGGAAAGCAAATCTTAGCAGGACTTATACACTTAATGGTAAGATCCTAGGGAGTGTTGCTGAACAAAAAGACCTTGGAGTGCAGGTTCATAGCTCTTTGAAAGTGGAGTCGTAGGTAGATAGGATAGTGAAGAAGGCATTTGGTATGCATTCCTTTATTGGTCAGAGTATTGAGTACAGGAGTTGGGAGGTCATGTTGCGGCTGTACAGGACATTGGTTAGGCCACTGTTGGAATATTGCATGTAATTCTGGTCTCCTTCCTATCAGAAAGATGTTGTGAAACTTGAAAGGGTTCAGAAAAGATTTACAAGTATTTTGCCAGGGTTGGAGGATTTGAGCTACAGGGAGAGGCTGAATAGGCAGGGGCTGTTTTCCCTGGAGCGTGAGGCTGAGGGGTGACCTTATAGAGGTTTACAAAATTATGACGGGCATGGATAGGGTAAATAGGTAAAGTCTTTTCCAGGTCGGGGAGCCCAGAACTAGAGGGCATAGGTTTAGGGTAAGAGGGGAAAGATATAAAAGAGACCTAAGGGGCAACTTTTTCACACAGAGAGTGATACGTGTATGGAATGAGGTGCCAGAGGAAGTGGTGGAGGTTGGTACAATTGCAACATTTAAAAGGTATTTGGATGGGTATATGAATAGGAAAGGTTTGGAGGGATATGGGCCAGGTGCTGGCAGGTGGGTCTAGATTGGGTTGGGATATCTGGTCGGCATGGACAGATTGGACCTAAGGGGATGTTTTTGTGCTGTACATCTCTATGACTCTATGACTTTACATCAATTCTCCTGCTCCTCAGAGGCTGCTTGACCTGCTGTGCTTTTCCAGCGCCACACTCTTGAATCCAAGCTAATTCGAGCATAGGCTGATAGCCAAGATCAGTACCCATGAGCAGGGCCTAAACCGGGATCTTGGGTTCAAGTCACACTACAGTGACCCCACTACACTACGCACACACACACAGCGACACACACACACAGACGCATTCACAGACAGACAGACACACAAACACACACACTCTTACAGACCAATACACTCACGCGGACCCTCTCTCATGCACAAGCCATCTCTCATACGGTCACACATACACTCCCACACACACGCACCCTCTCACAGACTTATACCCTTTTACACTCACTCTTACACACATACACACACTCTCTCACACTCTCACACACATTCTCTATAATCCTGGATACCTTCACTGATTAAAAATCTATCTGTCTCAGCCTTGACACACCCTCTGGTAAAAATAAAATCCTCTGAGAGAAGAGAATCCTTTTCATCTCTGTCCTAAAGGGACAACCTCTTATTCTGAGGTGATAGCCTCTTGTCTGAGACTCTCCTCAGAGGCGAAACAAGCTTTTTACCCCTGCCCTGTCAGGACCCCTAAGAATCCTTTATATTTCAATAAGATTGCCTCTCATTCTTCCAAACTCCAATGAGTCCATACCCAATCTACTCTGTCACCATGTCCTCTCTCCCCTCCCCCAACCCCAGTCTGGCAGTTAGACACACCATTGTTCTCCCATTCTCACACTCTAATTGCTAATCTGAACTATCAACACCTTTTCTCCCCCAGCATTCTATACCCCACCACCCCATACCCACTCTTCCCCAACTGTAGCAGAAATGCTGTTCCTTCCACACTTCACTTCAGCTCTGAGGAAGAGTCATCTAGGGCTCCAATCATTAGCTTGCTCTCTCTCCATGGATGCTGTCTGACCTGCTGTGATCTCCAGGAAAAGTTGTTTTCAGTACAGACTCCAGCATTTGCAGCAATATGCTCCTAATCTACTCAACCTCTCCTCATAAAGTAGAACTTCCACTCCTGAGATCAACTCGTGAACCTTCTCTGGATTGGTCCCATTGCCAATCTAGCTTTCTTTATGCATCCAACCTGCTCAACCTTTCCTAACTATCCAAACCCCATTGATCAATGTTGGCATCTGCATCCATCTTTCTTCATTTCACTCTGCCACTTCCTATTCCATTTTCCCCTGTGAATCTATTCAATGTCTCCTCAAATGCACCAGCACTGATCATTTGGTAGCAAGTTCAACATTCTTTTCACTCTCTGGGTAAAGAAGTTTATCCAGAATTGCCTATTTATTCGTGTCTGTCATGTTGTACGGCTGTTATTTTGGCCTCCCTCCTCATTAATATGAAACACTGTCTCCCTAACAACACTTCCATAATCTTATAATCTTCTTTCAGGCCCCCACCTCTACTATCTCTCTCCTGAAGATTTTGTTCAGCCCATTTTATAATTTTGCTTATGTGGTACATTATCTGAACTCTCCACTTACAGCCTTGGAGCAGCTTATTCAATACACATATTGCTTCATGTACATTTCGGGGAAAAGAAATCTCTTTGTCCTTGTCTGGATCATCTGACGAGACAAGTAACTCTTTCATTTGTGCCAAATGTTATAAAAGGGACAATTGGGAAATAACAGTTCTAGGAGGGATATTTTCAAACAACCTATCATATCTCTTGTTCAGTTTCCACCTTTCATTTTCCATTTTGCATGAAGTCAATTTATAGATCTGGAAATTATGCAATTATTCTTTAACATTCCAAACAATTCGTTTGGTACAGATTCATTTTTTATGGCTTGCAGTGATCTCCATTCCCCCATCCTCCCACTGCACACTTCCCTTTGATCTGTGACACTGCTTTCTAAACACACACCACGTACTTCAGTTGTTTACAAAATACAAGGTGCACTAGTGGTCAAAGTTAAAAATCACACAACACCAGGTTATAGTCCAACAGGTTTAATTGGAAGCACACTAGCTTTCGGAGCAACGCTCCTTCATCAGGTGATTGGTGTTGTGTGATTTTTAACTTTGTACACCCCAGTCCAACACTGGCATCTCCGAATTATCACTAGTGGTCAGACATTCTCCTCATGGTGACAACATTAAATGTCACTTGTTCCAAAGCAGTTGTATCAATGTGAGTGCCTGCAATTTGTTATTCATATCTGAGCTACTGACCCCAGATGTGGGCCAGTTGATAAAATGACTCCTTGGTTAATCTGACAAGCTTTAAAATGTGACTCGATGTGAAAGGCTATTTGTACCAATAATAGGATCTGTTAGAGACATAGCATTCCAGGAACACAAATTGAAGATCAAACAGTTTGAGCATGTTTTGAATTCATAGAAATCCTGCAGTGCAGAAAGAGGCCAGTCAGACCATAAAGTCTGCACTAACAAGCATCCCACCATCAACCCTATCCCCATAACCCCACATTTGCCATGGCTAACCCACCTAGCTGCTCATCTTTGGACTGTGGAAGGAAACCCACATAGACATGAGAAGAATGTGCAAATTCCACACCAATACTCATCCAAGGGTGGAATCGAGCCCAGGTTCCTGGTGCTGTGAGGCAGAAGTGCTAACCACTGAGCCATCATATCACCTTTTTGAGATTGGACCCAAAAGGATTGGCTGCTGCTTTCAGTGTTAGCATGAAACAGGCAATAACAAATCTGCACTTCCAACAGGACCACCACATCCCAAGGACAAAAAACAATAAGCAGTTACCCACTTCGACTGGGATGAAGAGAAATTTCTTTGTTCAGAGATTTTAAATGTTTGGAATTCTCTACCCCATACAGCCATGGGAAGTCATTCTGTAATATGCTCCAGACAAAGTTTAATAGAATTTTTTGGGGCAAATGAAACTAATAGATAACCAATGAGCTGGAAAGTGCAGTTGAAGTAGTAAATTGACCTTGACAATATTCACAGACGGAGTTGGTTCCAAGGGCAAATGTTCTATTTCCTATGTCCTTGTACTACAATGTAAGAAATATAGTAGCTAATTTGTACAAAGCAAGATCCCAAAACTGTAATGTGATAATGGGGCTACTTGATTATGTTATTTGAGAGATAAATATTAACCAGAAAGCCGTGGAGAACTCCCCAACATTTCTTTAAAATAGTAGCCATAGGATCTCCCACCTGAAAGGGCAGAATGGGTTTCATCCTAAAAAGTGGCAACTCCAACAGTCCTTTGAGTAGGACATTAACACACAACCATTTAAATCTGACGCACGAGACCCAACCCAACCGATGTGATATGTTGTTGTCTCAATACTGAAGGGGAAACAAACGTAACCAGTGAAGTCACCCAGATAAATAATGCGTTCAGCACTGGAAATGTCCACTGGTTATTTGCAGATCTGAGAAAGCAAACACAAGTTCAAATCAACTGACAAGCAAAATATCTTTGTTATGTTAACTTGACTGAGTACCATAATGCATGCTGTCATAGATTCATATCATACAGAAAAGACTCTTCGGCCCATTGAGTCTGTACTACCAAAAACAGACTAAACCCACACCTGTCCCATTTTTCAGCACTGATCCTATTGCCTTGAATGTTATGTCCCTTCAAGTACTTATCCAAGTACTTTTTAAAGAATGTGAGGTTTCCCACCTCAACTAGTTTTCCAGGTAGTGCATTCCAGACTCCACCACCCTTTGGGTGATGGGGTGTTTCCTCAAATCCCTTCTGTCCCTTCTGCCATTCACGTTAAACCCCCAACCCCCTCCTTGTTCTGGTTAATCTCCATGACCTGGCTATATTAATTCAATATTATTCAAGAACAATAAGCTAAGTATCTCTGCATCCCTGCAGCCATTTGATGATCCAGCACCAGCACCAGTGCCATCTACCCATCGTCCTTGTGCTTCCTAACCCACACTGCCTTCTAGTCCAGTTTCAAACTGATTTTAGATCTTTGTTTTCAAGTCTCACTCCTCCCTATCTCTGTAATCTTCTGCAGCCTTACTTCAATTGCACGTCATAAACTGAATTTCAAGTGCATCTCTTCCCAAACTATTTGAAATCCGTCTACTTGCACAAGCACTTGCAGTTACTTACTTGAAAGATATTTTTCACAAACAAGCCTTTCCATCTTAACTGCTCTCAAATTCTTTGAAGAGTAAGCTTAATCAACTATTACCCATTCCTGCTAAAATTAATGGTTCTTTCTATCGATTTTTCTTACATTAGATATTGTTCCAGTTACCTTTTTTTTCTCACAAGCATTTCTTTCTTAATAGTACTCAATCTGAGATTTTGGAGAAGATTTGTAGCTCAGGTTGTGGATCAGGTTGTCTGTTTGCTCACTTAGCTGGTGGGCTTGTTTTCAGATGTTTCGTCACCATGCTAGGTAATGTCATCAGTGAGCCCCTGGTGAATCTCAACTAGCAAACAGACAACCTGAGTAGATTAGATTAGATTAGATTACATTACAGTGTGGAAACAGGCCCTTCGGCCCAACAAGTCCACACCGACCCGCCGAAGCGCAACCCACCCATACCCCTACATTTACTCCTTTAACCTAACACTACGGGTAATTTAGCATGGCCAATTCACCTGACCCGCACACCTTTGTGACTGTGGGAGGAAACCGGAGCACCCGGAGGAAACCCACGCAGACACGGGGAGAATGTGCAAACTCCACACAGTCAGTCGCCTGAGTTGGGAATTGAACCCGGGTCTCTGGCGCTGTGAGGCAGCAGTGCTAACCACTGTGCCACCGTGCCGCCCACAAAGTACTTAGACTATTACATCAGCCACCAGGAACTTTTCTCCAGACACTTGGTTTGCATGTGGATTGAATTAGCTGAGGAAGTAGTGAATGCGGACACAATTGCAAAGTTTAAAAGACATTTGGATAAGAACATGAACAGCAAAGTTTTGCAGGGATATGGGCCAGGAGCAGGCAGGTCAGACAGTTTAGGTTGGTATTATGTTCAGCATGAACTGGTTGGACCGAAGGGTCTATTTCTGTACAGTATGACTCTATAACTTCAATTTTCTTACCTTCAACTTTCTTATATTTGAATTTTGTCATTCTGACAACATATGGGGAAGTTTGATGATTAATCTGTAACTCTTCAAGATTCTTAACTCAATTCTCCATAACAAAAGCAAAACCATGCAGATGCTAGATACCTGAAAAACAAAACAGAAATGCTGAATATACTCAGCGGGTCAGGTCACATCTATGGACAGAAAGAGAAAGTTAATGTTTCTGATTGTGGCATTTCATTAAAACGTAGTTCTTCTGAAAACTCTAGACAAGCATAAGATTGGGGAAGGGAATGAATAGCAGAGTTATATGAAAAACGAAGTGAGGTTGTTTGATTGGAGCATGAACATCAGCATGGACTGGTAGATCAATTGCAGTGACAGATATTCTGTGGAATCCCATCAGTACTGATCTCATGCACACTGACTCAGTATTGTGGGATTAGCACGGCAGGCTTGTCCAAAACAAACCGCCTGTGATACACTTAGGGTTATCGAGTTTATCTTTATGCAACATGTTCTAGATATCGTCGGTGTAACTGAGTATGTGACAAAGCTATAACGGTCTAAAGATAAAGATATAAAGTATAAATATCCCAGACTCCATCCTACCCTGGGATCACTTGAAGCATGGCACCCTACTGAGGGAATTCCTGATGAAGGGCTTACACCTGAAACGCTGATTCTCCTGCTTCTCGGATGCTGCCTGACCTGCTGTGCTTTTCCAGCACCACACTCATGACCCTATTGCAAGCATTCTGCTCTGTTATAACTTAATGTTGACGTATAATTGTTAGCTGTAATAAGCATCTGTTGGATTCTTCAATACTATAATATTCAGCTTCTTATATTCTGGGAGATAATGTAAACATTGCCCCCCCTCACATAAAATACCATTAGAGGCAAACATACATCATGGTTTGCAGCAGTGGCTGTACATAAAACACTCCAATAACTTGGTGGTAGATATTTGGAAAACTGACTGAAGATCAATTGGACAACAGATTGGACAACAGAGAATTCAGACAAACAGCAATTAGTGGGCGGCACGGTGGCACAGTGGTTAGCACTGCTGCCTCACAGCGCCAGAGACCCGGGTTCAATTCCCGCCTCAGGCGACTGACTGTGTGGAGTTTGCACGTTCTCCCTGTGTCTGCGTGGGTTTCCTCCGGGTGCTCCGGTTTCCTCCCACAGTCACAAAGATGGGCAGGGCCAGGTGAATTGGCCATACTAAATTGCCCGTAGTGTTAGGTAAGGGGTAAATGTAGGGGTATGGGTGGGTTTCGCTTCGGCGGGTCGGTGTGGACTTGTTGGGCCGAAGGGCCTGTTTCCACACTGTAATGTAATCTAATTTAAAATCAGATATAGATTCTAAGATTGTCTTACTTTAGAGTAAAACAAATGCAGAAGTTACAAACACCGTCAAACCTAATGGCTGCAGGCCTGTACATGAGCAGTTTACATCTTTCTCCATCTTCAAAGACCACAACAGACTGTTCCTAAACAGAAAATAGAGTTTGAAAAAAACTAATGAAGCAATTTTCAATGTTAAAAAGCTTTAACTGTGTCCAGACCTTGACTAATCCCATTATACTTTTTCTTCAAATCAGCTTAAATCTAAACAAAGTATATGTTATACTTTCACTCCTTAGTTGGTGTGAATCTCACCTACAAACATAAACCTGATAATATAAGCCTGCAATTTCTAAGTTAGAAACTTGCAATTCTTCAAGGAGCAGTAACAGGGGAAAAATAAAGAGAAACAGAAGCAAAAAACAGGCAAATAAAATGAGAGAGAAGCAAAACCAGCAGAAGAAACAAACAAAGACTGCATAGCACTTCACTTCTTAAAAAAAAGACCTGCACAAAGAAATAGAAGACAAACATGTAATTATGGATGAGGCAGCATTAAGTGACAACTTTACTGAGTTACAACTTTTCAAACAACATTTTCAGTTCTCTTTTACAGATCAAATGATAGGTGATCCTATGGGAAAACACTTTAAAAATCTTGTTTTTATTTGGAAGCACTCGCTTTCGGAGCAGATTTTAGATTACATTACATAGATTAGATTACATTACAGTGTGGAAACAGGCCCTTCGGCCCAACAAGTCCACACCGACCCGCCGAAGCGTAACCCACCTATATCCCTACATTTACCCCTTACCTAACACTATGGGCAATTTAGCATGGCCAATTCACCTGACCTGCACATCTTTGTGACTGTGGGAGGAAACCAGAGCACCTGGAGGAAACCCACGCAGACCCGGGGAGAACGTGCAAACTCCACACAGTCAGTCGCCTGAGGTGGGAATTGAACCCGGGTCTCTGGCGTTGTGAGGCAGCAGTGCTAACCACTGTGCCACCGTGCCGCCCACTGCCACCATGCCGCCCACTGCCACCGTGCCGCCCACTGCCACCGTGCCGCCCACACCGTGCCAAGTACTGCTCCTTCATCAGATAGTTGTGGAACAGGATCATAAGACACAGAATTCATAGCAAAAGATTACAGTGTCATGCAACTGAAATTATATATTTATCATTTAATTTGCATGACACCGTAATCTTTTGCTATAAGTTCTGTGTCTTATGATCCTGCTCCACAGCTACCTGATAAAGGGGCAGTGCTTTGAAAACTAGTGCTTCCAAATAAACCTGTTGTACTATAACCTGGTGTTATGTGATTTTTAACTTTATCTACCCCAGTCCAACACCGGCTGCTCCACATCTTGTTTGTTATTGGCACTCTATGAGGACTTCATAAGATCAACACATCCAGTCTTTCCATGAGCAATCAGACAGATCCAAAAATCATCTGGAAGGTACTTGAACACCAGCTCAAGATAAGTCAGAACTTCAGGATTAACAGGCTTCAATTATGTCATGCACACAGTAATCCTTAGTATCTATTCACCAATATCTTGGAATATAATGCATCAAAGAGCATGAGAATTATTTCTCTGAAGAGAGTTTGTCAGAGAGACTCACTGAAGATAGTACCCACCTCTACACCAATTAAAACTTTGTTTTTGACAAAGTGACCAAACAGGTAGATGAGAGTAAACCAGTTGATGTGGTGTATATGGATTTCAGCAAGGCATTCGATAAGGTTCCCCACAGTAGGCTATTATACAAAATGCGGAGGAATGGGATTGTGGGAGACATAGCAGTTTGGATCAATAATTGGCTTGCTGAAAGAAAACAGAGGGTTGTAGTTGATGGAACATGTTCATCTTGGTGTCCAGTTACTAGCGGTGTACCACAAGGGTTGGTGTTGGGTCCACTGCTGTTCGTCATTTTTATAAATGACCTGGATGAAGGCTTAGAAATGTGGGTTAGTAAATTTGCGGACGACACTAAGGTCGGTGGAGTTGTGGATAGTGACGAAGGATGTGGTAGGTTGCAGAGAGACATAGATAGGATGCAGAGCTGGCAAATGAAGTTTAGATTAGATTACTTACAGTGTGGAAGCAGGCCCTTCGGCCCAACAAGTCCACACCGACCCGCCGAAGCACAACCCACCCAGACCCATTCACCTAACATTACGGGCAATTTAGCATGGCCAATTCACCTAACCTGCACATTTGTGGGAGGAAACCGGAGCACCCGGAGGAAACCCACGCAGATACGGGGAGAATGTGCAAACTCCACACAGAGAGTCGCCTGAGGCGGGAATTGAACCCGGGTCTCTGGCGCTGTGAGGCAGCAGTGCTAACCACTGTGCCACCGTGAGTTTAATGTGGACAAGGGTGAGGTGATATACTTTGGATGGAGTAATCGGAATGCAAAGTACTGGGCTAATAATAAGATTCTTGGGAGTGCAGATGAGCAGAGAGATCTTGGTGTCCATGTACACAGATCCCTGAAAGTTGCCACCCAGATTGACAGGGTTGTTAAGAAGGCATACAGTGTTTTGGCCTTTATTAATAGAGGGATTGAGTTCCAGAACCAGGAGGCTATGCTGCAGCTGTACAAAGCTCTGGTACGGCCACACTTGGAGTGTTGTGTACAGTTCTGGTCACCGCATTATAAGAAGGATGTGGAAGCTTTGGAAAGGGTGCAGAGGAAATTTACTAGGATGTTGCCTGGTATGGAGGGAATGTCTTACAAGGAAAGGCTAAGAGCCTTGAGGCTGTTCTCGTTAGAGACAAGAAGGTTGAGAGGTGACTTAATAGAGACATACAAGATATTCAGAGGGTTAGATAGGGTGGTCAGGGAGAGCCCTTTTCCAAGTATGGGGACAGCAAACACGAGGGGACTCAACTTTAAAGTGAGGGGAGATAGGTATAAGACAGATGTCAGAGGTAGTTTCTTTACTCAGACAGTAGTAAGGGTATGGAATGCTTTGCCTGCAACGGTAGTAGATTGGCCAAGTTTAAGTGCATTTAAGTCATCATTGGACAAGCATTGGACGTACATGGAATAGTGTAGGTTAGATGGGCTTCAGATTGGTATGACAGGGCGGCGCAACATCGAGGGCCGAAGGGCCTGTACTGAGCTGTAATGTTCTATGTTCTAAAACCTTTAGGAAGAGGAGAAAGTGAGGTCTGCAGATGCTGGAGATCAGAGCTGAAAATGTGTTGCTGGAAAAGCGCAGCAGGTCAGGCAGCATCCAGGGAACAGGAGAATCGACGTTTCGGGCATAAGCCCTTCTTCAGGAATGAGGAAAGTTTGTCCAGCAGGCTAAGATAAAAGGTAGGGAGGAGGGACTTGGGGGAGGGGCGTCGGAAATGTGATAGGTGGAAAGAGGTCAAGGTGAGGGTGATAGGTCAGACTGGGGTGGGGGCGGAGAGGTTGGGAAGAAGATTGCAGGTTAGGAAGGCGGTGCTGAATTTGATGGATTTGACTGAGACAGGGTGGGGGGAGGGGAAATGAGGAAACTGGTGAAATCCGAGTTCATCCCTTGTGGTTGGAGGGTTCCTAGGCGGAAGATGAGGCGTTCTTCCTCCAACCGTCGTTTTGTTGTGGTCTGACGATGGAGGAGTCCAAAGACCTGCATATCCTTGGTGGAGTGGGAGGGGGAATTGAAATGTTGAGCCACAGGGTGGTTGGGTTGGTTGGTCCGGGTGTCCCAGAG
>NC_057728.1:64501523-64510416 GCF_004010195.1 Chiloscyllium plagiosum | reverse complement strand
GCCACACTGCTGTAACCTCTTCTGCCCCTTTCTCACTGTCACACTGCTGTAACCTATTCAGCCCCTTTCTCACTGCCACGCTGCTGTAACTCTCTAGGCCCTTTCTCACTGCCACAATGCTGTAAACCCTCTAGCCCCTTTCTCACTGTCACACTGCTGTAACCTCTCTAGCCCCTTTCTCACTGCCACACTGCTGTAACCTCTTCAGCCCCTTTCTCACTGTCACACTGCTGTAACCTCTCTAGCCCCTTTCTCACTGCCATATTGCTGTAACTCTTCAGCCCCTTTCTCACTGCCACACTGCTGTAACCTCTTCTGTCCCCTTTCTCACTGCCACACTGCTGTAACCTCTTCAGTCCCCTTTCTCACTGCCATACTGCTGTGACTTTTTCAACCCCTTTCTCACTACCACACTGCTGTAAACTCTTTAGTCCCCTATCTCACTGTCATACTGCTGTAACCTCTTCAGTCCCCTTTCTCACTGCCACACTGCTGTAACCTCTTTAGTCCCCTTTCTCACTGCCATACTGCTGTAACCTCTTCAGTCCCCTTTCTCACTACCACAGTGCTGTAAACTCTTTAGTCCCCTATCTCACTGTCATACTGCTGTAACCTCTTTAGTCCCCTTTCTCACTGCCACACTGCTGTGACCTCTTCAGTCCCCTTCTCACGCTGTGATCTCTTCAGTTCCCTTTCTCACTGCCACACTGCTGGAACCTCCTCAACCCCTTTCTCACTGCCACACTGCTGGAACCTCCTCAACCCCTTTCTCACTGCCACACTGCTGTAACCTCTCTAGCCCCTTTCTCACTGCCACACTGCTGTAACCTCTTCAGCCCCTTTCTCACTGTCACACTGCTGTAACCTCTTCACCTCGTTTCTCATTGCCACACAGGTGTAACTTCTTCAGCCCCTTTCTCACTGCCACACTGCTGTGCCCTCTTCAGCCCCTTTCTCACTGCCACACTGGTGTAAACTCTTCAGCCCCTTTCTCACTGCCACACTGGTGTAACTTTTTCAGCTGACTTCTCCACCTCCTGATGCTGCCACACTGCTGTGTTTTTCCAGCTTCCTGCCTGTCTACTTTGTGTTCCAGCATCTGCAGTTTTTGGTTCTCTCTTACAAAGTGCTATTGAGTGCATCACCACATTTGTGTTGTCTTCTGGTCAAGATGACGGATATAGAGTCTTAGAGTCATACAGCATGAATTCAGATCCTTCGGTGCAACCAGCCCATTATGAACATAATCCTAAGCTAAACTAGTGCCTCATGCCTGCTCCTGGCCCATATCCCTCCAAACCGAACTATCTATCCAAATGTCTTTTAAACGTTGTAACAGGACCCCCATCCATTACTTTCTCAGGAAGTTCATTCCACATGTGAACAACCCTTTGTGTAAAAAATTGCCTCTTATGTCTTTTTTAAATCTCTCTCCTCTCATCTTAAAAATATGCCCCCGGTCTTGAAATTCCCACATCCTATGGAAAAGACAACTACCATTAACTCTACCTATACCCCTCATTATTTTATAAACTTCTATCAGATCACCTGTTGACCTCCTACGCTTCAGTGAAAAATGTCCCAGCCTATTCAACCTTTCTTTAGAACTTAAACCTTCCATACCCAGTAACATCCTGGTAAATCTCTTGTGACCCCTCTCCAGCCTGATAATATCCTTCCTATAACCGGATAACCGGAACAGGACACAGTATTCCGATATGACTTGGAAGTGAGATATTAACCAGGTGCCAGGATTCTTATAGCTCCCATGCTGAGTAGGTTACCCGAACCACAAGTTTTACACTTGATGCTCAAGATGACAAAGCTTAAGGCATTCTCCAATGTGAAAAGTTAAAATTACCAAATGCAGAAGATATGAAGTTAAAAATCACACAACACCAGGTTATAGTCCAACAGGTTTAATTGGAAGCACACTAGCTTTCGGAGCGACGCTGTAACTAGTAGCTGCAGGAATGAGTGTTGATTTGGATGATGAAGCAAGCTGTTTGCAGTCAAATTGCTGATGTAACAAGGATAGGTGGGAAGGCAAGGTGTCAGTGTGTGCAAAGGGACAGAGGCAAGTGAGATAAGTGGACAATGGTGGGCAATGTGGACTTGTCTGCTTGTACAGAAATATTAGTAAAGCAGAATATATTTTAATGAAGTTAGTTTGCAGAAATCAGATGAAAAAGAGATCTGAGTGTCCTTGTACATGAATCATTAAACCTCAGCATGCCAGTTATTAGAGTCAAAAAGTGTGGCACTGGAAAAGCGCAGCAGGTCATGCAGCATCTGAAGAGCAGGACAGTCGACATTTCAGGTATAAGCCCTTCATCAGGAATGTGGAGGGGGTCCCCAGACTACATTCAGACCATCGCAAATTGGACCTGACCGGGACTACCACTTCCCTCCACAAGGATACCAGTTATTAGGAGGGCAAATGGAATACTGGCTTTTATTGCCAGCGAGTCAGAGTAACAACTGTGTAGGGCAATAGTGAGAACAGTTGCACAGCTTTGGTTTCTTCGCTTAAGGACGGGTGTCCTTTGCAAATAGTTCAGATACTGTTCACTCTGTTGATTCCCAGGATGAAGGGGTTGTCTTATGAGGAAACATTGGCCAGGTTGGGCCAATACTCACTGGAAACTAGGAAATTGAAAACTGATCTTATTGAAACATACTGAGGGGCTTGTCAGGTTTGATGCTGAGGGATGTTTCCCCTCTTGGGGAGTCAAGAATTATGAGGTACAATTTTAAAGGAAAGGCTCTCCCATTGAAAAGGAGATGAGGAAGCATTTCTTCTCTCAGAGGGCTTTTAGTCTTTGGAATTCTCTTTTCCAGAGTTTAATAGTGGCTAGATCATTAAATATACTAAAGGATGAGTTATACAGATGTTAAGGGAATCAAGAGTTATCGGGGACATCAGAGCAGATAGAGGTGGAGTTAAAGCCACACTCATTTTGAGCCATGATCCTGTTGATTGTCAGAAGAGGTTAGTGGGCTGAATGGCTTACTTCTGCTCCAGTTCCTTCTGGTCTTATCCAGTCCAGTGCTGAGGATGCTCCATTGATGGATTTGTAATTTTTCAGTTGAGATACTAACTCAACTGCTCTGCTTGCTCTGTAAAAGACCCCATGACACAAGAGCAGGAACATTCACTTCAATGAAAATCATTGCACCAATATTCATCCATCACTTCGCATCACTAAGAGCAAATTACCCAGTCATTATCACTGTGTGTGAGAGCTTGCTATGCAATAATGATGAGATACTTTGGGGCATCCAGAATGAGCGAATTTATTCTCCTTCAACAAATCCTTTTCAAGATATTTACCTAAATAAAGGGAGACATTTATTTCTTTGCTTTTGGCAGGAAAAGGGTGTGAATCTCACTCACATTGAATCCAGGCCTTCCCGCATCAAAAAGGGACAGTATGAGTTCTTCATTGACCTGGACTGTAAAGATATCACTTGCCTTGAGGAGATCCTCGACAGCTTGCAACAAGAAATCAGTGGCACTATTCATGAATTATCACGGGACAAGATAAAGGACACAGGTACCAGTGACATATTCTCTCTGATTTGTTCACCAACAGGAGTATGGCCAGGGTTTACGGGAGACAGGTGTGTGGGATACGGAGTGTGTGTGGGATACGGAGTGTGTGTGGGATACGGAGTGTGTGTGGGATATGGAATGTGCATTGGGGAGATGGAGTGTACTTGGGATATGGATTTGGAGATGCTGGTGTTGGACTGGGGTGTACAAAGTTAAAAATCACACAGCACCAGGTTATAGTCCAACAGGTTTAATTGGAAGCACTAGCTTTTGGAGCACTGCTCCTTCATCAGGTGGTTGTGGAGTGTACATGGGGAGTGGGGTGCGCATGGGAGCTGCAGTGTGCATGGAAGTGAGGAGGGCTTATGGATGGGGAATTGTGTGTAAGTATGGGTAACAGTGGGGTGGGGGTTGTTTATGAGTGAAGGGGTGGGGATTGTGTCTAGGTATAGAGAACATTGCGGTGGAGGTTTTTATGAGTGAGGGAGTGGGGGTTTATGTGTAGGCATAGGCAACAGTGAGGAGGGGTTGTCTATGAGTGAAGAGGTGGAGATTGTATGTAGGTATGGGGAGTGTGGACATGGTCCTTGCAGAAAGGTCTGTGCCACATTGTTGATTTTTTTTTCCTTTATTCGTTCATGGAATGTGGGCATCGCTGGCTGGGCCAGCATTTATTGCCATTGAGAAAGTGGTGGTGAACTGCCTTTCTGAACAATTGGAGTCCATTGGCAGGTTGACCTACAATGTCATTAGAGAGGGTTTTCCAGGATTTTGACCCAGTGACAGCGAAGGATTGGCAATATATTTGCAAGTCAGAATGGCAAGTGGCTTGGAGGGGAACTTGCTGGTGGTGGTATTCCCATGCATCTGCTGCCCTTGTCCTTCTAGATGCAAGTGGTCAGGGATTTGGAAGGTCCTATCTGAGGATTTTTGGTGAATTTCTGCAGCGAAACTTGTAGTGCACTGCTGTTACCGAGTGTCAGTGGGGAGGGAGTGGATGTTTGTGATGCCCATCAGGTTGGTTACGTTGTCCTGGATATCTTCATGCTTCCTGAGTGCTGGTGGAGCAGTACTAAAGGCAAGTTGTTTCTTTCTAATTGTGTGAGGTGTGGATGAATGAGCCCATGTTCTGTTATCAACTCCCTGTGGCTGAGGGGCCACACAGAGAGATCAAACTGCTCAATGTATCCATTAAGTTTGTAAAATGTATGCAATTTCTGCACCTTGATATTGGTGAGCATTATGACATAGACATAAAATGCAACAATTTCCCTCCCACGACCTGAATCTAACGTCTGGCTGAGTAAGTCCTCAATGAATAATTCCACTTCCATGTATAAAAATATTAACTTA
Organism: Chiloscyllium plagiosum; assembly: GCF_004010195.1. Lineage (NCBI taxonomy): Eukaryota > Metazoa > Chordata > Chondrichthyes > Orectolobiformes > Hemiscylliidae > Chiloscyllium > Chiloscyllium plagiosum. The sequence goes on along the minus strand of NC_057728.1, from coordinate 64,505,507 downwards.
GCCTCATTAGTAACAGTCCAGCTGCATCAACCAAGAGAAAATCGCTGCTCCTGTGGTCTCCCAGTGGATTTATTGTCATGCTGTCATTCATTAAGAACTGACCAAATCATCAATCCAAATTTCTGTTTGGCAGAATTACAGTGAAACTTTTTACTAACAAGTACTTTTTTTTCAAAGCAATGTATTAATGAGTTGCAGACAGACAGGTGCTTGAGATACCAGAATGAAGCTTTATATCTACTGGAGATTTATTATTCTTCAGAGTTGAATGAAAGTACAAGATGCTGAGAAACGAGGCTTCTTTTCCAAAATTCCCCTTACCCTGAGGCAGAGTTGAGTTGTTAACTTTGTTTAGACAAGAGTTTAATGAGTGTTATGAATTCTCATAAATTTAACAAATCTTAGGACATCTAACCCCATTCAGAGTGACCAGAATACAGGACAAAGGCATAACAACAACCGTTTGATAAATGAGCAGGTCAGAATAAGTGGCTGATCAGAACCTTTGCTCACTGACTTGTTTTATTGCCTGTTCCTTGGCTGACCTGCTAGTTACCTCCCAACTGTCAATGCAGTCAGTATCTGAGGGAAGAAATTAAAGTTATAAATGGCTGTGGAGAATTAAATTAGCTAGTCTAATTTTAAAATCTGCCAGTTCTCATCCACTGTTCCTCTCCCTTCTTTTCCTGTTTGATATTCCCTCATTAGAACTCATTTGCTGTCTTGTTTTTTGATTATAATTTATATATGGTTATGTTCTTCCCTACGCAATGAACCCTACTATTTGTAGAAGGGCAGATAGGAGTTACATTTTAATTATGTCTCCCCCGTCCAGTGAATTTCCATCTGCCAAGCAGTTCAGATTTCTCATGAATAGGTTAGAATTGTTTCATTAGATTTTGAGAAACTGTCGCTAATTCGTTTTTTCATTAGCACACGTTTATCGATGAACTTGTTCAGTAAGTTGGTGCACCCTTGTGTGTACATGTATTTGTGTCAACCCATGAGTTTGTATATGTTTCAAGCACCCCCATGATTGTGTGCACATAGATTTTGTGTACCCGTGTGTGTACATGTGTGTTGTCAGTGTGCACTGAAAATCAAGCCCTACTGTTCCCATCACAAATTTAACAATGATCGATGTAACGGTCAAAAAGATGGATTTGCATGATTTTGAACACTATCTAGTAAAGGAACAAGGCACTAATTTTCAACAAATCACACATTCCAGTAATCTCTTGATTTCCTGTTTGGTTTAGGAATGGGAAAATATATTAGAGTCTTCACAATTGCCCATAATGTTGGATGTGACCTCGGAAAGTTACTCTCAACTTCACAAACACACTCTGGGAAAGATTTGTTACCAGCTGCTTAAATATGTCTTTTTTTTTGTTATCATGTAGTTACTTGTTACCTCTGTTACAATGTCTTACTTATTTTATATGTCCTTTAGGTGTGTTGTATATCATACTATTTATGAAATAAGCCATACAGTTAGGCACTTTAGTCTTTTGTATGTAGCTGGAGTATTTTTAAACCCAAATAACATGATAAAATATTGATGCAACTTATTTGGTGTAACAAAGCCTGATATCTCTTCAGCCCTTGATGTTAATGGTACTCCTTCAATAGATTAAACTTAGAAAGGAAAGAGGCACTACCAATCCAATCAATGCAATCTACAAATAGAAGAATTAGGTATAAAACTGCTTTAATACTACATTTACATTTCTGTAATCTCTGCAAGATCTATTCTGCCTGTCCAGTTTAGGAACTAGTACCACTGGTGCCCTCTAGTTGCTTTTGCTAGGTTCCAGTAAGTGATTTTCTACCATGGATTGTATTTGGTTTATTGACACTGACTTCCCTAACATCCGCAATGTGACTGGGTAACATTTTACAGCTTGGTGTATCTCTATAGATTTCCTTGAATTTTCTAAGTAATTCTACAGGATCATCAAGTTTACCTGGATCTGAATAGGAACTATCCTGGTATTTCAGTTTTGGACAGTGGATTGTAGAAGGTTTGCTTTGTGAATTCGCCTTCTCCTCACTCTAACTGCTCTCTCTGTCAATCTCCACCACATTTACCACTGGACCGCTTTTTTATCTTCCTCTCTATGATAATATTGATTTAACATGTTATGTAACATTATTGATTCTTCTTCTATAATCGGGACTATCTTCCAGATAAGTTACTTTAATAATTCTCTCAATTACCCTGTATGGACTCTGAATCCTCCCTTCAGGTGTTCACTTTGTAAAGAGAATAGTATTAAAAACTTCATCTGCACCACAAATTTTCTAGTTACAGCATGTTTGTCTGCTCATTCTTTCATCCTTACCTGTGAGATTTTTAATTGCTCCCTGCCACTTCACCTGCTTCTGTGAGTCTCTCCAGAAACATAGGCACATAATCCAATAAGGAATATTCATCTTTTTGTCTTAAAACCTTTTCTTGATCAATTTTAATTGTCCTCATATCTCACAATCAGAGATTAATTTAAATGGACTAAATCCAGTAGATTGACCGGGGGAATCTCTGGTTGTAAACAATAAAAAAAATTTCAATCCTTTATCCTAATCCTGTCGTTACTTGCAACACTATACCTTAATCATTATGTTGAGAGTCTAATGATAGCGCTCCAAAGATCAAAAGAACTTGCGGATGCTGGAAATCAGAAACAAAAACCGAAATTGCTGGAAAAGCTCAGCAGGTCTGGCAGTGTCCATGGTGAGAAATCAGAGTTAACTTTTCGGGTTCAATGATCCTTCCTCAGAATGAAAAGCAGGAGACACGAACTGTTTTATACCAAATTGCTTATTATGTTCTGAAAAGGTTTAGACATAAAGTTGGAACCTTGGTCCAGGTGTTTTTCAATTGGTAGTGCCGAACAATTCATAAACAGTATTAATATTTCCACCATTTCTTTAATTGTATTTTTTTCTCAGAGGAAAAATTTCTGGAAATCATATTGTCATATCCATAATGGTAAGGATATACTTGTGTCCCACTTTCATTTACAATAGTGGCCCTACAGTCTACTAACACACAAGAGAATAGTTTTTCAAAGACTGGCATGGATATTCCTGAAGAAGGGCTTATGCACGAAACGTAGATTCTCCTGCTCCTTGGATGCTGCCTGACCTGCTGCGCTTTTTCAGCAACACATTTTTCAGCTTGGATATTAAAGATGCTAATTTGATTACAGGTTGAGCTTTTCCCATGACCTGTTTTGTATGGCATGCTTTACAGTACTGCAGTAGATTTTCATGAAGTTTTGGCCAAGTAAAATGACCGCCTATCGATGCTTATTCCTGAATATCCTGGCACGTTCTACTCACAATGGCTCCTTATGATATCTAGACGCTACCACAATCTGATGAACAACTGTTCACTCTTCATCTGTGGGTTTGTGAAGATGTCTCCACTTCCTCATCAGAATTCCATTTTGAACATGATAGGAATCTGGAAATCCTTCGACCTTGGCTTCAGTGTGAAGTGCCAATGTTAAATTGTTTCCGTCTGGATCTTCTTCCTGAGCCTCAATGAAAGAGCTGGAAATGTGTTGCTGGAAAAGCGCAGCAGGTCAGGCAGCATCCAGGGAACAGGAGAATCGACGTTTCGGGCATAAGCCCTTCTTCAGGAATGGGGAAAGTTTGACCAGCAGGCTAAGATAAAAGGTAGGGAGGAGGGACTTGGGGGAGGGGCGTCGGAAATGTGATAGGTGGAAAGAGGTCAAAGTGAGGGTGATAGGTCAGACTGGGGTGGGGGCGGAGAGGTCGGGAAGAAGATTGCAGGTTAGGAAGGCGGTGCTGAATTTGATGGATTTGACTGAGACAGGCTGGGGAGAGGGGAAATGAGGAAACTGGTGAAACCCGAGTTCATCCCTTGTGGTTGGAGAGTTCCTAGCCGGAAGATGAGGCGTTCTTCATCCAACCGTCGTTTCGCTGTGGTCTGACGATGGAAGAGTCCAAAGACCT
>NC_057728.1:64491537-64500820 GCF_004010195.1 Chiloscyllium plagiosum | reverse complement strand
GTGCTAAGTTCGATGGATTTGACTGAGACAAGGTGGGGGGGGGGGAAATGAGGAAACTGGTGAAATCCGAGTTCATCCCTTGTGGTTGGAGGGTTCCTAGCCGAAAGATGAGGCGTTCTTCCTCCAACCGTCGTTTTGTTGTGGTCTGATGATGGAGGAGTCCAAAGACCTGCATATCCTTGGAGTGGGAGGGGGAATTGAAATGTTGAGCCACTGGGTGGTTGGGTTGGTTGGTCCGGGTGTCCCAGAGGAGTCAAATCCATCAAATTCAGCATCGCCTTCCTAACCTGAGATCTTCTTCCCGACCTCTCCGCTCCCACCCCAGTCTGACCTATCACCCTCACCTTGACCTCTTTCCACCTATCACATTTCCGACGCCCCTCCCCCAAGTCCCTCCTCCCTACCTTTTATCTTAGCCTGCTGGACAAACTTTCCCCTTTCCTTATTCCCCCTCCCCCAAGTCCCTCCTCCCTACCTTTTATCTTAGCCTGCTGGACAAACTTTCCCCATTCCTGAAGAAGGGCTTATGCCCGAAACGTCGATTCTCCTGTTCCCTGGATGCTGCCTGACCTGCTGCGCTTTTCCAGCAACACATTTCCAGCTCTGATCTCCAGCATCTCAGACCTCACTTTCTCCTCAATGAAAGAGGACATGCCAAGCACCTCTTTTGAATTACCCCCATCTGCCTGAGGCAGCACTGGCTCAGTGGTTAGCACTGCTGCCTGACAGCACCAGGGACCCAGGTTTAATCCCAGCCTTGGGCAACTGTCTGTGTGGAGTTTGTGCATTCCTCCCACAGTCCAAGTGAATTGGCCACGCTAAATTGCCCATAGTGTTAGGCGCATTAGTCAGAGGGGAATGGGTCACACTTTGGAGGGTCAATGTGGATTTGTTGGGCTGAAGGGCCTGCTTCCACACTGTAGAAAATCTATCTAAAGAAAGTTTCAGCTACCAGAACACCTGCTTGCAGTATTACAATGATCTCCGGTGGTATACTTTGTTTAACCATTGTCCTGGTCGTCACACAATGGAAAAATACTTGGAATTTGTTCCCATAACTGTTTCATTGTTTTATCCTGTCATCGACTTTCTGTTATTATAGACAAAGTTATATCTTTCATTTCAGCCAAATCACTACTCAAGAATAGGTCAATTCCATTCTCAGGCATAAACATAGAAACTTAGAAACTTAGAAAAATAGGATCAGGAGTAGGCCATTTGGCCCCTTGAGCCCTGTTCCACCATTGTTTATGATCATGGCTGATCATCCAACTCAATATTCTGATCCTGCTTTCTCCCCAGACCCTTTGATCCCTTTAGCTGCAAATATATATATATCTCTTTCTTGAAAGCACTCAATGCTTTGACCTCAAACTGCTTTCTGTTGAGGTATTTTCTGAACAACTCCTGCTATCCTTGCTCTGGCCACCAAGTCACATTTTTAAGTGCTCTTTGTACAAAGGAATGGGTATACACTCTGTACTTATCCCAATCATTAAATTATGGCTTTTGATGAACTGTATGGAAAAAAATCTGAACCTATTCCAGCAAAAGAGTTTCTGCAAAAGCTGTTACCCTTCGTATTGTTGTAGATTGAGTTGTGTAATTTGAAGAAAAGACAGTTAACTTGCCTTTTGACAAAAATCCTTTATATCTTAAATATTGCAAACATGTGAGAAGAAGTTGAAGCTTTTTGTCGTACACTCATCACTATGAGGAAATGAGAAACAGATCGAAGAAATAGAACTGAAAGCAGAAAGTGCTGGAGAAACTCAGCAGCTCTGGTCTGGCAGCTCCTGTGAAGAGAGGGAGAGAGAGACAGAAAGAGAGAGAGAGAGAGAGAATTAATGACTGCTCTTCAGAACATTGCCTTCATTTGTAAGGAGATCTCAGCAATCTGTAAGAATAATAGTGTGGTTATGGGAGGGGATTTTAACTTTCCAAACATAGACTGGGATTGCCATAGTGTTAAGGGTTTGGATGGAGAGGAATTTGTTAAGTGTGTACAAGAAAAATTTCTGATTCAGTATGTGGATGTACCTATTGGAGAAAGTGCAAAACTTGACCTACTCTTGGGAAATAAGGCAGGGCAGGTGACTGAGGTGTCAGTGGGGGAGCACTTTAGGGCCAGCGACCATAATTCTATTAGATTTAAGATAATGATGGAAGAAGACAGACCAGATCTAAAAGTTGAAGTTCTAAATTGGAGAAAGGCCAATTTCTACGGTATTGGGCAAGAACTTTCAAAAGCTGGTTGGGGACAAATTTTCACAGGTAAAGGGGAAGCTGGAAAATGGGAAGCCTTCAGAAATTAGATAACGAGAGTCCAGAGAAAGTATATTCTTGTCAGGGTGAAAGGAAAGGCTGGTAGGTATAGGGAATGCTGGATGACTAAAGAAATTGAGGGTTTGGTTAAGAAACAGAAGGAAGCATATGTCAGGTACAGACAGGATAGATCGGGTGAATCCTTAGAAGAGTATAAAGGCAATAGGTGTTTACTTAAGAGGGAAATCAGGAGGGCAGAAAGGGGACATGAGATAGCTTTGGCAAATAGAGTTAAGGAGAATCCAAAGGGATTTTACAAATACATTGAGGACAAAAGGGTAACTAGGGAGAGAATAGGGCCCCTCAAAGATCAGCAAGGCGGCCTTTGTGTGGAGTCGCTGGAGATGGGAGAAATACTAAATGAATATTTTGCATCAGTATTTACTGTGGAAAAGGACATGGAAGATATAGAATGTAGGGAACTAGATGGTGACACTCTTGAAAAATATCCATATTACAGAAGAGGAAGTGCTGGATGTCTTGAAATGCATGAAGATCGATAAATCCCCAAGACCTGATCATGTATACCCAAGAACTCTGTGGGAAGCTAAGGAAGTGATTGCTGGGCCTCTTGCTGAGATATTTGTATCATCAATAGTCACAGGTGAGGTGCCAGAAGATTGAGGCTGGCTAACGTGGTGCCACAGTTTAAGAAGGTTGGTAAGGACAAGCCATGGAACTATAGACCCAGTGAGCCTGACACCAGTGGTGGGCAAGTTGTTGGAGGGAATCCTGAGGGACAGGATGTACATGTATTTGGAAAGGCAAGGAGTGGTTAGGAATAGTCAACATGGCTTTGTGCGTGGGAAATCATGTCTCATAAACTTGATTGAGTCTTTTGAAGAAGTAACAAAGAGGATTGATGAGGGCAGAGCAGTGGATATGATCTGTATGAACTTCAGTAAGACATTCGACAAGGTTCCCCATGGGAGACTGGTGAGCAAGGTTAGATCTCACGGAATGCAGGAAGAACTAGCCATTTGAATACAGACCTGAATACAGATGGGGAAGTCCAGTGCTAGAGGGTTTAGGGTGAGAAGGGAAAGATATAAAAGGGACCTAAGGGGCAACTTTTTCATGCGGAGGGTGGTATGTGTATGGAATGAGCTGCCAGAGGAAGTGGTGGAGGCTGGTACAATTTCAACATTTAAAAAGCATTTGGATGGGTATATGAATAGGAAGGGTTTGGAGGTGGGACGGGTGCTGGCAGGTGGGACTAGATTGGGTTGGGATATCTGGTCAGCATGGACGGGTTGGACCAAAGGGTCTGTTTCCATGCTGTACATCTCTATGACTCTATGACTCTATGACTGATACACAAAAAGAAATATAACCTTTTGTAACCTCCAGGTAGACTTTATCAACATAACATCAGAATGAAAATTGTGCCAGCAACTGTTCAAAGATTAACCAGCAAGGTCATCGAAGAATTATGCAATTGTGTTGTCTAAACCAGTAAGGAATATTTTTAGTACTTGAATGAATTATTTGATCAATAACAAGGAGTTAATTTGCCAATGCCAAAGTGACTTATTGAGGCCCAGTAATATCCCAAGGAGCATAAGTAAGGGATTTTCCGAGACCAAACCAAGAGATTTTGCAGGATATTGGCATGAATGAATTCTGTCAGAAATTGATTCTAAATTTTAGAGCTGCAATGGCTGCCCTGACAAATCTGTTAAAGAAAGGCAAGAAATTTGACTAAACAGAAGACTGTCAGAGTACCTTTGACATCTTGAAAACTGCTGAGTACCACACCAGTGATGTGGAGTTGGAGTGTTGGACTGGGGTTAACCTCACACCTTTAATGCATTGTCTGAGCTGAGATGTCACCTTTTTATTCTAAAACTTTAAATTATCCCAGGAATGTGACTTGAAACAAGTTCTGGAATTTACATATTAATGAATTGAAATCTGCAACCCAATTTAAAAGATGAAAGATTTAACAGCAATCTAGGTTTGTTCAATATATTGCATCAACATATGACACTATGATCTGTTGCTGTAAATTCTGTGTCCTCTGATTATGCTCCACTAGCTACCTGATGAAGATATAGTGGTTCGGTGGTTAGCACTGCTGCCTCACACTGCCAAAGACCTGGATTCCATTCCAGCCTCAGGCAACTGTCTGTGTGGGATTCCCCCGGGTTCTCCTGTTTCCTTCCACAATCCAAAGATGTGGAGCTTAGGTGAATTGGCCGTGCTAAATTCTCCATAATGTTCAGGGAAGTGTAGGTTAGGTGCATCAGTCAGGGATAAATATAGGGTAGGGGAATGTTTCTGGGTGGGTTACTCTTCGAAGGGTCAGTGTGAACTTGTTGGGCCGAAGGGCCTCTTTCCACACTGTAGGGATTCTATTCTAGAAGGAGCATTGCTCTGAAAGCTTATATTTCCAAATAAACCTGTTGGACTATAGCCTGGTGTTGTGTGATTTTTAACTTTGGCCACACCAGCGTTGGCAGCAGTAAGTAATTCTAAACCACTGAAACTGGCTGTTGATGTGAGTGATGTTAGGTTTGCTGCATCTTATTACGGTGGATGAGACAGGAAACTAAAGGCCAGTCAGTTACTTTTCTAGAAAACTGAATTCTTGTGGCAGAAACACTCAATTCTGAATGAAAAGAGTTTGGTGCTGGCTCCACAGTCCTTTGAAGTTGATGTTATGTAATGATGTTGTTATTAAAGTAGTGATCCAGAGAGTTAGGTAATGCTTTGGAGACTTGGGTTCTCACCATGACAGAGGGTGGAATTTGGATTTAAGAAAAATTAAAACCTGGAATTAAAAGTCTGATGATGATCAGGGAACAATTATTGAGTCTTGCAAAGTGTCTAGTTCACTCATATTCTGTAGGGAAGGAAAATTTGTTGTCCTTACCTGGTCTTGTCTACGTGTGATTCTATAGCAATGTGGCAAATGTATCCCCGTTGACTCTACAAAGTCTTTCTTCCTAACATCTGGGGATTAGTGTGAAAATTGGGAGAGCTGCCTCACAGACTAGTCCAACAACAGCCTGACATAGTCACGTTCACAGAATTATCCCTTACAATGTCCCAGACACCATCATCACTGCTCCTGGATATGTCCTGTCCTACCCAGCTGTGGTGACACCATGTTGGTATACAGTCAGGAAGGAGTTGCCCTGGGACTCTGCAATATTGGTCCTGGATCCCATAAAGTCTCTCAGCATCAGGTCGAACCTGGACTAGGAAGCTATGTGTTGACCACATGGACAGCTGCACTCATGCTGATGAATCAGTGCTCCTCAATGTTGAACACTACATGGAGGCAGCATCGAGGATGGCAAAATGTACTCTGGGGGATTTCAATGTCCATCAAGAGTGGCTCAGCAGCAGCATTACAGATTGAATTGATTAGATCCTAAAAGACAGTGCTGCAAGACTGGGCCTACAGTAGGTGATGAGGGAACCATCAAGATAGGAAGACTCTCATCGTGACCAATGGAGTGTTGAAGGAGGTGACTATAGGGATGGTGATTATCTTCCAAAACTTCTACATTCTGGAATGATTCCTGCAAATTGGAAGGAACCAAGTGTCATTCCAAAATTTAAGAAGGAGCAAGAGAGAAATTGTGACCTGTTAGTCTTACCTCAGCAGTAGAGAAATTAAAGAATTATAAAGGATGGTTTAAATGGACACTTGGTTAATAATGATCTGACTGGACATAGTCAGCATTGCTGAGCAAATGACAAACTTGTTGGAGTTTCTTTGAAGATGTTACTGACAGAAATGGAAAAGGAAAGCCAATGGATCTAGTATACTTCGAGTTTTGGAAGGCCTCTGATAAATTCCCCCACTGGAAGCTCATGTGGCAGGATGTGATGTATTGGCATGGACTAATGTTCAGACAGGAAACAGAGAGTGGGAATAGATGTCTCATTCTCACACTGGCAGGCTGTAACAAGTAAGGTGCCACCAGATCAGAATTCAGCTCCAGTTATTCACAATATATCTCAATGATTTAGAACTGGAGACCAAATGTAATATTTCTCCAAACATGTGAATGACACAAACTTAAGTGGGAAAGTGTTTTGTGAGGAAGATGTAAAGCAATTTTAGGAGGATTTGAATTGACTTTCTGAATGAGCTCCCACCTCTGGAAGCAAGTGAGACTTGAACCCATGCCTGCTTCTTCAGTCAACAGGTGCACTACCCCTACATTAAATGATTCCTGTGACTGCATAGATATATTCTGGATTAGTGGTGCTGGAAGAGCACAGCAGTTCAGGCAGCATCCGAGGAGCAGTAAAATCAACATTTCGGGCAAAAGCCCTTCATCAGGAATCATTGTTTTTACCCACTGCATAGATATATGTTTATTTTCTAATCAACCTGTTCAGAGATGTTAATATCTACCTCTGAACCATGGTCTTCTGGTTCAAAGGAAGGGGCACTACCACTGTGCCACAATAGCCCTGTGACTGCATAGATAGGTTTATCTTTCTTTTTTAATCAACCTGTTCATAGAGTCATCGAAAGTACACCACGGAGGCAGACTCTTCGGTCCAACTTGTCCATGCCGACCAGAGATCCCAACCTAATCTAGTCCCATTTGCTAGCACTTGGCCCATAGCCATCTAAACCCTTCCCATTCATATACCCATCCAGATATTTTAAAAAATAATTCAATTGTACCAACCTCCAGCACTTCCTCTGGCACTCATTCCATACACACACCACCCTCTGCGTGAAGAAGTTGCTCCTTAGATCCCTCTTACTCTAAACTTATGCTTTCTAGTTCTGGACTCCCCCACCCCAGGGAAAAACTTTATCTATTTATCCTACCCATGCCCCTCATGATTTTATAAAACTCTATGAGGTCACCCCTCAGCCTTTGGTGCTCCAGGGAAAACAGCTCCAGACTATTCAGCCTCTCACTGTAGCTCAAATCCTCCGACCATGGCAACATCCTTGTAAATCTTTTCTGAACCTTTTCAAGTTTCACAACGTCCTTCTGATAGGAAGAAGATCAGAATTGCATGAAATATTCCAAAAGTGGCCTAATGAGTTACCTGTACAGCCGCAACATGACTTCCCAACTCCTATAAGCAATGATCTGACCAATAAAGTTCAGAGATGTTATTAGATAATTCTGGAGAAAGTTGGAGTTGAATCTGGGTCTTCTGGCTCAGAGGTAGGGACATTGTCGCAGTGCCACAAGAGCCCTCTGACTGTATAGATATTCACTGAAAGGAAACCGGTTGCACTTGTCACACTCTGAGTCTAAGCAAGGAGTGTTAGTGTACAGATAGTGGTAACTGACTGAGTAATGAGTTGGTTTAAGGCTAATATTGGAATAAATGAGGTCATGTAAAATTGGCTCTTTTCCTGATGTCTGTAAGGAAATCTTTCCAACCTTTCATTTTGACTAGTGCAATGTAATTCACATTTTGTTTTCTTTTGTAATAAATATTTTAATTTTTGCGTTAAAAGTACATTGGCAACCATTTTGGAACGTGTTTCATAATTGACTGCCATAATTGAAAAGACAAATTTAGGATCTACGAAGCCATTCTGGGATCCCACCTGTACAGTCAGCTTAACATCAGCTGTGATTATAACAGAGGTACATTGATGTTTGTGAGAGCTTCCTATGTCTAAAATGGCTTTGTATTGCTTATTAATTTTTCTCTTTTGGTGACTCATCATTTGCACTTTGTAAGAATCTTGAGAGTGTGAATTGAACCTGAAGGATAATGTAGAACCAAAATACTGTATTAGGATCTTGCTCAAAATGAACAACTTATACTCTGACAATGAATAATTTTATCAAAACTACATTTTTTTTCTTTTTGTGTTTATTTAGTTCCATGGTTTCCTCGGACAATTCAAGATTTGGACAGATTTGCGAACCAGATCCTATCCTATGGATCAGAACTTGATGCTGATCATCCTGTAAGGACCTTATTTTGAGAAAATAATGCACATTATTATATAAGGAAACAGGAAACAGCTCAAAATAAATGTCGAAAGAGCTGGGAAAACTCATTGGGTTTGAAAGCATCTGTGGAGGGAGGAACAGATATAATATTTCATGTCTGTTAATTATGTTTCTCACTCCACAGAGGCTGCCAAATCTGCTGAGTTTCTTCAACACTTACAGTTTTCATTTCATATTTCCAGTATCCTCGTACTTTGCTTTTATTCATGAGAGGCAATTCATGCGGAGAGGGTGCTGCATTGACAGAGGTGCTGACTTTTGGATGAAACATTAAAAGATTTGTTCTGTCAGGTGGATGTTAAACATCTCATGTCACTAGGAGAGCAGGGAAGCTGTCCATGATATCTCAGCCAATATCCAGCTCTTAATCAATACAACTTAAAAGCAAATTTAGTTGTCATTATCTGGGAACAAATTGGCTATTGTGCTTTCTACATTACAACAGTGCGTATATATCCAAACTGTTTCATTGGTTGTGTAAAGTGCCTGGGTACATCACGAGATCACGATCTATGGTTTTCTTTTTCTCTCTGTTACTATCATGCCATTTCCTGTTAGTCACCACATGAGGGAGCAAACCAGCAACCACTCAGAAATTGACTTTCCCCCAAAGTTGCCATTCAAGGTTTTGCAGAGTGAATGTCAACTTCTACATTATTTGTGGCTATCACTCAGTGTGAGCATTGACAGGCATTATTGAGTTGACAGAGTCAACAGGGAAAAGTTACTGCCTCGCTTAGGGACGGTCCTTGGCTGTAGATAACACTAAAGTGAACATTGATACAGAAACTCAGACACCTTAGTGGGGTCTGGATCACTGACAGCATAAGGTTTGATCCTCATTCTAACAGAGATTGATTTTTAATATTTAATTCTCAGAATGTGGGTCCAGCATTTATGACCCAGAGTGTCAGCCATGTTGCTGTGGGCCTGGTGCTTAATGTAGGTCAGGCAAGGTAAGGACGGCAGATCTTTCCCTAAAGGACATTAATAAAGCA
>NC_057728.1:64460424-64491490 GCF_004010195.1 Chiloscyllium plagiosum | reverse complement strand
AAACAATCATTTCATTAGACTTTTAATATCAGATCTATTTTAATTGAATTTGAAATTCACCATGTTCTATGGCAGGATTCAAACGCTGGTCCTCAGAACATTACTGGGAACTCTGGATTAACAATCTGGTGATAATGCCATGAGGTTATTACCTCCTGCACCATGCCATACCTATGGTGGAGACTGGGCCACACTAGGTACTTGGGTGAAGAACTGAAGATGAAAGATTTCCTGAATGCAATTTAAAGATCTGCATTTTCTATACAGATTTTATCCAAGTTAGTATTTGAAATCCATACTGTCCTTCTCCTCCTAACCAGTGGCAAAGCACTCACTTCCAGTCTGTTTTTTTTGCCTGGAACAGATCATGAGCTGATAACCAGACATTGTGGTATGGACACGTCTCTGCATGAAGCATGGGCTCCTGCCCTTTCTGTCCACTGGAGGCACAACAGAGTGACTTACAAGTTGGCAGTCAACCGTTTGGTCACATTACAAAAACACGTTCTATGCCTATTAGGTCCTGGAGTCAGACTCGAACCCAAAGCTTCTAGGTCAGGGGCAGGGGCACTACCCACTGCACAACATTTCCTTTGCTATGAATAATCTAATTTTTTAAACATTTCCCAGCATTACAGATCTGCTCTTTTCTCACTCTGACTGTCTGGGAGTCAATGGTATATTTGCAGTGTGTCAACGTCCTTTCCTGTTCCTTAGTTCAATCTCCTTGGTTTCATTTGATTTACCTTCTTGCATTGTTAGCTCCCAACCCCCACCCTCACAGCACCTTTGCACCCCCCTCACAGCACCTCCTCCCCCCCCACCCAATCCTTTTACCAACACTACAATAGCCCATCTCCAAACTCCCCTCTTTTTAGCTTTTCAATGTGATGGGAGTTTCTGCCTCTCCCACCCCTACAGGCAGGAAGTTTCAGATTCCCACAACCCTCTTGGTGAAAAGGTTTTTCCTCATATCTCCATCTGAACCTCCTGCCCCTTCCCTTAAATCTATGCCCCTGGTCATTGATCCCTGCACCAAGGGGCAAAGCTTCTTCCCTTATTTCCTGTCTATACCTCTCACAATTTTATCCATCTCAATCCTGTCCCCTCTCAATCTCTTCTGCTCCAAGGAATACACCCCAGTCTGTCCAATCTTTAGATTAGGTTCCCTACAGTGTGGAAACAGGCCCTTCGGCCTAACCAGTCCACACCGACCCTCCGAAGAGTAACCCACCCAGGCTCATTCCCCTCTGACTAATACACCTAACACTACGGGCAATTTAGCATGGCCAATTCACCTGACCTGCACATCTTTGGACTGTGGAAGGAAACCGGAGCACGCGGGGAGAATGTGCAAACTCCACACAGACAGTCACCTGAGTCTGGAATTGAACCCTGGTGCTGTGATGCAGCAGTGTTAATCACTGAGCCTCTTTCCAAACAAAGCAACATCCTGGTAAATTTCCTCTGTACCCTCTCCAGTGCTATTGGGCAGGCAGTGGATGGTACTATCGTTGGACTCCTTGCGGTGGCACGGTGGTTCAGCAGTTAGCACTGATGCCTCACAGCACAGGGGTCCCAGGTTCGATTCCAGACTTGGGCGACTGTCTGTGTGGAGATTGCACATTCTCCCTGTGTCTATGTGGGTTCCTCCCACAATCCAAAGATATACAGGTTACATGAATGGACCATGCTAAATTAACTATAGCCTTCAGTGAGGTGTAGGTTAGGTGCATTAGTCATGGGAAATGTAGAGTAAAAGGATAGAGGAACAGGTCTTGGTGGGTTGGCGTGGACTTGTTGGATCAAATGGTCTGTTTCCACAGTGGAGGGATTCTATGGTTAAACCAGAGACCCAGCTATTGTACTGGGGACCTGGGTTTGAATCCCACCACAGCAGATGATGGAATTCGCATTCAATAAATATCTGGAAGTAAGTGCCTAATGATGACCACGAATCCATTGACAATTGTTAGAAAAGCCCATCCGGTTCACTAACGCCTTTGAGGGAAGGAAACTGCCATCCTTACCTGGTCTGGTCTATGTGTGATTTCAGACCCATAGCAATGTGGTTGGTGCTTAACTGCCCTCTGGGATGGGCAATAAATACTGGCCTATCCAACAATGCCTTCATCCCATTAATGAATAAAACAAAATCACATCGCTCCTGAACTGCACATAACACTCTCACTGTCCTAACCAATGTTCCATACAAGACCAGAATAACCTCTAAAATAAAACAAAGATACTGGAGATCTGAAACAATAGCCGTCCTACAGTTTATCCACTCTTGCCTCCCCCATCTATCCCCACACTCCTGCCAACCCCAGTCATGAACATGAGTGCCACGTTTTCCAAGCTGCTATCAGTTCTGAAGAAGTGTCATTGGATTCAAAACATTAATTCTGCTTTATGTCCATATTTGCTGAGTTTCTCCAGCCATTTTTGATTTGTTGCAACATAACTTCCCTGCTCTTAAACTCTAAGCCTCAAATAATAAATTATGCGTAGTGTCCAGCGATGTGCAGGCTAGGTGGGTTAGCCATGATAAATTCAGAATAGGGGGCTGGCCCTGAGTGGATGCTCTTTGGAGGATTGATTCAGACTTGATGAGCCAAATGGCCACTTTCTGCACAGTAGGGATTCTATCACATTCTATTTTATGATTCTATAATATTCTACTAAAGGCTCATATCTCATACATCTTCTTAACCACTTTATCTACTTGTCCAACTACCTGAAGGGACTGGTGTACATACACACCAACCTCCTTCTCATCCTCAGTGCTTTACAGGGTGCTACCATTCATCATATATTCCCTTGCCTTGTTTGTCCTGCTCATGTACAACACCTCATACTTAATCCATTGAATTCCATTTGCCACTGTTCAGCCCATCTATATCCTCCTGTAATTTACTGCCATCCTCCTGCCTAGTTAATGCCCCACTGATTTTTGTTTCATCTGTGAATTTAGTGACCAACCTAATTGTCATAATAATCCACATATTTAGGACATTCTTACCTGGTCTAACCTATATGTAACTCTAGGCCTACAGTAATGTGATTGACCCTTCACTGCCCTCTGAAATAACCAAATAAACTATTCCGTTCAAGAGCAGTTAGGATTAGAGAACAAATCCAGGCCTTGTCAGTGACACCCACATCCCAGGAAAGAATAAAGATAACAAAAATCATGAATTAGGAGCAGAAGTAGATCATTCACAGAATCCCTATAGTGTGGAAGCAGGTCATTCAGCCCAAGAACAACCCACCACCTACCCCATAACCCTGCAGTTCCCATGACTAATCCACCTAGCCTGCACATCCATAGACTCTATGGGGCAATTTAGCATGACAAATCCACCTAATGGACACATCTTCAGGTTGTGGGAGGAAACCGGAACACTCAGAGGAAACCCACACAGACAGTCACCTGAGGCTGGAACCTGGTCCCTGGCACTGGGAGGCAGCAGTGCTAACCACTCAGTCACCATGCCATTCAGCCCCTTAAATGGGCTCCATTATGGAATAAGAACATGATCTAATTACACAGCATTTCCATATACCTTCCTTTTTCAGTAATAGGGGAGCTGATGGCCTAGTGGTATTATCGCTGCATTGTTAGTCCAGAGACCTAAGTAATGTTCTGGGCACCTGGACTCGAATCCTGCCATGGCTGATGGTGGAATTTCAATTCAATAAAAACAAATCTGTAATTAAGAATTGAATGATGACTGTGAATCCATAGCCAAAAGTTGGAAAAACCCATCTGGTTCACTAATGTGCTTTAGGGAAGGAAACTGCTGTCCTTACCTGGTCTGGCCTCCATGTGACTCCAGACCCACAGCAATGTGGACAATAAATGCTAGCCTAGCCTGTGATACTCACATCCCATGAATCAATTAAAAAGAATTTGTTCACCCCCTCACTTTTCCAGAGTTAACCTACCTCTGTATTAAAGAGATTAAAACACTCTGCTTCCATCATCTTTTGAGGAACAGAATTCCAAACGCTCACAACTTTCTGTGAGAAGAAAAAAAAAATCTCCTTATCTCTGTCTCAAAAGGTGACCCTTATTTTTAAACAGAGATCTCTAGTTCTAGATTCTCTCTCGAAAGGAAACATCCTTCACACTTGCATCCTGTTAAGACCCCTTTGGATCTTATATTCTTCAACCAAACATAAAAATGAAACTGACACATAGAGGTACAGATAGATACACACAAAGGAACAGATAGATGTGTCCACAGGCACAAGGATACACACTCACCAATATAAATGCAAACATATACAATGCACACAAGTAAATGTAAATTACAGGCAGCTGTAGATTTTGAGATAAGTTGGTTTTCATGATTAAAGATGTGGAGTTTTGCCAGTGCAGCACAAATTGCAGTTATTAGAGTGTAATTGAGGTAATATAATAAGATATAATTACACTTCTTAACCAAAATGCATTAGTTCTTAAAAAGGAGTATCTTTTGCAGATTGACAACATAATCATTATGCGTTTGCTAAATTGGACAGTGGCTGATCACACTGATTATAGATCCTGGCCTGTAGTTTCAAATGTGTCACTCAAACCTGCCACCTTCAGTTACTGAGCCTGCCATTTCACTGATAGATAGTGAGTCTGAGCTGTCGGTGTTCTTTTGCCTTTGCAGGGTTTTACAGATGCTGTGTATCGAGCTCGTAGGAAGGAGTTTGCAGACATTGCGTATAATTATCGACAGTAAGTACGGAAAGTTTACAGAGTACACCTCTCCAAACATGCCAACTTATATAGGATGCAAAAAGTGGCTTGGATCAAGCAAATAGGGAGAAATTGTTTCCACAGACTGGATGGTTGGTAACCCCAGATCACAACTTGCAGATAACAAGCAAAAGGAACAAAGAGGAGATTCTGAGGATGAGAGGTATGCCATTTAGGACTGAGATGAGGAGAAATCTCTTCACCCAGAGAGTGGGGAGCCTGTGGAGTTTCTGCCAGAAAGTGAATGAGATCAAAAGCATTTACTGTTTTCAAGAATGAGTTAGATATAGTTCTTAGGGTTAAGGTTAAAGGGAATATTAGAAAGCGGGAACAGGGACTAAGTTGCATGATCAGCCTTGGTCATATTGAATGGTCTACTCCTGCTTCTCTATGTTTCCATGTTTCTATGAGATGTGAAGGGCTTGGGTCTGCCTGAGGGACCTGTAAAAGCCGAATCAAGAATAGCTATTAAAAAGGGGAATAAGATCAGAAATTGCTGGAAAATCTCAGCAGTTCTTGCAGCATCTGTGGAGAGAGAGCAGATTTAATGTTTGGGTCCAATGAACCTTCTTCAGAATTTCATATTTTAAAAAGGGTAAATTG
This sequence comes from Chiloscyllium plagiosum, assembly GCF_004010195.1. NCBI lineage: Eukaryota > Metazoa > Chordata > Chondrichthyes > Orectolobiformes > Hemiscylliidae > Chiloscyllium > Chiloscyllium plagiosum. The sequence goes on along the minus strand of NC_057728.1, from coordinate 64,486,134 downwards.
GATCAAGGGAAAAACATTTACAGGTCCGCAGGAAAAGAACAAGAAGTACAAGTCGGACGAATTAGCAACTCCCTGAAAATGCTGGCACCGAAATGGTGGGCCGAATGGCCTTTTTCTGAGCTGTAAGATCCTGTTGTTCTATAACAAAATGCTTTCAAATAACTAAGTCTGCATCCCAAATACATTGATTGTGCTTCTCCTTTGAGTAGCAGAAGTGAATAGAGCTGTGCCGATATGAATATATTTATTATGCGAGCAGTCTTTGTTATCAAATTGCTGAGCTTTATTGGTCACAGCTACAAAGGACGAAATATTGAATGAAGCTGCTCTAAGCAATCTTCTTCACAACGCTGAAGAGGTTAGAATTTACACATTGAAGTGGGGACTGTACACAATATGATAATGATGAGTCATTTTAGCGACTGATGTAATTCATCCTTTATTATTCTGCATTTATTCTGTCACAGCTGTGTTCAGCAGTTTTAATTCCACACACTGCCACCCTCCACTCTCAAACCTTCACTATTAATTGTACCCCAAAGAGATACAAGTACAACAGACAGTGTCTTCAAAAGAAAGGTCCTTGTGATGGTATCCTGGCTTGGCTGGAAATTTGCTACATTGGGTTTCCCTCTATAATGGGCAAAAGCTTCCGGTCTTTTCTATGAGTGTGTGCTGGGATGGGTGTCTGAATTGGCAGGATGTGTACCGCTCCCCCATACCCTGTTGCCTGTCCCCTCCCCTCACTTGACTGTGTGGAAAGCCCTTTAAGTGATCACTCGGTGGACTGCCTGGGAAAGGGATGTTGATGAGAGACAAAAAAAAAACTGCAGGTGCTGAAATCCAAAGTAGACAGGCAGGAGGCTGGAAGAACACAGCAAGCCAGGCAGCATCAGGAGGGACAGGCAGGAGGCTGGGAGAACACAGCAAGCCAGGCAGCATCAGGAGGTGCAGAAGCCAACGTTTCAGGAGTATCCCTTCTTCGGGATGAACCGTCAGCTTCTCCACCTCCTATTGCTGCCTGGATTGCTGTGTTCTTCCAGTCTCCTGCCTGGCTGCTTGGGAAAGGGATCTTGCCTCATTCAGAAATGACAGCTGTCGAGCTGCATTGGAGGCTGTCTGTCCTGGTCATACAGCAATGGGGAGGTCTAGGAACAGTGGGCACAGGACATAGATTTTGGGGACTGATCATGGTTGGGAGGGAGTAGGAGTGGGCATGGGGGTGGGGGAGTGTGTTGCGATGTGTCCAAAGTAAGGGAATGGCTTTAGCCAGCCACCTCACTGCTCCCCACTGCCCCACCAATCCTGGTTCCCAGTCACCCACAGATTAATTTCACCCTGATCTCCCTAACCTCCCCATTATCAAGCTGGCCACTCCAGTTAGAGTTAGGAAGGCTGACAGCAATCTCCCCCACTGGGAATGGAGCTTATCATGGTAATGGTCAGAAAAGGTCAGTAACTAGTTGTTAATTGAGGGGGAGTGAAAAGGTATGGCACTGGAAAAGCACAGCCAGTCAGGCAGCATCCAAAGAGCAGGAGAGTCAACATTTCAGGCATGAGCTCTTCATTAGGAATGTTGGGGGAGGGGTGGGTGGTGGTGGGGAAAGTAGGCTGAGAGACAAATAAATGGGGGTGGGGCAGGGGACAGGTAGCTTGGAAGGCGATTGGTAAAACCTGGGGTTGCAGTGAGAGAGAGACTCACTGAGATCCTTGTGGAGGGAGGAGGAGAACTTCTGCAAGGTGGGCATCCTTGGAAGAGGCTTCGCAGTAAGGTTATAACGACTAGGAGAAAGTGAGGACTGCAGATGCTGGAGATCAGAGTCAAAATGTGTGGCACTGGAAAAACACAGAAGGTCAGGCAGCATCCAAGGAGCAGGAGAGTCGAGGCTGGAGTGGGATTCTTGATGGAGTAGTAATCCAGATTCCCAGGATCACTCTCAGGATCCAGGTCCAAATTCCCATGACAAAAATCTGGAATTAAAAGTCTAATGATGACCATGAAGCCATTGTTATTTTTCATAAAAATGCATCAAGTTCAACAATGCTCTCCCTTTAGGGAAGGAAACTGCCATCCTTACATGGTCTAGCCTACATGAGACTCCAGACCCACAGCAGTGTAGTTGACTCTTAAGTGCCCTCTGAAATGCCACAACAAGCCAATCAGTTGTATTAATCACTTAAACGTTGTAAAGGAATGAAATCAGATGGATCACCTGGCATTGATCGAGGCACCAGAAAAGACAATGGCAGAAACAGCCCTGTCAATCCTGCAAAGTCCCCCTCACTAACATCTGGGGGCTAGTGCTGAAATTGAGAGTACTGTCTCAACAGACTAGTCAGCATCTGCCTGACACAGTCATACTCACGGAATCATACCTGACAGACAATGTTCCAGACCCTATCATCACCATCCTTGGATATGTCCTGTCCCATCGGCAGGATAGACCCAACAGAGTTGGTGGCATGGTAATATACAGTCAAGAGGGAGTTGCCCTGGGAACCCTCAACATTGACTCCAGACCCCATGAAATCTCAGGGCTTCAAGTTAAATGTGGGCAAGGAAATCTGCTGATTGCTACATATCATCCTCCCTCGGCTGATGAATCGGTACTCCTCCATGTTGAACAACACTTGGGGGAAGCACGAAGGGTGGCAAGGTCACAGAATGTTCTCTGGTTTAGGATTTGGTCCATCACCAAAGTAGTCCCACAGCAGTACTACTGATCGAGCCAGTTCTGTCCGAAACAACATAGCTGCTAGACTGGATTTACAACAGGTGGTGAAGGAACTAACAAGAGGAGAAAGCATACTTGACCTAATCATTACAATCCAATGGCTGTGAAGCATCTGTCCATGGCAGTATCACTAGGAGTGACCACTGCATGGAGACAAAGTCTCACCTTCACATTGAGATTAAACTCCATCATGTCATGTGGCACTATCATCAATGATGAAAGTACCAGAGTAGAGGAGGTCAACTTCAGACAAGTTACTTTTCAAAGAGGAAAAATAAATGAGTAAAAGTTTACTGATCATAGTTGACTATCTGGTCTGGCAGTAGTTATCCAAAGACTTTGATCCTCAGCTGGCTGTTTAAGGTTGTAGCTGTTGGTAGCTTTTGCAAACAATGTTATGCAAATTATTATCTTACCTTAATAGTTCTTGGACTGCTGCAGGGGTATAGACAAAATTACTCTGCAGATGGTTGATGTAGGAGAGATATAATTATACTTAGAGAGAGGGAGAAAAACAATAGCTTTTCTTCATTGATGCTGATACATTTTGCCAACCCAAGTCCAAGACTACACACACAGCCTAGATTTCTGTGGTTTTTAAAAAATTATTTACAGGACGTGGATGTCACTGGCTAAGCCAGCATTTACTTCCCATCTATAATTGCCCAGAGGGTAGCGAAGAATCAATGACGTTGTTGTGGGTCTGAAGTCACATGTAGGCCAGACCAGGTAAGGAAGGCAGTTTCCTTCCCTAAAGGACATTAGTGAACCAGATGGGTTTTTCCTGACAAGCAACAATGGATTCATGGTCGTCATTAGATTCCAGATTTTTATTGAACTCAAATTCACTTTCTGTCATGGTGAGATTCAAGCCCCAGGTCCCCAGAACATTACCTGGATTAACAGTCCAATGATAACACCATTAAGCCATTGCCTCCCTTAAAGATGTAGTGCTGTGGCAGTGACACCACCTCCAGGCCAGAAGGTCCAGCTTTCAGGTCCCACTTGTTCCAGAGGTCTGTCATGAACAGGTTGATTAAAAATATCTTCCCACAAAGCCTGGTTGGTCACACCACTTGTCACAGTTGCCAACAAAAGTTCAGAAATCTGTTGTATATTCCAAAACCACAGCTTTCATCTGTAAAAAAATCAATATCTTTTACCTTAACCAATTAAATTGTGAATGTTTCCTTCTTCCATGATTGCATGGAAGATGCATCTCCATTTTTGATGAGGTCAAAAGGAAGGTGTTTATACTCTGTTTATTGTCAACTGTTGAATCTTCATAGACCCTGTGTCTCCATCCCAATGGAGTGGAATATGAACTGCATTGTAACATAAAGTTGCACCGTTTATTTACTTGTGGTCAACATCCTTGTTTTGGTTAAAAATCGAATTTCTAAAGAATGCCAATATTCATCTTCAGCCGATGAATTACAAATGAATAACTGTCTTGAATATGTCATCATAACAACATCCATTGCCTTAACACTGGAGTGGTGATGCCAGGAAGAACCTGAGGTAGTAGAATCCTGGAACAATACTGCCCCAAAAAGTTTTTTGATATTGGATATTTCTAAAACAAGAACGATAGAGAGTTTTGTGGCGAGAATATGGACATGAGGCAAGTTAATGGAGTTTCAAATCAGCCAATGGTTAAATGATGGACCAGGCTCAAAGGGATGAATGGCCTCTTTCTTGTCCATTGTTCTGAGCAGCATGTCAATCTTACCTGTGAGAGTTGCAGTGACTGATAGCTATACTCCCTCTGCTCCAGTGTTTTTTTACAGTGCGGTTAATACTAATACGATGTGCCATTCTGTCCTGTCACAGTGGCAATGTGATTCCCAGAGTGGAGTACACAGAGGATGAGATAAGAACCTGGAGTATTGTCTATCGAGAGCTGAAGACCCTCTACCCAACTCATGCATGTCATGAACATAATCGTGTCTTTCCACTGCTGGAACAGTACTGTGGCTATCGGGAGGATAACATTCCCCAACTTGAGGATGTCTCCAAGTTCTTACAGTGTAAGTATTTTTTTAAAAATGCAAGAATTTGCATTTATATAGTGCCATTAACTTCGTAAAATCCCAAGATTCTTCCCAGGAACCATTAATACACAAGCATTTTACATCCAAGATTCACAAGACAGGTCAGAAATGTAGATTTTAGGGAACATCTTAAAGGAGGTGAGACAAAAGAGGGTTAAGGAGGTAAGTCAGAGCTAAGGGCTCAGTCGATGTGGTGGAGTGGTTAAATGCAGAGGTGCACAAGAGATCAGGAGTAACAGAATACAGAAATCCTAGAGTATATAAGACCTGGAGCAGGTTACAGAGATCAGGAAAGGTGAAGCCATGGAGGAATTTGAGGACCAGGATAAGAGGTTTAAAATTAAAATATTAGGGCATTGGGAGCCAGCACCAATCAGTAAGCAGAGGGAGAATGTGTGACTGGAATTTAGTCCAAATCCAGCAGCTGCCCAGATTTGAGTAAACTGAAACTGATAGAAGGTGACGTTTCCAATTGCATGTTTCAGCAGGAGTACAGAACAGACTGATTTTCAGTGAAGACACCCCACACTCACACACACACACCAACTCAGACAGACACATTAACACTCTCACTCATACACACACACAGACATACCCTCGTTCCCACACTCACACAGTCACTCATATGCACCACATACTGACATCCATACAAACGCACACAGATACACTCTCACTGTCACACACACATGCACTCATTCACACACTCATCCATACACCACACACACACACATACACTCAACCACATGCACAGACAAGCATACTGACCCACACATGCGCACCCTCACATACTCACACACACACTTATCTTGATTCCTCCAAAGGTGAATGACCCGATGAGGTAACTTTGATGGTGTTTTGACATGTATGTCACTCTCTGACTGAAGGGGAAATACATCAGGAACAGAAGCTGACTCCTGCCTTTTCTTTGATGTTCCAAAGCTTGCACAGGCTTCCGTCTGCGCCCAGTGGCTGGCCTCTTGTCTTCCCGGGATTTCCTGGCAGGTCTGGCATTCCGTGTCTTTCATTCTACACAATACATCCGACACGGATTGAGACCGATGTACACGCCAGAACCGTAAGTGTTCCTTTTTAATGGAAAGACTTTGTAATTCGTAACAAAATCATACTTGGAAGTTCTGAAGGGTCCATAGCGTGGAATTAATTCAGCTGGACGTTTGAAAGAGCCAGTGATGTCAAAGTTGCATTCTTTCCATAAGTAGATATAAAAATAAGCAAAGTGATTAACTGCTAGTGTTAGGAAAAAATGATAGAAAAACAAAAGTGATAGATGCATAGGAACACACTCCTGTAAGTTCCACCCAAGTCACATCCTATCCTGACAGATTTGTAAAATGGTTAGGCAGGCATATGGTACGCTCACTTTTATTGGCCAAGGCATGTAGTTTAAGAGCAGGAAGGCGATGCTGGAATTGTATAAAACATTAGTTCACCCACAGCTAGAGAATTGTGCGCAATTCAGAGTCCACGTTATAGGAGAGATGTGACAGCACTACGGAAAACCCAGAGGAGATTTACCAGAATGAAAAAGGGGCAGCACGGTGGCTCAGTGGTTAGCACTGCTGCCTCACAGCACCAGGGACCTGGGTTTGATTCCAGCCTCGGGTGACTGTCTGTGTGGAGTTTGCACATTCTCCCCATGTCTGCGTGGGTTTCCTCCAGATGCTTCAGTTTCCTCCCACAGTCCAAAGATGTGCGGGTCAAGGTGAGTTAGCCAAGCTAAATTGCCCACAATGTTCAGGGGTGTGTAGATTTGGTGCATTAGTCAGGGGTAAATATCGGGTAGGAGAATGGGTCTGGGTGGGTTATTCTTCAGAGCGTTGGTGTGGACTGGTTGGGCCAAAGGGTCTGTTTCCACACTGTGTGGGTTCTATGGAAAAAAGACAAATGTTGAAAATCAGAAATGCAACAGCAATTGCTGAAAACTTCAACAGGTCAGGCAGCATCTGTGGAGAGAAAGCAGAATTAATGTTTTAGGTCCAGTGACCTTTCCTCAGAACAGATTTACCAGGATGTTACCTGGGCTGGAGTTATGAAGAGAGATTGGACAGACTGGGGTTGTTTTCCACCTAGCAGAGGAAATTGAGAAGGGACACGATTGAGGTGGACAAAATTATGGAGGGCATTGATAGGGTAGGCAGGAAGAAGTGTTTCCCCTTGGTGAAGGGACTAATGACCAGGGGGATATATTTAAGTACGAGAAGGGGTTCTAAAGAAAAGCTTTCTCCCCAGAGGGTGATGGGAATCTAGAACTCACTGCCTGTAAGAGTGGGAGAGGCAGAAACCCTCATCACATTGAAGAAGTGTTTAGATATGCCCTTGTGATGCTAAGTCTTACAAGACTATGGGCCAAGTGCTGGGAAATTAGATTAGGATAGTGAGGTCATTGTTTGTGACCAGCACAGACTTGATGGGCTGAAGGACCTTTTCTGTGCAGTAGATTTCTATCACCATAACTCTATGGGCAGGCCCCCTGCAAGTCAACTTACTGCAGTTGAAAGTTTGGGTGAAGATTTGTAGCTCGGGTGCTCGTTGTTGTGGTTCTGTTCGCCGAGCTGGAAATTTTTGTTGCAAACGTTTCGTCCCCTGTCTAATGCCGGAGGAAACACCACAGAAGTGCTTCACAGGAGGCTCCCAAGCACTGAGGATGTCACCTAGACAGGGGACGAAACGTTTGCAACAAAAATTTCCAGCTCGGCGAACAGAACCACAACTTACTGCAGTGGTTAAAACCCTTTGGTACTGGTCTCATCCTTATAGATATATGTTTGCACCTTCTCCAATGCCTCCAAAATATTTTTGCAATAGAATTATTCACAGTTATTCCAAGTGTGGGCTTAATGTATGTTCATTGTAAGTATTTTCATTGTAAGTTTGCCATAAGCTCTCTGCTCTTTAATTCTATCCATCCAGAAAAGGCTCACAGTTCATGGCTTACATTTTTGTGTGACCTTCTTCACATCTGTCATGACATTTAGTACAGTAGGCCCTGCTCCTGGGAAGACTTGAATGCTGTTACTCATTTGTGTGTTTCTTCCCATCTTTAGGGACGTGTGTCATGAATTGCTAGGGCATGTGCCACTCTTTGCTGATCCAAAATTTGCCCAATTTTCACAGGTCAGTGCAACATATTTCAAACTACATCCTGGAATGTTTCAAAGTCTTGACATGAAGAAAACTGATTTGAAGAATAATGGTTTTTGTTGTTTCTCTATCTCTCTCTCTCTCTCTCTCTCTCTCTCTGTCACACTCTTTCCTCTTTTCATTCATGTGATGTGAGAGACAATGTCAAGGCCAGTCTTTACTGACTACCCTCAATTGCCCTTGAACTAAGTGACTAACTGAGCTATTTTTCTAAAAATTATTTTGAGGCATTACTGGCAAGGGCAGAATTATGGCCCAGCCCTAAGTCCCTGTGACCTGATTGACTAGCTCAGGCTATTTAGAATCGACTGCATTGCTGTTGTTCTAGAGTCACGTGTAGGCCAAACCAGGTAAGGATGGCAGATTTCCTTCCTGAAAGGGTATTAGTGAACCAGATGGGGTTTTACAACAATCGAGATATTTACATCATCATCACTATTAGTGTTTTGATTCCACATTTATCTACTAATTGGATTTGAATTCAGGGCAATTGGAACATTAGTGCAATTCTCTGGAATATTGCAAATGCAGAAAATTTGAAATAAAAACCACAAGTGCTGGAGAAACTCAGCAGGTCTGGCAGCATCTATGGAGAAAGAAACAGAGTTAATGTTTCTAGTCAGGTATGACTCTTTTTCAGAAGTCTGAACTCTGAAGAATCATTCCAGACTTGAAACATTAACTCTGTTTCTCTCTCCACAGATAATACTAGATTGACTGAGTTTCTCCAGCACTTCCCAGTGCCAAATGAGCTTCAACCACATCAAAGGAGGCATACATCCTGCTGTTAGATTTATCGACCCCAATCAGTAAGGCACTCAGCAGGCTTTAGACCTTCTTCAATACATTCACTGGGGTCTAACTGTGCTGAAGGAGCCCATGCTGAAACTAACAGCCTACTTTAGTAAATGACAGTGACAGAAGAGAACTTAGGAAATAGAAGGAAAAGTAGGCCAGTCAGCCCATCAAACTTGCTCCTCTATTCAAGCAAATCAAGGCTGATCACCTACGTCTGCTATCTCATATCCCTTGAGACCATTAGCATCGAGAGACCTATTGATTTCTAGGGTGTAGGTTTGCTCGCTGAGCTGTAGGTTTGATATCCAGACGTTTCATTACCTGGCTAGGTAACATCATCAGTGGCGACCTCCAAGTGAAGTAAAGCTGTTGTCTCCTGCTTTCTATTTATATGTTTGTCCTGGATGGGGTTCCTGTGGTTTGTGGTGATGTCATTTCCTGTTCATTTTCTGAGGGGTTGACAGATGGTATCTAGAGGTGTATGTTTGTTTATGGCATTGTGGTTGGAATGCCAGGCCTCTAGGAATTCTCTGGCATGTCTTTGCTTAGCCTGTCCCAGGATAGATGTGTTGTCCCAGTCGAAATGGTGGGTTTTTTCATCCGTGTGTAGGGCTACGAGGGAGAGAGGGTCGTGTCTTTTTGTGGCTAACTGGTGTTCATGTATCCTAGTGGTTAACTTTCTTCCTGTTTGTCCTACGTAGTGTTTGTGGCAGTCCTTGCATGGAATTTTGTAAACGACGTTGGTTTTGTCCATGGGTTATACTGGGTCTTTTAAGTTTGTTAGTTTCTCTCAAACAAAAACTAACAAATTTAAAAGACCCAGTACAGCCCATGGACAAAACAACGTCGTCTACAAAATTCCATGCAAGGACTGCCACAAACACTACGTAGGACAAACAGGAAGAAAGTTAGCCACCAGGATACACGAACACCAGTTAGCCACAAAAAGACACGACCCTCTCTCCCTCGTAGCCCTACACACGGATGAAAAAACCCACCATTTCGACTGGGACAACACATCTATCCTGGGACAGGCTAAGCGAGGGCTGAATAGAATTCCTAGAGGCCTGGCACTCCAACCAGAACGCCATAAACAAACACATAGATCTAGATACCATCTGTCAACCCCTCAGAAAATGAACAGGAAATGACATTACCACAAACCCTAGGAACCCCATCCAGGACAAATATATAAATAGAAAGCAGGAGACAACGGCTTTGCTTCACTTGGAGGTCGCCACTAATGATGTTACCTAGCCGGGTAATGAAACGTCTGGATATCAGACCTACAGTTCAGCGAGCAAACCTACACCCTAAACCTCAACCTGAGCTACAAATCTTCACAAACCTTGCTATCGATTTCTGTCTTGAACCTGCTCAATGATTGAGCTTCCACACCCTCTGGGACTGAGAATTCCACTGATTCACCATGAAAATAGTATTGACGCAAGACAGACAGATAACCAAAGTTCATGAAACCAGGATGTAGAAGTGCTGAGAAATGATAAAGGCAAGATGTCTCTTGTGGGAGTAATGTAAAGCTCCACAAGAGTAACAGAATAAAGGAAACAAATAAAAACAGCTTATGAGAAAGGCCTGTTGTAATCATGGGTGAATTAATTTACATATTGAATAGAAATTTCAGTAAAGGTAACCCAGATAAATCATTCATAGAATCTTCTCAGTGTTTCTGGAACTTTACACTCTGGAGTCAAACAGAGAGCAGGCTGTGCTAGACCTAACATTGTGCTATGAGGGAGGATTAATGAATGGAAAAGTCATAATACAGGCACATCCCTCCCCTCCTGGGGAGCAGTAACAATAATATGATTGAATTTTACATTCAGTTTAAGAGAGAGAAGAGTGGATCCAAGACTGTTATTTTAAATTAAGGAAATTATGTGGACGTGAAAGCAGAATGGCTGAAATTAATTGGCAAATTAGATTAACGGATAGGTCACTAAAGGTGCAGATTAATAAAGAGGAAAAATTAATGTGTGAGAGGAAGCTAGCTAGAAATGTAAAAATTGAGAGTAAATGTTTCTTTAGAGACTTTTAAAAAGGAAATAATTCTATAGAGTTTTAAAACTTCAAAGGTTTGGTGAAATGAGACTGAAAGTACTGCGGATGCTGTAAATTAGAAACAAAAACAGAAATTGCTAGAAAAGCTCAGCACGTCTGGCAGCATCTGTGGAGAGAAATCAAGGTTAACGTTTTGGATTGAGTGACTCTTCTTCAGAACTGGGGAAGTTCTGAGGAAGGGTCATTTGACCTAAAACGTTAACTCTGATTTTTCTCCACAGATGCTACCAGGCCTGCTGAGCTTTTTCAGCAATTTCTGGTCTTGTTTGTGAAATAGAGAATATGTATGATAAATCTCTTGAAGTTCTTTGGAGAAGTCCAGTGTGCAGCCATGATAAAATGGGATATGAGGAATGTCAAATCAGCCAAGATTGGACTGAATGGTGGACTGCTGTTCCTATTGCTTATGGTCTTATGGTAAATGTAAACTGATGAAATTGGTGAAACTGGTATTGTACTTTGGTTTACAGGAGGCATTTGATAAAGTGCCATACCAAATATTATTTTGGAGAATAAAGGCTTATTGTGTGGGGGGTTACATATTGGCATGGATAGAGGATTGGCTGGCCATCAGGAAGCAGAGCGTGCAAAGAAGTAGGTCATGTTTTGGTTGGCAAGGTGTGATGAGTGGTGTACCACAAGGAATAACGTTGGGACCACAGCTATTTATAATTTATATAAATGACGTGGATGAAGGAACCGATCTTACGAATGTTAAATTTATTTAATGTTGCATGGATACATAGGAAAGTAATTTGTGAAAAGGACATAATGAAGCTGCAAGGATATGTACTATGTGAATGGACAAAGATCTTGCAAATGGATTACATTACGTGGTAAAATGTGAAATCGTCCATTTTGGCAAGACAACAATTTAAAAATGTGTATTATCTAAATGCTAAAAGATTGCAGAGCCCTGAGATGCAGAGGGATATTTGTGTCCTTGCGTATGGATCATTAAAGGTTAGTGTGCAGGTACAGCAAGTAATTAGAAAAGCTACTAGAATGTTATAGCTTATTGCAAGGGGAATACAATACACAAGTACAGAGGTTATGCTTCAGCTATATTCAGCTAGTGTACTGTGCACAGAGTTGGTCTCTTTTTTTTAAAGGAAAGATGTATGTGTCAAGGAAGCAGTTCAGTTCAGGGTTTGCCAGATTAATACCTGGAATGGGCGAGTTGTCTTAGAAGGAAAGACTTGACAGAGTAGGCTAGTATCCACTTGAGTTTAGAAGAGTGCCTTGATTGAAACATAGAAGATCCTGTGAGGTCTTGACAAGGTGCTTGTAGAAAAGATGTTTTCTCTTCTGAGAGATTCTAGAATTTGGGAAAACAGCTTTCCCCATCCACCATGACACACCACATAAAGAATTTGTAAATTGCAATGAGATCTCCTCTAATTCTTGAAAACGCTGGAGAATGCGGCCCAGGTTCTTAAATATCTCTTCGTAAAGCAATCCCACCACCACAAAGATTAGTCAGGTGAATCTGTGTGGTATTCCCTCCCTGGTAGATGCATCCTTGTTTAGATAAGGAGAATAAAGCTGTGCACAATGCTCCAGCCGTTTGTGTTGGTGGTAATGGAGATTGTTGGTCAAAATCAGACTGGGAGAGGTTTAGCTGGGGAATTATCACCCATGGGCTAAATCCCAGAAGCAAGGTTGTTGAAGAAAAGAATTACCCACCTGTACCTCCTTCCGCAGAATGGCTGATTGGACAATTCTCTGGTCAGAACACACCTGGAGCGTGGTGGTCGGTACTGGAAGTTGGGGAGTCATTCAAACTACTTCCAGCAGAGCTGCAGACATTGTCACTGCTGTCAGGGTCTGAGTTCTGAGGGAATCCTAGAGATACTTGGATTTACAGGGGATGAACCATAGAGTCAGTACAGAAAAGACCCTTGGCCTATCAGGTCTGTACTGCCTAAAATACCTACACTAGTCCCACTTTCCCTCATAGCCTCGAATGTTATAGATGTGTGGATCTTTAAGTTAAACTATGACAAGTCAAGAAACACAGCTTCAAGTTCCCTTCCCCCAATCATGCCTCAACCTTTAAATCTCTGGAATTCTCTCCCTAAACCACTTTGCTGATTCTCTTTTTCCCTTTCCTTTAAGATTCTCTGTAAAAATCCATCTCTTTGATCTCTTTTTGGTTGCCTGTCCTAGTGTCTCCCCGTTGCCTTTTTTTTGCCTGAATACATGAAATGACATGGTTTCTCAATGTTAAACCTGCTTTATAATTGCAAGCTGTTGCTGTAGGACAAAAGTAAAATGTAAGGTCCACGGTAGAGGTTCTGTGGTTGGGTGGGAGAAGGGTGATATAAACACTGTTATGATTTAATGTTCAATTAACAGGGGCCTGTGAATGGCCATCTTCTAATTTCATCTTGTGTCCAACTTGTCAATGCCTTTTACTAAATAACTGTTGTTTGTCATTCCCTATTCTTGCAGGAAATAGGACTTGCATCTCTGGGTGCTCCGGATGAATATGTTGAGAAGATTGCTACGGTATGTAGGAAGTCTCGTTTCATTTCTGTCTGTCTGTAATGTAAATTTTACCTGATCACTGGAGTGCACAGATGTGGGAGAAATGGATAGGAGGATACACTGACAGAATTAGATCTGGAGGCCACAAATTTTGTGGAGCATGAACAATGAGACAGACCATTTGGGCAGGAGAGACTGTCTGGAGACTCCTGACAACTTTCTGCAGTTCTATTTTACAGGATCTGTGAGCCACTTTGGTCTGCATATTATAAAATGAACTGAAGTAAGGGTGAAAAAGATTTACTGGAATGGCCAGAACAGAAAGCTTATGCCTATTTGGAAAGATTGAACAATGGCTGGATGGACAAGCTTGGGCTGTTTTCTCCAGAAGATGAAAGTCTTTGGAATGAGCTGAAGATATCTTTAATGTTTGATTAGGTAGAACATACAAAAGATATTTACACTTATGGGAAGGACCAATACTACAGGCTATCAATATAAGACAGCCTTATCCAGGGCCTTGGTACGGCCACATCTTGAATATTGTGTACAGTTTTGGTCTTCTAGTCTGAGGAAGGATATTCTTGCTCATGAGGGAGTCCAGCAAAGGTTCACCAGACTGATTCCCGGGATAGCAGAAATGACACATGAGGAAAGACTGGATCGACTGGGCTTGTACTATCTGAATTTAGAAGAATGAGGAGGATCTCATAGAAACATATAAAATCCTGATGGGACTGGACAGGCTGGATGTGGAAAGAATGTTCTCGATGTTGGGCAAGTCCAGAACTAGGAGTCACAATCTAAGAATAAGGGATAAGCCATTCAGGACTGAATGAGGAAGAATTTCTTCACTCAGTGAGTTGTGAACCTGTGGAATTCTCTCCCTCAGGAAGCTGTTGGGGTCAGTTCATTAGATAGATTCAAGAGGGAGCTGGGCATGGCCCTTGTGGCTAAAGGGATCAAGGGGTATGGGAATGGAATACTGAGAGAGCATGATCAGCCATGATCATATTGAATGGTGGTGCAGGCTTGAAGGGTCAAATGGCCTACACCTGCACCTATATTCTAAGTTTCTAATAAATCCAGAGAGCAATCCAGAAACTTTTCCACTCAGAGAACTTTGGGAATGTAGAAGTCGCTCTCACAAAGAATGATCGAAGCAAATTAATTAAAAAGTAATCTAGACACACATGTGGGAAGAAACAGGTAGGAAGATACAATTTATTTGATTTAATCTTGAGACATGGTCATTGCTGGCTGGACCAGTATCTATTTCACCTCCCTAACTGCCCTTGAGAAGGTGATAGTGAGCTGGCTTCTTGAGCCCTTGCAGTTCACTTGATGCAGAGATGCTTACAATGCGGATAGGAAGGGAGTTCCTGAATTTTGACCGAGTGACAGTGAAGAAACAGTAATATATTTCCAAGTCAGTATGGTGACTGGCTTGGAGGGGAACTTGGAGAAACGGAAGGAGACTATTGTGGTGCAGAAACTCTTGCTTGGGGCAGTTGGTTGAATAGTTTGTTTCTTTGTTCCAAATACTTTGTCAGAATTTTAAAATAATTGATTGACAAAATGTACAAAATCACCATTAACAGGATTTAAAATGCAACATGCTTTGCCAGTAGTGCTCCAAATGGGCACGGTGGCTCAGTGTTTAGCACTGCTGTCTCACAGCACCAGGGACCCGGGTTCAATTCCAGCTTCAGGCGACTGTCTGTGTGGAGTTTCCCCATCTCCCCGTGTCTGCATGGATTCTGTCCAGGTTCCTCCCACGCTTCAAAGATGCGCAAGTTAGCTGAATTGGCCATGCTAAGTTGCCCATAGTGTTCCGGGATGTGTAGGTTAGGGGCATTAGTCATGGAGAGAAAATGAGGTCTGCAGATGCTGGAGATCAGAGATGGAAATGTGTTGCTGGAGAAGCGCAGCAGGTCAGGCAGCATCTAGGGAACAGGAGAATCGACGTTTCGGGCATTAGCCCTTCTTCAGGCATTAGTCATGGGTAAATGTAAAGTAATAGGGGAATGGGTCTGGGCAGGGTACTTGTTGGAAGGTCAGTGTGGACTTGTTGGGCCAAATGACATGTTTCCACACTAGAGGGATTGTATTCTATGATTATTGTTTCTGCTCTTCCTGTCATAGTGGGTTAGAAACAACCTTAGAATTGTCCACTTCTGTTGACATACAATGGGCTGAATCTTACCCAGAAATTGGTTTGTGTCTATTTTGGCGGTTTCCTGGAGGATTTCTCTCTATGAGTCCTGGTGAGTTATCTCCCAGAAACGAATCATAGAGTCGTAGAGCTGTGCAGCATAGAAACAGATCTTCAGTCCAACTCCAGACCAGAAATCTTAAACTAATCTAGTCCCATTTGCCAGCATTTGGCCCATATCCCTCTAAACCCTTCCTATTCATATACCCATCCAGATGTCTTTTAAATGTTATAATTAAACCAGCTTCCACCACTTCCTCTGGCAGCTCATTCCATACATCCATCACCCTCTGCTTGAAAATATTTTTCCTTAGGTCCCCTTTACATCTTTCCCCTCTCACCTCAAACTTGTGTCTCTAAAATTGGACTCCCCCACCCTGGGGAAAATACCTTGTCTAATCACCCTATCAATGCCTCTCATGATTTCATAAATCTCTGTAAGTTCATCCCTCCGCCTCCAGCATTCCAGGGAAAATAGCCCCAGCCTGTGGCTCAAACATCCTAAACCTGCCTCAATAGCTGCGTA
The DNA here is from genome assembly GCF_004010195.1 of Chiloscyllium plagiosum. Taxonomy (NCBI): domain Eukaryota; kingdom Metazoa; phylum Chordata; class Chondrichthyes; order Orectolobiformes; family Hemiscylliidae; genus Chiloscyllium; species Chiloscyllium plagiosum. The sequence goes on along the minus strand of NC_057728.1, from coordinate 64,470,072 downwards.
CCTTGCCACTACAGTGCACGGCTTGTATGTTTTCCCGCTCATTGCGGGCAGAGCTGTTGCCAGTTGCCTGGGCTTCCTGGCACCAGTTCCATCTTTAAAGCCTGGCACAGTTCATTTTATTTGCCCTAGAGCTGCTGATAGTGGGCAATAGCATCCCACTTCGCACAGAGGGGTCCTCGAGATTCTGTTGGATGGAGAAGGGGGTACTGTGCACTCACTGTCCAAGAAGCATTGCATGTGAAGTCAGTAAGTGATATGGAGTCGGAGGAGCAAGCAGTGAGCTGGAGTCACCAGGTACCTGCTTGGACTTTCATATCAAGGATTGTCACCCTCTGGTTTCTATCTGGGAAAATTGGAAACTGTATAACAGTGAGGAGCGGTGACCAAATTATGGTGTTAATGCGTACTGATAAGCTTCTCACTGCTCAGAATCTCATCTCACCCATCAACACCTCTGGTTAGGAAATGGGATGTTTTGCTCTTGACCGTGAGAACTCCTCACTGCTGATCCCACACAAATCTCCCAACTTTCTTGCCAATGCCTGCATGGTTCAGGACCTGGGACAATTAAACCAACCGTCCGAGGAGGGTCCCACCCAGACCCATTCCCGCTACCCTATAACCCTACATTTCCTATGGCCAATCCACCCTAACCTGCACATCTTTGGACCGTGGGAGGAAACCCACACAGACATAGGGAGGATATGTAAACTCCACATAGACAGTCGCCCGAAGCTGGAATCAAACCCAGGTCCCTGGCGCTGTGAGGCTGCAGCGTTAACCACTGAGCCACTATGCCACCCATAATCTTTTTCCATTATTCTTTCACGAGATGTCAGCACCACTGGCAAAGCCAGCACTTGTAATCCATCCCTAATTGTCATTGAAAAGAGTGGCCTGCTCAGCCATTTCAGAGGGCAAGAAAGATTAAACCACATTGCTGGGGATGTCGAGTAATGAATGGTTTAGACCTGGTAATGACAGCAGATGTCATGCCCGAAAGGGCCAATGCTCTAATGCTGTGGGGCCATGGTTTGAATTCCACCAATGATCGATGACATTTGAATTCAATTTTTAAAAATCCATAAATAAAGTGTAGCTACGCAATCATTATCAATTTCCTTTAAAAGCCATCTGGTTCACTCGTCCTTTAGGGAAGGAAATCTGCCATCCTTACCTGGTCTGGTCTGGCCTACATGTGACTCCAGACCCACAGCAATGTGGTTGATTATTAACAAAGGACTATTCCTTTGAAAAGGTCTCACAAGCCATTGAGGTTAAGCACAATTAGGAGAGATGACCTTGATAATGACACTTCGCACAAATAAACATGAATAAACTATATGAATTAATTTTAAAAACATATCCATACTTCTTCAGGTGATACACAGGGAAATATCGATAAGTTGTATGTTGTGGTAGAATAAACAACCTTCAGTAAAATTCTCAAGAGAAAACCCAGCAGCTCCCAGGATGCAATCAGGTTCCATTCTGTTTGTAACTTGAATTGTACGTGAGCCAGAACATAAAACATGACAATATAAAGTAGCCGTTTGTAAGTTAGGGAACTTTTGTATGTTGGATCTTTAAAATTGCTCCCCTGCATGGCATCCTGTTGGTAAATATAAGCATTTGTAAGGTGGACATTGGTAAATTGGAAGCCCCTGTGTATTCCAAGTTGTAATAAAGTTAAAATTAGCATTAAAACAGAGTAACACTTGCTAGCAGAGTATAAAACATCAATTTTAAGTGTCCAGCCTGTTATCTGAAGGAAATCTGTTGACTTGCCATTAAGATGAGACTGTAGCCTTTCTAATCTAACCCAGGAACAGCCTGGAAGCAGTATCTTAAAGGTTAAGCAATTATGTATCATTATCCCATGCCTTTCAGCCTCAATGGGACGTAGAAACAAAATCAAACAATTAAAGAATTAAAGCCTTGGTAATTATGAGCTGGGTATTAAATAATGAGAACAACAGCATCAATTGCTTCAAAGTGATGAATGCTTTAAACTGCAGCAGCTGGGACCAGCAGCAGAGTGGGTTTGTTCTCCTGAGCTCTGAATGCGGGTCAGACGGATGGGATCACTACACAGAGAGTGCCATCGCAAATCTCAGGAGGCTCTGTGCTGTTCTGTGAACCACCCCTTAGATGACAAAAGTGGTTAGGAGTTAGACGTAGCAGGAAAAAAGGGGCATGTGACAGATGTCAGGTTAGAAACCCATAGGAGCAAGGGTGGGCCATTCAGTCCATCAAGCCTGCTTTGCCTATCAATTAGATCATGGCTGATTATCTACCTCATTTCCTGTACTATCGCCATATTCCTTGATGTGATTATTAGTCTCCAGACATTCATCGATTTCTGTCTTGACCCTGCTCAATAATTGAGCCTCCACAACTCTCCGAGGTAAAGAATGATGTCAAGGGTAGTCACTCTCATCTCCCCTCTCAGATTCTCCTGCTTTGTCCATGTTTGAAACAAGGCCATAATGAGGTCAGGAGCTAAGTGGCCCTGTCAGAATGCAAACAGGGCACCAGTGAGCAGGCTATTGCTGAGGAGATGCTGCTTGATAACACCTCCTCAATGCAGTAGGTATCTCCTGGGAGAGACTAGGACTGGAGGGCCTACTCTCTGAATAAGGGGAGACACATTTAAGACAAAGCTGAAGAGAAATTTCTTGTCTCAGAGGCTATTAGGTCTGTGAAATTCTTTACCACAGAGGGCTGTCGAGACTAGGTCATTAAGTGCATTCAAGGGATAAATAGATTTTCATTCAAAAATAAATCAAGAGGTGTGCAGAGAGGTTAGGAAGTGGAGTTGAGGATTCTCAGATCAGCCATTACCTCATGGAACGGCAGAACAGAAAGACTCAACAGCCAGCTTCTGCTCCTACATCTTATGACCTTGTAATCTTATGGTTAGGATCTGAAATGTCCTACCTGAGAGTGTTGTGGAGACACATTCAATCATGGCTTTCAAAAGGGAATTGGAGAATTGCCAGAAAGGGATGATTTGTCGGCTGCAGGGAAAGGCTTTAGGGTGATGCGGTTGGTTGGATTAATTCAAACAGTATCACAGAGAGCAAGCACAGATGTAATGGGATGAGTGGCCTGCCTTCCTTCTTCAGTGGACGTAAAAGGTCCCAAGGTCACTAATTAAAGAAAGCCAGGCAAGTTCTCTCCTGTGCCTTGACCCATATTTATCTCCCAGGAAACATTGATAAAAAGCAGATATCTGGTAATGGTCATATTGTTGTTTCAGGGATGTGGCTGGTTCCACTGTTTTTTGCATTACAACAGTGAGTACGCTTCAAAAATAGCTTGTTATCCATAAAGTACTTTGGAATGCTCTGTCATCCTCAAAGTTACCATATAAATTTAAAGCTTTATCTATTCCTTTAGATTTCGGACCATGTAATACCACTTTTTCAGACACTGGTCAACTCCAGTATGGCAGAAATGCTATTGGGAACATATCAGCCCACATGGGTAGTTGACCCTAACCTCTTAGGAGTTGCAAGAACTGCAGATGCTGAGATCAGAGTCGAGGGTGTGGTGCTGGAAAACACCTAACCTTGGTTCCTGATGAAGGGCTTTTGCCCGAAACGTAGATCCTCTTGCTCCTCAGATTGCTGCCTGGTCTGCTCTACTTTTCCAGCACCACACTCTCGACTCTTAGGAGTTGCCCCAGGACCAGGTAAGGACTCCATGCTCAAAACTATGAACAACATCCAATAGCAGACCAAATGAATCTACAGTGATGAAGGGAAACAGAATAGTACTTCAAAGGAAGACAGCTGCTTCCAGGTTGATGACCTTTCAGGAAGATGACTTTAAGCAGACATGAGGAAGACATCAGCAAACTAATTTATGCTCTTTTTCCTCATCATAATGTACTTTGACATTAAAAAAGTAACGAAGAGGAGAGCAAAGGACCCTGAGGAGAAATGAGCATGAGTCATCAAAACGTAGGAAGTAGGAGCAGGAGTAGGCCATTAGGCCCTTCAAGCCTTCTCCATTATTCAGTATGATCATGGCTGATCATCCAACTCAATCACTATTCCCACTTTCTCCCCCATACTGTTTGACTCCTTTAACCCTAAAATCAAAATCTAACTCCTTCTGTAAATACATTTGATTTTTTGGCCTCAGCCACTTTCTGTGGCAGAGAATCCCACAGGCTTCCCACTCTCTGGGTGAAGAGATTTCTCCTCATCTCAGTCCTAAATGTCCTGTCATTGGATCCCTGGTTCATATTTTCATCTATCACATTGGATAAGAATTTTAAAAATACACATCCTTTCACCAAACCAGATATCTGACACATATGGGCAATATATATCTCAGATTGATTTGCATCAAATTCATCTTCATTTGAACAATCTGAAAACAATTGCACCCCAAGCACAAATACACGCTTGCTTCTCTTTAAGTGGTGGTATTGGGGCACGTGATCACCTTGATAAACCAGGATGAAATTCCCTAATAATCCTAGGAACAGGAATAGGCCATCCGGCCCTTCGAGCCTGCTCCACCATTCAATAAGATCAAGATCTTTTCGTAGACTCAGTTCAACTTACCCACCCGCTCACCGTAACCCTTAATTCCTTCACTTAATTCCTTCACTGTTCAAAAATCTATCTACCTTAACTTTAAAAACATTCTATGAGGATTTCTTAACTACTTCCCTGGGCAGGGAATTCCATAGACTAACAACCCTCTGGGTGTAGAGGTTCCTTCTCAATTCAGTCCTAAATCTGCTCCCCCTAATTTTGAGGCTATGTCCTCTTGTCCAAGTTTCACCCACCAGTGGAAACATCTCCTCTACTTCTACCTTATCTATTCCTTTCATAATTTTACATATTTCTATTAGATTCCCCCCCACCCCCATTCTTCTGAATTCTGGTCTAATATAACCCCAGTCTACTCAGTCTCTCCTCATAAAAACAATTGCCTCATCTCCAAACTCAACCTTACACATGGTGGCTGTCAGATAATAGGATGAATGTCACCATCAGGATTACATGCCAAATGATTTCATGCAGGCTCAGCCACGCTTGAGGGACCAAGGTCTCTCAGAATACTGTTTGCCTCATTCAGAAGTCTGGCTGAAACTGGGGAATTCACATCCGAGATATTGTCAAGCACTGACATTATTGCATATCTTGGCGTTGGGAGGGCACCTGGCCTGGTAGACAGCAGTGTGCTTATTTCATAACTGCTCTTTGGGCAAGTAAATGCATGCCTGCCCACATCCAGTGAAATAATTCTTTTGAAAATGTAACTCCAAATATCCAGTTTTGCTCTCAGCATTTTCCCACACAATCTTAGTGAAGAGCTCTGGCTACAGGTGTTCCCAGACGAGTCAGTTTGATAATGTAGTTTGCCAGCCCAGATCCTGCTGACTAGATCCTCTTCCTGTTCTGATTCACAGGTTTATTGGTTCACAGTGGAGTTCGGTCTCTGTAAGCAGAATACCGAGATTAAGGCATATGGCGCAGGGCTACTGTCATCCTTTGGAGAGCTGCAGGTCAGTTGTTTTCCATTGCCCTTCCCTCTCAGATGTTTGTCTTTCTGTGCTCATGCTTACAGTAGAAATTGCACCAGTCTAAGTGAATGACATTTTCCTTTCCAGTATTGCCTAACAAATGAACCAGAACTGCGTCCCTTTGACCCAGTAAAGACAGTTGATCAGAAATATCCAATCACTAAATTCCAACCAATCTACTTTGTTGCTGAATCGTTTGAAGATGCAAAGGAGAAAGTGAGGTAACTTGGCACGTTGCAAATAAAATGAGACACTTGACCTGGTTCATGACTATGCTTTATCTCAATTCCATTTTCCCGCCTTTATACATTATCCCTTGAAATGCTTGGAGGAGGTTGTATTGTAGTCATGACTAGCCCACCAGAGACCCGAACTAATGCTCTTGAGCAATGAGTTCAAAGCCCAACATAGCAGCTAGTGGAATTTAAATTCAATTTCATAAAAACATTCTTCAATATAAAGCTGGTCTCAGTCATGGTGACCAAGAAAGCTATTATTAATTGTTGGAGAAGCCCTTTGGTTCACTTTAAGGAAGGAAATCTGCTGCCTTCACCCACTCTGGCCTACATGCGACTCCAGACCCACAGCAATGTGGTTGACTCCAAATGGCGTGGCAAGACATTTTACACACTCACCTGAGGTTTTCTGCAAAGTGGCCATTCAATCTACATCTTTTGTTTCTTTTTCTGCCCCATCCCATTGACCCTGGAGGACCAACTCTTCTATCATTTGATCTCTCCTGTTTTCTACCCCATCACAGAACTTCATTTTTACTTCTATCCAACACACCCCATGCTCAAACGTATCCTAGGATATTATAGGAAGTTGGAGAGGAAATTGTGGGCACCCTAGCAGAAGTATTAGTATCGTCTATAACCACAGGTGAAGTGCCAGAGGACTGGAAGGGGCTAACATTGTCTTGTAAGGAGAAGTCTGGAAACTATAGACCTGTGAGTTTGACATCAGTAGAGGGTGTGTTTGTTGGAAGTGATTCTGAAAGATAGCTTTTAGATGCATTAGAGAGGCTAAGAATGATTAGGGATAGCCAGAATAGCCTTGTGTGTGGAAAATCATGTCACACAAAATTGATTGAGTCTTTTGCAGAATTAGCCAAAAGGATTGATGAGGGCAGAGTGGTAGAAGTTATTTACTTGGACTTTAGTAAATCCTTTAATAAGATTCCATATGGTAGACCAGTTAGTAAAGTTAGATCCCATAGGATTCAGTGTGAGCTTGCCAATTGGATACAAAGTTGGCTTGATGGTAGGAGGCAGAGCGTGGTGGTGAAAGTTTGTTTTTGAACTGGAGGCCTGTGACCAATGGTGTTCTGCAGGGATCGGTACTAGGACCACTTATATTTGTCATTATGTAAATGATTTGGGTGAGAATATAGGAGGAGTTTGGTAAGTTTGTGAATGACACCAAAATTGGTGGTATAATGGACACTTTGCTCTCTCTCTTTCTCTCTCTCTCTCTCTCTCTCTCTCACACACACACACACACACTTGAACACATACTCACACATACAAATGCACACACGCGCACACACACACTACAGAGGATGCATACTAATTCACTCATGGAATGTGGACATCTCTGGCAAGGCCAGCATGATTCTGGCTCTTAGCCTGCTTTCTGAGCATGTACTCACTTTGCACTTACTTGGAGACTACCAGCCTGTGTACATGACACATAGCTTTATTAATACACATTCACTAGGGTACAGGCTAACAGTCTGTGGGTTCAGTGCTCAGTTACAAGCTGACAGTCAGTGTGTTCAGTGCTCAGTTACAGGCTGATGGTCTGTGGGTTCAGTGCTCAGTTACAGGCTGACAGTCATGTGTTCAGTAGTAAGTAAAGGCTGACAGGCTGTGTGTTCAGTGCTCAGTTACAGGCTGACGGGCTGTGGGTTCAGTGCTCAGTTACAGGCTGACAGTATGTGGGTTCAGTGCTCAGTTACAGGCTGACAGTCATGTGTTCAGTAGTAAGTAAAGGCTGACAGGCTGTGTGTTCAGTGCTCAGTTACAGGCTGAAAGGGTATGTGATCAGTGCTCAATTACAGGCTGACGGGCTGTGAGTTCAATGCTCAGTTACAGGATCACAGCCTGTGTTTGGTGCTCAGTTAGAGGCTGACAGTCTGTGTGTTCAGTGCTCAGTTACAGGCTGACAGTCAGTGTGTTCAGTGCTCAGTTGCAGGCTGACAGTCTGTGTGTGTTCAGTGTTCCATTTCAGGCTGACAGTCGGTGTGTTCAGTGCTCAGTCACAGGCTGACAGGCTATGTGATCAGTGCTCAGTTACAGGCTGACGGGCTGTGAGTTCAATGCTCAGTTACAGGCTGACAGTCAGTGTGTTCAGTGCTCAGTTACATGTTAATAGGCTGTGTGTTCAGTGCTCAGTTACAGGCTGACAGTCTGTGTGTCCAGTGCTCAATTACAGGCTGACATTTTTGTGTGTTCAATGCTCAGTTACAGGCTGACAGTCGGTGTGTTCAATGATCATTACAGGCTGACAGTCAGTGTGTTCAGTTCTCTTTACAGGCTGTCAGTCAGTGTGTTTGGTGTTCAGTTACAGGCTGATGGGATGTGTGTTCACTGCTCAGTTACAGGCTGATAAGCTGTGTGCTCAGTGCTTAGTTACAGGCTGACAGGCAATGTGTGTGGTGCTCAGTTACAGTCTGACAGTCAGTGTATCAGTGCGCAGATACAGTTTGACAGCCTGTGTGTTCAGTGCTCAGTTACAGGCTGACAGTATGTGGGTTCAGACAGGCTATGTGATCAGTGCTCAGTTACAGGCTGATGGGTTCTGAGTTCAATGCTCAGTTACAGGATGAGAGCCTGTGTTTGGTGCTCAGTTACAGGCGGATGGGCTGTGCGTTCAGTGCTCAGTTAGTGGCTGACAGGCTGTGTGTTCAGTGCTCAGTTACAGGCTGCCAGGCTGTATGGTTGGTGCTCAGTTACAGGCTGACAGTCTATGTTTGGTGCTCAGATACAGGCTGACAGTCTGTGTTCAATGCTTAGTTACAGGCTGACAGTCTGTGTGTTCAGTGCTCAGTTACAGGCTGACAGTCTGTGTGTTCAATGCTCAGTTACAGGCTGACAGGCTATTTGATCAGTGCTCAGTTACAGGGTGATGGGCTGTGAGTTCAATGCTCAGTTACAGGATGACAGCCTGTGTTTGGTGCTCAGTTAGAGGCTGACAGTCTGTGTGTTCAGTGCTCAGTTACAGGCTGACAGTCTGTGTGTCCAGTGCTCAGTTACAGGCTGACATTCTGTGTGTTCAGTACTCAGTTACAGGCTGACAGGCTGTGTGTTCAGTGATCAGTTACAGGCTGACAGTGTGTTCAGTGCTCATTTACAGGCTGACAGTCAGTCTGTTTGGTGTTCAGTTACAGGCTGATGGGCTGTGTGTTCAGTGCTCACTTACAGGCTAACAGTCAGTGTGTTCAGTGCTCAGTTTCAGGCTGACAGGCTGTGTGTTTGGTGCTCAGTTTCAGGCTGACAGGCTGTGTGTTTGGTGTTCAGTTACAGGCTGATGGGCTGTGTGTTCAGTGCTCAGTTACAGGCTGACAGTCTGTGTGTTCAATGCTCAGTTACAGGCTGACAGTCTGTGTGTTCAATGCTCAGTTACAGGCTGACAGGCTATTTGATCAGTGCTCAGTTACAGGGTGATGGTCTGTGAGTTCAATGCTCAGTTACAGGATGACAGCCTGTGTTTGGTGCTCAGTTAGAGGCTGACAGTCTGTGTGTTCAGTGCTCAGTTACAGGCTGACAGGCTGTGTGTTCAGTGCTCAGTTACAGGCTGACAGTGTGTTCAGTGCTCATTTACCGGCTGACAGTCAGTCTGTTTGGTGTTCAGTTACAGGCTGATGTGCTGTGTTTTCAGTGCTCAGTTACAAGCTGACTGTCTTTGTGTTCAGTTCTCAATTACAGACTACCTGCCTGTGTGGTCGGTGTTCAGTTACAAGCTGACGGGCTGTGTTCGGTACTCAGTTACAATTGGATGGGCTGTGTGTTTAGTTCTCAGTTACAGGCTGTGTGTTCTTTGCTCAGTTACAGGCTGACAGTCTGTGTGTTCAATGCTCAGTTACAGGCTGACAGTCT
>NC_057728.1:64452139-64453079 GCF_004010195.1 Chiloscyllium plagiosum | reverse complement strand
TGTCGTTGAGAGAGATAGCAAGAAATGAAACATGAGTGGAAGAGAGCGCTGAAAGAGAGATGCGAAAAAGACAACAAAACAGAAAGACAGCAAGACACATAAACAGGAGGGCACAAGAATGAGGGAGGAGGAGTCAATGTAGAAGAGAGAGAGACAACGATAAATAAAAAAGGATGCAAATGGAGAAAAACGAACAATTCAAAAACGATGGAATTACTGAAAAAAAAAACAGAGTGAGCGACACCAAGAGGGAGTGCAGGACAGAGAAACCGAAAAAAGACAGGCGGGGTGAGAGTGGCGAAGAGAGAGAATGGAAGAGTTAATCATGTGGACACGATGGGCCGAATGGCCTTACTTCCGCTCCTATGTCTATGTCTTATCTAAATAAGTGCCAGAATCCGACACAATCCACAAAATCCAGAGCACAGTAAGCACCCAGAGATTCATCTATTTTTTTGTCGCAGTGGTTTGACCTCTGCAGCCTTTTGGAGAGGGGATATCCACAGGATCACCATCCTCTGAGTGAAGAAAGTTCTTATCTCAGTTTTGCATGGCCATGTCTTGTGAAATGCCAAAGAATAGCAAGGCTTCTGCCGTACGTTCGTGCATTTCCTATGATTATGAAATGCTGTTGGTGCTAAAGCTTTATGTCCTCAGCCAACTCCATGAATTCTCAGTCTGATTCGCCATTCTTCAGAATCCTGGAGAATTTAATACTGTGTTAGGTGGACTTCAAATCTTGCGACGGTTACTCAAGCCTATTTAGTCACCGTGGTCACCCCAACAAACTCTTTCCTCTTTTTGTGTCTTCATCATCATCCGTTGACCATATGAAATTTAAAGACGTAGAAAATACGGCACGAGTAAGTCATTCAGCTTCAAGTCTGCGACACCATGCAACATGTTGGTGGCTGATCAGCAAACTCCGTCCCCATTTCTC
>NC_057728.1:64448430-64451639 GCF_004010195.1 Chiloscyllium plagiosum | reverse complement strand
GACAGTCTGTGTGTTCAGTGCTCAGTTACAGGCTGACAGGCTGTATGTTCAGTGCTCAGTTACAGGCTGACAGGCTGTGTGTTCAGTGCTCAGTTACAGGTTGACGGACTGTGAGTTCAATGCTCAGTTACAGGATGAGAGCCTGTGTTTGGTGCTCAGTTAGGCCGACAGTCTGCGTGTTCAGTGCTCAGTTACAGGCTGACAGTCTATGTGTTCAGTGTTCAGTTGCAGGCTGATTGGCTGTGTGTTCAGTGCTCAGTTACAGGCTGACATTCTGTGTGTTCAGTGCTCAGTTAGAGGCTGACAGGTTGTGTGTTTGGTGTTCAGTTACAGGCTGATGGGCTGTGTTCAGTGTTCAGTTACAGCTGACAATCTGTGTTTGGTGTTCAGTTGCAGGCTGATGGGCTATGTGTCCAGTGTTCAGTAACAGGCTGACAGGCTGTATGTTCAGTGCTCAGGTACAGGCTGACAGGCTGTATGTTCAGTGCTCAGGTACAGGCTGACTGACTGTGAGTTCAATGTTCAGTTACAGGATGAGAGCCTGTGTTCAGTGCTCAGTTACAGGCTGACAGTCAGTGCGTTCAGTGCTCAGTTACAGGCTGACAGGCTGTGTGTTCAGTAGTCAGCTACAGGCTGACAGTCTGGGTGTTTAGTGCTCAGTTACAAGCTGACAGTCAGTGTGTTCAGTGCTCAGTTACAGGCTGACGGACTGTGAGTTCAATGCTCAGTTACAGGATGAGAGCCTGTGTTTGGTGCTCAGTTACAGACTGACAGTCTGTGTGTTCACTTCTCAGTTACAGGCTAGCAGTCTGTGTGTCCAGTGCTCAGTTACAGGCTGACCATCTGTGTGTTCGGTGCTTAGTTACAGGCTGACATTCTGCGTGTTCAGTGCTCAGTTAGAGGCTGACAGGCTGTGAGTTCAGTGCTCAGTTTCAGGCTGACAGGCTGGGTGTTCAGTGCTCAGGTAAAGGCTGATAGGCTGTGTGATCAGTGCTCATTTACAGGCTGACAGGCTGTGTGATCAGTGCTCATATACAGGCTGACAGTCTGTGGGTTCTTTGGTCAGTTAGAGGCTGAGAGTCTGTGTGTTCATTGCTCAGTTACAGGCTGAACAGGCTGACAGTCTGTGTGTTCAGTGCTCAGTTACAAGCTGACAGTCAGTGTTTTCAATGCTCAGTTACAAGCTGACTATCTGTGTGTTCAGTTCTCAATTACACACTACCAGCCTGTGTGGTCGGTGTTCAGTTACAAGCTGACAGGCTGTGTTCGGTACTCAGTTACATTTGGATGGGCTGTGTGTTTAGTTCTCAGTTACAGGCTGTGTGTTCTTTGCTCAGTTACAGGCTGACAGTCTGTGTGTTCAGTGTTCCATTTCAGGCTGACAGTCAGTGTGTTCGGTGCTCAGTCACAGGCTTACAGGCAATGTGATCAGTGCTCAGTTACAGGCTGACGGGCTGTGAGTTCAATGCTCAGTTACAAGATGACAGGCTGTGTTCAGTGTTCCATTACAGCCTGACAGTCAGTGTGTTCAGTGCTTAGTTACAGGCGGACTGTCAGTGTGTTCATTGCTCCGTTACAGACTGACAGTCAGTGTGTTCAGTGCGCAGATACAGTCTGACAGCCTGTGTGTTCAGTGCTGAGTTACAGGCTGACAGGCTGTGAGTTCAATGCTCAGTTGCATCGTGAGAGCCTGTGTTCAGTGATCAGTTGCAGGCTGACAGTCTGTGTGTTCAGTGTTCCATTTCAGGCTGACAGTCAGTGTGTTCGGTGCTCAGTCACAGGCTTACAGGCAATGTGATCAGTGCTCAGTTACAGGCTGACGGGCTGTGAGTTCATTGCTCAGTTACAAGATGACAGGCTGTGTTCAGTGTTCCATTACAGCCTGACAGTCAGTGTGTTCAGTGCTTAGTTACAGGCTGACAGTTAGTGTGTTCAGTGCTCACTTATAGGTTGATAGGCTATGTGATCAGTTCTCTTTACAGGCTAACGGGCTGTAAGTTCAATGCTCAGTTACAGGATGACAGCCTGTGTGTTCAGTGCTCAGTTACATGTTAATAGGCTGTGTGTTCAGTGCTCAGTTACAGGCTGACAGTCTGTGTGTTCAGTGCTCAAATACAGGCTGACATTTTTGTGTGTTCAGTGCTCAGTTACAGGCTGATGGGCTGTGTGTTCAGTGCTCAGTTACAGGCTAACAGTCAGTGTCTTCACTGCTCAGTTACAGGCTGATAGGCTGTGTGCTCAGTGCTTTGTTACAGGCTGTCAGGCTGTGTGTGTGGTTCTCAGTTACAGTCTGGCAGTCAGTGTGTTCAGTGCGCAGATACAGTCTGAAAGCCTGTGTGTTCAGTGCTCAGTTACAGTCTGACAGTCAGTGTGTTCAGTGCTCAGTTGCAGACTGACAGTCAGTACGTTCAGTGCTCAGTTTCAGGCTGACAGTCTGTGTGTTCAGTGCTCAGTTTCAGGCTGACAGTCTGTGTGTTTGGTGTTCAGTTACAGGCGGATGAGTTGTGCGATCATTGCTCAGTTACAGGCTCACAGTCAGTGTGTTCGGTGCTCAGTTACAGGCTGATAGGCTGTGTGTTTGGTGTTACAGGCTGACAGGCTGTGAGTTCAATGCTCAGTTGCATGGTGAGAGCCTGTGTTCAGTGATCAGTTGTAGGCTGACAGTCTGTGTGTTCAGTGTTCCATTACAGGCTGATAGGCTGTGTGTTTGGTGCTCAGTTAGAGGATGACAGTCTGTGTTCGGTACTCAGTTACAGGCGGATGGGCGGTGCGTTCAGTGCCCAGTTAGTGGCTGACCGGCTGTGTGTTCAGTTCTCCATTACAGGCTGCCAGGCTGTATGGTCGGTGCTCTGTTACAGGCTGACAGTCTATGTTTGGTGCTCAGATACAGGCTGACAGTCTGTGTTCAATGCTCAGTTACAGGCTGACAGGCTGTGAGTTCAGTGCTCAGTTGCAGGCTGACAGGCTGTGTTCAGTGCTCAGTTTCACGCTGACAGGCTGGGTGTTCAGTGCTCAGGTAAAGGATGACAGGCTGTGTGATCAGTGCTCATTTACAGGCTGACAGGCTGTGTGATCAGTGCTCATATACAGGCTGACAGTCTGTGGGTTCTTTGGTCAGTTAGAGGCTGAGAGTCTGTGTGTTCATTGCTCAGTTACAGGCTGACAGTCTGTGTGTTCTTTGGTCAGTTACAGGCTGACAGTCTGTTTGC
>NC_057728.1:64424013-64447961 GCF_004010195.1 Chiloscyllium plagiosum | reverse complement strand
ACAGGCTGTGTTCAGCACTCAGTTACGGTCTGACAGTCTGTGTGTTCAGTGTTCAGTTACAAGCTGACAGTCAGTGTTTTCAGTGCTCAGTTGCAAGCTGACTGTCTGTGTGTTCAGTTCTCAATTACAGACTACCAGCCTGTGTGGTCGGTGTTCAGTTACAAGCTGACAGGCTGTGTTCGGTGCTCAGTTACAATTGGATAGGCTGTGTGTTTAGTTCTCAGTTACAGGCTGTGTGTTCTTTGTTCAGTTACAGGCTGACAGTCTGTGTTCGGTGCTCAGTTACAGGCTTACAGTCAGTGTGTTCCGTGCTCAGTCACAGGCTGAGCATCTGTGTGTTTGGTGTTCAGTTACAGGCTGATGTGCTGTGTGTTCAGTGCTCAGTTTCAGGCTGACAGGCTGTGTGTTCGGTGCTCAGTTTCAGGCTAACAGTCTGTGTGTTTGGTGTTCAGTTACAGGCTGATGGGCTGTGTGTTCAGTGCTCACTTACAGGCTAACAGTCAGTGTGTTCAGTGCTCAGTTTCAGGCTGACAGGCTGTGTGTTCGGTGCTCAGTTTCAGGCTAACAGTCTGTGTGTTTGGTGTTCAGTTACAGGCTGATGGGCTGTGTGTTCAGTGCTCAGATATAGGCTGACAGGCTGTGTGTTGGGTGCTCAGTTACAGGCTGACAGTCAGTGTGATTGGTGTTCAGTTACAGGCTGACAGGCTGTGTTCAGCACTCAGTTACAGTCTGACAGTCTGTGTTTTCAGTGCTCAGTTACAAGCTGACAGTCAGTGTAATTGGTGTTCAGTTACAGGCTGACAGGCTGTGTGTTCAGTGCTCAGTTACAGGCTGACAGCCTGTTGTCAGTACTCAGTTACAGTCTGGCAGTCTGTGTGTTCAGTGCTCAGTTACAAGCTGACAGTCAGTGTTTTCAGTGCTCAGTTGCAAGCTGACTGTCTATGTGTTCAGTTCTCAATTACAGACTACCAGCCTGTGTGGTCGGTGTTCAGTTACAAGCTGACAGGCTGTGTTCGGTACTCAGTTACAATTGGATAGGCTGTGTGTTTAGTTCTCAGTTACAGGCTGTGTGTTCTTTGCTCAGTTACAGGCTGACAGTCTGTGTGTTCAATGTTCAGTTACAGGCTGACAGTCTATGTGTTCAGTGTTCCATTACAGGCTGATGGGCTGTGTGTTCAGTGCTTAGTTACAGGCTGACTGTCAGTGTGTTCAGTGCTCAGTTACAGGCTGACAGGCTATGTGATCAGTGCTCAGTTCAGGGTGATGGGGCTGTGAGTTAAATGCTCACTTACAGGATGACAGCCTGTGTTTGGTGCTCAGTTACGCCGACAGTCTGTGTGTTCAGTGCTCAGTTACAGGCTGACAGTCAGTGTGTACAGTGCTCAGTTACAGGCTGACAGGCTGTATGTTCAGTGCTCAGTTACAGGCTGACAGGCTGTGTGTTCAGTGCTCAGTTACAGGCTGACAGTCAGTGTGTTCAGTGCTTAGTTACAGGCTGACGGTCGGTGTGTTCAGTGCTCAGTTACAGGTTGACAGGCTATGTGATCAGTGCTCAGTTACCGGTTGATGGGCTCTGAGTTCAATGCTCAGTTACAGGATGAGAGCCTGTGTTTGGTGCTCAGTTATGCTGACAGTCTGGATGTTCAGTGCTCAGTTACAGGCTGACAATCTGTGTGTTTAGTGTTCAGTTACAAGCTGACAGTCTGTGTGTTAAGTGCTCAGTTAGAGGCTGACAGTCTGTGTGTTCTGTGCTCAGTTACAGACTGAGAGTCTGTGTGTTCAGTATTCAGTTACAGGCTGACAATCTGTGTGTTTGGTGTTCAGTTGCAGGCTGGTGGGCTGTGTGTTCAGTGCTCAGTTACAGGCTCACAGTCTGTGAAGGGCCTTTGCCCAAAACATCGATTTCGAAGCTCCTTGGATGCTGCCTGAACTGCTGTGCTCTTCCAGCACCACTAATCCAGGCTGTGTGATCTGTGCTCATTTACAGGCTCACAGTCTGTGTGTTCATTGCTCCGTTACAGACTGACAGTCAGCGTGTTCAGTGCGCAGATACAGTCTGATAGCCTGTGTGTTCAGTGCTCAGTTACAGGCTGACAGGCTGTATGGTCGGTGCTCAGTTACAGGCTGACAGTCTATGTTTGGTGCTCAAATACAGACTGACAGTCTCCGGTGTTCAGTGCTTAGTTACAGGCTGCCAGGCTGCATGGTCGGTGTTCAGTTACAGGCTGACAGTCTGTGTTCGGTGCTCAGTTACAGGCTTACAGTCAGTGTGTTCCGTGCTCAGTCACAGGCTGAGCATCTGTGTGTTTGGTGTTCAGTTACAGGCTGATGGGCTGTGCGTTCAGTGCTTTTGCCCGAAGGGCTTTTGCCCGAAACGTCGATTTTGAAGCTCCTTGGATGCTGCCACGTCTCCAGCCATATGATCTCACAGGGAAGGTGCCCGAGAGCCCAGTTACATGACTAATTAAGATGAAGAGTAGGTGATTGGTGAGAAAAGTCACTCCAGCTACTTTAATGGAAAATGGGAGAATTCCACCTATGAACTTGGTTTCTCTCTTTACAAATGTTGCCCGATCTGATGAGCATTTCCAGCAATTTCTGCAGATTATCTTGTTGCCCGTTCCTGGAACTTTTTGCATGCAGACTCTCACTCCTGTTTCCTGGAATAGTAACTGCACTTCTAAAAGTGCAACATTATTTGTAAACCACTGTGGAATGACCTGAAATTGTAAAAGGTGCTAAACAAAGTCAAGTTCTTTCTTTCAATCATCACCCAATAAGCAATAGAAAACTGAACAATCAAATCTCTCAGGAAGTTTTATTTTGCTTGTTTCCATGGCATTGCTGATTTTGCATTGTCAGAGCTTGATGAGAGCCCATGTCAGAGTACTTCCTGACAAGTGACAACAATATTTAAGCAGCAAAATAACCCTCCTGATTTTACCTGGGAACCAAACTAATCCAATTGATACTCATCTTTCTTTCTCCTTCAAAGGAAATTTGCTGAAACAATCCCTCGGCCCTTCTCTGTCCGTTATAACTCTTACACCCAAAGTATTGAAGTTCTGGACAACATTGAACAGCTAAAGAACCTGGTTGACAACATCAGCAGTAAGTGTTTTTTCTCTGAATGCTCAGGCTTTCTTACCAGTTCTGAATAGTTCCAGGAAACATTTGTGCCTCTGACCCATTTTTTTGTAGGCCTAATTCAACCTGTATTAAATTACTTTGGATTGGGAAATTGTAGGGACTTTTTTTATTCATTCTGTGGGATCTATGTGTCACTGGCTGGGCCAGTATTTATTGCCTGTCCCTATTTGCCTCTGAGAGGGTAATTGTGAGCTGCCTTTTTGAACCGCTATAGATTATGTACTGTAGGGACACCCATAATGCCGTTAGCAAGGGAATTCCAGGATATTGACTAAAAAAAACCCAGATCTTCTCAAGTCCGGATGGTGAATGGCTTGGAGGGGAACTTGTGGCTGATGGTGTTTCTGTGTATCTGCTCCTATATCCTTCTAGGTAGAAGTGGATGTGGGTTTGGAAGGTGCTACTGAGTGACTATTGTTGAGTTGCTGCTGTGTAACTCATAAGTGGTACATATTGTGTCCATTGCACACTGGTGGTGGACGGAATCGATGTTTAAGGTGTCAGAAGGGATGCCAGTCAAGCGGATTGCTCTGTTCTGAATGGTGTCAAGCGTCTTGAGTGATATTGGATTGGTACTTATCCAAGCATGTAGAGGGTATCCCATCATATTCCTGACCTGTGCATTGTCAGTCCATCAACTGGCTTTGGCAAGGGAAGAGGCACCTTTCTCAAGAAGACCCTCAACAACCACTAATAATCATGGTATAGGATTTCAAGGAATTAGTATTGTAATTTTTTAATTGGTGTGACAAATTGTGTTCGGGATTGGGAAAGATTAAAGGATGGACAGACAGGTGGAAGATGCAGTTCAATGGTATAAAGGAGATGATTCTATTTATGCAGAGTCCAAAGTTAAGTATCATAAATGTAAGAGATACTAATAAATCCAATCAGAAATTCAGGAGAAATGTCTTTACCCAAATAGTGTTGAGAATGTGGAACACAGGGAGGAGATGAGGCAAATAACACAGATACATTTAAGGATAACATGTATAAACACATGAGGAAGAAAAGAATGAAGGCTTTAGACTACAATTAAATGAAGAGAGGTGAGAGGAGGCTTGGAAGAACTAGTTTATTTCTGTGCTATAAATGCTATGGAATAATAGAATGTTTATCATTGGGTTGGAAGCTGTATGAATCCAATAATGAGTGAACACAGCAAAAGCAACCTTTATTTATATGATGCCCTTAATATAGTAAAATCCTCCAAGATGCTTCAGAGCATAGGTAGCAAACAAACCGGTTTTTAGCCGCACAAGGAGATGATGGAATAAGTGAGAAAAAGCTTGATGATAGCAGTGAGTTTCAAAGAACATCTTAAAGGAGGAAAGAAAGATAGAGAGGTGAGGAGGTTTAAGGAGGGATTACAGAGCTACAAATGGAAGAGCAATTAAAATCGACGGTGAGTAGGTGACAATAATTGGAGGCGTGTAGAGGTCTCAGAGAGTCTGAAAGAGATTGCAGAGATAGGGCAGATGAGTCATAGAAAAAACACACAATAAATTAAATGTTAGTAACTGGAATCTTACGATATTACAATTGTTTGAACAGAAAGTGAATAATCTCTGACTGTTGCTGTTTAAAATTTGCAGGTGAAATGGGAACTCTCTACCATGCCCTCAGGAAACTTCAGTGAAAACGGCAAATCATAATTACTTCCTGTAAAAGCCAAGTTATCAATAAGTGTGCGGGAACTCTTTAAAATTGTACAGAATGAGAACAGTGTATTCAGCCACCAACCTGATCACTTATGCCTACCCATCTCATATACATTGTGTGCAATTTGCCCCATTCAACCCACTCAATTTTCCAAGTGAGGTAGCCCATTTTAGGGAAAACTTTGAAGAAGTTAGAGTCCTGTGACATTTATTTCCAATTCAAAAGGTGATTGTAAGGATATCAATCTAACCTTGCATCACCAATTCTTTCAAGTTGACTAATAATATTCCAGGGGTGATACATCCACAGTCCCGAGGTATAAAAAGGCATGTTGGAGGTATTGCATCTTTATTGACAACCATTCTAATTCTTTGTAACTTGCATTTTATTCATTTGCTTATATAGCATTGAAGGCGATTATTCAGGTGTCATATCATTGCTGCTTTGTTGAAAGAGATGCTTAATTATTTTTGCCCAAGTAGTAGGAGCCCTCATAGACATGACGCTTTTTAAAAAAAATTTCAAAAGTTTATCGAATTCAAAATTGAAGGTGCGTATTGAATCAATTTCCACTATTTGTTCAGGCAATACATTCTAGATTAGATTAGGTTCAATTAGATTCCCTACAGTGTGGAAACAGGCCCTTCGGCCTAGATCACAGCAACTCAATGTGTCAAATAAAATGTATCTTCATCTTCGCCATTAGTTATTTTCCCAATCTGCATCCTCTGGTACAAACCTCCTGCCAAAGCAAGCATTTTTCTACATTTACTGCATCAGAAACTATAATCAATCTTCAGAAAATGTGTATCTGTCCCATTTGATATAGTCGTGGTGTTGGAAATGATACAGATCTTGAACAGTGAGTACTAATTCTAATGTAATTGTGCCAAATTCACTGTTTCTAATCATCAGGAAGATGCAGTAAAAATTGGATATTT
Organism: Chiloscyllium plagiosum; assembly: GCF_004010195.1. Classification (NCBI taxonomy): domain Eukaryota; kingdom Metazoa; phylum Chordata; class Chondrichthyes; order Orectolobiformes; family Hemiscylliidae; genus Chiloscyllium; species Chiloscyllium plagiosum. The sequence goes on along the minus strand of NC_057728.1, from coordinate 64,442,208 downwards.
CATCATTTATATGAATGATTTGGATATGAACATAAGAGGTATAGTTAGTAAGTTGGCAGATGACACCAAAATTGGAGGTGTAGTGGACAGCGAAGAAGGTGACCTCAGATTACAACGGGATCTTGACCAGATGGGCCAATGGGCTGAGGAGTGGCAGATGGAGTTTAATTTAGATAAATGTGAGGTGTTGCATTGTGGGAATGCAAATCTTATCAGGACTTATACACTTAATGGAATATTGCATCCAGTTCTGATCGCCCTACTACAGGAAAGATATAGAGGCTTTGGAGAGGGTGAAAAGAAGGTTTACCAGGATGCTGCCTGGACTAGAGGGCTTGCCTTATGAAGAAAGGTTGAATAAGCTCGAACTTTTCTCTCTGGAGAGAAGGAGGAAGAGAGGAGACCTAATCGAGGTATACAAGGTAATGAGAGGAATAGACAGAGTCAATAGCCATACACTTTTCCCCAGGGCAGGATTGACTGGTATGAGAGGGTCATAGTTTTAAGATATTAGGAGAAAGGTATAGAGGAGACATCAGAGGTAGGTTCTTTATGCAGAGAGTTGTGAATGCATGGAACGCGTTGCCAACGGTGGTAGTGGAAGCAGAGTCATTGCGGACATTTAAGTGACTGCTGGACATGCACATGGAGAGCAGTGAGTTGAGGGGTGCATAGGTTAAGTTATTATATTTTGCATTCGGATTAAACCTCGGCACAACATCGTGGAACAAAGGGCCTGTTCTGTGCTGTACTTTTCTCTGTTCTATCTATGTTCTATGTCGTAGGGAGTGTTGCTGAACAAAGAGACCTTGGAGTGCAGGTTCATAGCTCCTTGAAAATAGAGTCGCAGGTAGATAGGATAGTGAAGAAGGCATTTGGTATACTTTCTTTTATTGGTCAGAGTAATGAGTACAGGAGTTGGAAGATCATGTTGAGGTTGTACAGGACTTTGTTTAGGCCACTTTTGGAATATTGCATGCAATTCTGGTCTCCATCCTATCGGAAGGATGCTGTGAAACTTGAAAGGGTGCAGAAAAAGATTTACAGGAATATGGCCTGGGTTGGAGGATTTAAGCTATAGGCAGAGGTTGAAAAAGCTGGGACTGTTTTCCCTGGAGCTTCGGAGGCTGAGGGGAGACCATATAGAGGTTCATACAGTCATGAAGGGCATGGATAGGGTAAATAGACAAGGTCTTTTCCTGGGATGAGGGAGTCCAGAACTAGAGGGCATAGGTTTAGGGTGAGAGGGGAAAGATACAAAAGAGACATAAGTGGCAACTTTTTCACACAGAGGGTGGTGCATGTGTGGAATGGGCTGCCAGAGGAAGTAATGGAGGCTAGTACAATTGCAACATTTAAAAGGCATCTGGATGAGTATATGAACAGGAAGGGTTTGGAGGGATATGGGCCAGTTGTTGGCAGGTGGGACTAGATTGAGTTGGGATATCTGGTTGGCATGGATAAGTCTATTTCCATGCTGTACGTCTCTATGACTTTATGACTTTAAGTCCAGCCAGTTTAGTTGAGCTCATATTTGGCTGCACTATAACATTGTGGTATTTAAGGCCCCTTAGGACAGAGCAGAGCACCACTAAATGTGTTAATCATAGTACATAAATGTCGAAAATAGAACATAGAATAGTATAGGCCCTTTGGCCCACGATGTTGTGACCTCTCTTCCTTCTTCTCTCCAGTGTGAAAAGCCCTACCTCACTCAACCTCTCTGCATAAGACAAGCCCTCCCATCCAGGCAGCATCCTGGTAAATTTCCTTTGCACCCTCTTTAAAGCATCTGCACCCTTCCTATAATGAGGCAACCAGAATTGGACACAATATTCCAAGTGTGGTCTAACCAGGGTTTTATAGAGCTGCAGCAAAACTCACAGCTCTTAAACTCATCCCCCTGTTAATGAAAGCCAAAGCACCATATGCTTTCTTAATAACCCTATCAACTTGGGTGGCAAATTTGAGGGATCTATGTACATGGACACAAAGATCCTACTGTTCCTCCACTCTGCCAAGAATCCTGCCTTTAACCCTGTGTTCAGCATTCACATTTGACCTTCCAAAATGAATCACTTCACTTTTTTTTAGATTACTTACAGTGTGGAAACAGGCCCTTCGGCCCAACAAGTCCACACCGACCTGCTGAAGTGCACCCATCCAGACCCATTCCCCTACACCTAACACTACGGGCAATTTAGCATGGCTAATTCACCTAACCTGCACATTTTTGGACTGTGGGAGGAAACCGGAGCACCCAGAGGAAACTCACGCAGACACGGGGAGAATGTGCAAACTCCACACAGTCACCTGAGGTGGGAAGTGAACCCGGGTCTCTGGCGCTGTGAGGCAGCAGTGCTAACCACTTTACCACCATGCCACCCACAAAGGTTGAACTCCATCTGCCACTTCTCAGCACAGCTCTGCATCCTGTCAATGTCTTATTGTAACCTGCAACAGCCCTTGACACTATCTACAACATCACCAACCTTTGTGTCATTGGTAAACTTACTGACTCACCCTTCCACTTTTTTGTCCAACTCATTTATAAAAACTACAAAGAGCAGAGGCCCAAGAACAGATCCCTGCAGGACACCACTGGTCATTGACCTCCAGATGGAATACTTGCCATCCACTATCACTTGCTGTCTTCTTTCGGACAGCCAATTCTGTATCCAGACAGCCAAATGTCCCTGTATCCCATACCTCCTAACTTTCTCAATGAGCCTACCATGGGGAACCTTATCAAATGCCTTACTGAAATCCATATACACCACCTCCTCTGCTCAACCTTCATCAACTTGTCTTATCACATCATCAAAGAATTCAATAAGGCTTGTGAGGCATGACCTGCCCCTGACAACGACATGCTGACTATCCTTAATCAAACTATGTTTTTCCAAATCCTATCTCTCAGAATCCTTTCCAGTACCTTGCTTACCACAGATGTAAAACTGACAGGTCTGTAATTCCCAGGGATTTCCCTATTCCCTTTCATGAACAGTGGAACAACATTCACCTCCCTCCAATCAGTTGGTACTACTCTTGATCTTAATCAAATCTGGATCAGAGGGGTTTGCTGGGTGGGGGAAGCACACTACTCTTTGCCTTTGTGTTAAACTTGTTCACTTTGACATTGGTGATGGGAGGTGGGTGGGGGTGGTTGGGGAATTTTCAGTGTTGAACCAAGCAATTTGAAACACTGAAAACGCTTGGTCACAAGATGTCTGACAACCATGTGATCATGGATCTATATCTTTGATGGTGCCAATAGCGATCCATACACTAGTCAACAGCCATCTTATTTGTTACCATTAGTAAATGCTAGCATTCATTCTGCCACGTTGTTTATATAAACAGTGTATGTCCCAGGTCAGACCACTGCAAAGCTTTAATGAACACTGCTATACTTAAAATCTGTTCAGTCATTCAATGCACCACATTCTATCTGCAAAAGTAATTTGGAAAATGCAGATAGAATGAATTGTTTTGCTGGGATTGCTTTCTTTTTCTTCAGGCTAAATGTGATTCTGATTCTCTTAAAAGAGTGAGCTGTCCAGACTGAGCCTTCATCTACAGTGTTTCTGGCTCTTTATGATGCTCAGCATCTGGGTGACAGTCAGGAGAGGTGCTGTCAGTTATAATACAGGCAATGCAACTAATTTGAAGGCAACACCTGAGACCCTTCTGAGTAGAAGCCTATTTATGCAAAATGGTTACATTTGAATGCTTTGAACAAATCATTTTTGCTCTTTATTTTTTTCCCCTTTTGTTTTGTCCATCTATCAGCTCTCTTGTTAAACAGGCACCTTTTTGTATATAGTTTGTCTCTTTCATTATTCCAATTGAAATACAAAGTTAAGATTAATGCAAAAGATTAGGTTTGTGCAAACTTTGTTTGTTATCAACCATGTAGATGTGTAGCATAGATCATCAAGGACCATATGTAATGTTAAAATTAACTTCAATTGCTTCTATCTGATACTAACACATCTTAATTAGAATGCATCTATAGATGTTAAAATTAGGTATTTATTATTTCAACTAATATCCATAATATAATCCAATAAAGCTATTCCAATTAGCATTGAGGAAATGTCACTAATAACCTTTCTCAAATCTGCAGATCTAAGAAAAATTCAAACAGAACAAACCAGCTGACAGGAAATATAAGCAGAATACTGTGGGTGCTGGAAATCTGAAATAAAACCAAAAGGGTATTGGAAACTCAAATGGTCTGGTAGCATCTGTGGAAGACATGTTAACATTTCAGATCCATAACCTTTCATTAGAAGTGGAAGATATAGAGATTTAGCAACTTTCAAGCACAGTTTTTATCGCAACATTTAAAGAAGGATACATTTGCAATACAGGCTACAGAGCAAATGTTCATTCGAATGATTCCTGGGATGACAAGATTGTCCTATGATGACAGGTTGAGCAGATTGGGTCAATGCTCTCTGGAAATGGTCTCATTGAAACATATATGATTCTACAGACACTCAAGAGGGTAGACACTGTGAGATTGTTTCCCTCTGGCTAATTAATAATTAACTTCAGGATAAGGTCAATCATATAGAACTGAGATAATGAGAAATTTAGTCATGATCATATTGAATGGCAGAACTATTGAGGATGTGTATGAGCTACACTGGCTCCTAATTCTTATTTTGTAAGTAGGTCTTTATTGTTAATTTTATCAAAACTTGTTCATTCTACTTCTCAGGTCTGATGAAAGGTTATCAAGTTGAAATGTTAACTCTCTTTCTCCCAGTATTGATGTTGCCCGACCTGCTGAGTATTCCCAGCATTTTCTAGACAGAAATGGTACAATTTCAATTAGGACTGTGTTACCTCGGATTCAAGGAGTGGAATTTCAGAATGTAAGGTTTGGACATGATCTGTGGGCTGAGGTTACATACCATCTCCTTCGCCAATAGGTATTATAACTATATCATGCAGAATTAATCAATTTTGATTTAATAAATTTCTTTTCAGATTGAACTCTTCGAGCTAATATATATAAGAGCTGAGAACTTAATATAAACTACTTAAGGATCTTTCTGCTCAGCAACTGCAGGAGTTCTGAAACAAAGGAAGTTGCTTTTCAATTTATTTTATTTATCAGAGAATAATATTTTAAAAGAATGTTATCAAGCATTATTTTGCTTTTTTTTGAAATTTACAGCAGAATATAATTTCTTGATGATATAATGCACCCTGTTTCCTGGTTATTGGCATATTTATCAAATTTGACTGTGTAATTTAACTATTCAAATTATCAGAATTTATAAGAGGTCATTTTGCAAAATTAATTTCACTGGCCCATGTAATTGTGTGCACCACCAGAAGGTGTGATGTGGAAGTGCCAGTGTTGGACTGGGATGGAAAATGTCAGAAGTCACACGATACCAGTTTTGTCCAACCGGTTGATATGAAACCACAAGTTTTTGGAGCGCTGTTCCTTCATCAGGTGACATTGACTATAACCAGATGTCATGTGACTTCTGATGCTGTCCACCAGAAGTGGTGACCAACGTTACACATCCATACTACACAAAATGGCAAAGAATTGAAGAGACTTGCATTAATATTTTCTCTTTAAAGATACAATTCAACATACCAATGGCCTCACTGTAAAGCTATCAGAAAATGTCATATCATAAACTGACCACTAAGATGTAATGTCAAAGTGAAATGTATGCTAAATCTGTCAGTATCTTAAAAATAATGTTATACTAAATTAAGTCATGTTAAACAATGATTCATTTTTAAAGTATGTCTCATTTGCACTGCCTGTACTGTGATATATCCTAATAAACTATACCACAAAGAGCTGCCAGGGCTTCAAAATGGTTAATTCAATTAATAACATTTGTAAATTCCCATCCTTTCATCTCAAAAGAATTGCACCCCATCTGAGGAGGACACAAACTTAGCCAAAGAAGTGTTGTGTCAAAATGAAAGTGTAAGAACATCTAAGGTTCACAAGTAACTGGATCACTATCAAGAAATCTATTCTGCAAAATATACACGTGTATATGCCACATAATGCAACAAGGGCAATTCTAACACTATTTCAAGGTTCTAAAGAACAATGTGTGTAGAGGAGGCCATTCAGCCACTTGATTCTTGTCAAGCACTCAATTCATTCACAGCTGATTTGTATCCTAATTCCAACCACCAACCTTGGCATCATTTTACAGCTTTGGCCAACAATAGTCTTTTGATCTCTAACCTAAAGGTACTAATTTACCTGTCAGGTAATAATTTTTTTTTAAAAGACGCTGATAATGTTTTGTAAACTCATGTTCAATGGGCTAGTTAGTTCAATGATGGTATGCAGTATTTGTGTTCCAATATCGGAATGGCATTTTGGAATCCATTGACAACTGAGAACATGGAACTAAACAATTAGTTCACACAAGTCTTTGGTTCCACAGACCAACAGAACGTCGAGGGTCAAAGAGCCTGGACTGCGCTGTAATGTTCCAAGACATCACTAACAGCAGGTGAGCTGAATGATCAGTTTGATGGTAAGACACAGAAGGAGAAGTAGGCTATTCCGCCCATCAAATCTGCTCCACCATTCAATGAGGTCATGGCTGATCTTCAACTCCACTTTGCTGTCTTTTCCTCATAGCCCTTGTTCTCCTTATTTACTAAAAACCTGTCTATCTCAGCCTTGAATATACTTAATGACTCAACCTTACCCAGCCTCTGCAATAAAGGATTCTAGAGTGTTGTGTTGGTTGAGTGAACAATATTAATCAACCTAGTAACCTTTAACAATGTGATCATGAGTATTCTTCCTGAAACATTGTAGTCCAGTGTGGGAAAAGCCTCCACAAAGATTTTCATTAAATAACCTATGACCTTTTACACATGAAGGAATGAGCTGTTCAATCAGGTGCTGAAGACATCAGACTGTTTCTCCCCAGTTGGGCATCCCTTGCAATGACCAGAAAAAAAAATGCCTGAAAAAACAGAACCATCATTAGCAGAAGTTTGTGTTGAAATCTATATGTTGGCACCAACTCCAGGTGTCTGTGCTGACATATAGAGCTGTAAACATGTGGCCAATCCACACTGAACCCTACAACTACCAAATACAAATCAAATTTGCTTTGAGCACATTGGAGTGGGATCCCTTTGAGGGGGGAATGCACAGGATCTCAGATTTATAACATGAGGCTTGAACGAATTGTGAAGATTAAAACAAAATGCAAGAGACAAGAAAGCATCCTGAGTTTGGAGCAAAGAATTTCCATAACTTGCAGCAATGATTGTCTGGATTATGAGTATTTTGAAATTTATTTTAGAGTACATTGAAACAGAGAAAATAGGGGCAGATTTAGACCATTCAGCCCTTCAAGTCTGCTACACCATTCAATAGGATCATGGCTGATCATCAAGCTCAATCCCCTGTTCTTGTTTTCTCCCTATACTCTTCAATCCCTTTTGCCCTAAGAACTATATTTAACTTTTTCTTGAAAATATTCAATGTTTTGGCCTCAATTACTTTCTGTGGCAGAGAGTTCCACAGGCTCATCACTCTCTGGGAGAAATCTCTACCTAAATGACCCTTGGTTCATATTAAATGTGCTTCACTACCTAATCAAATTATTGTGATTCAATTGACCAGCTCTGGGATTGGCTGGATTGCTATAGCACAAAAGGCAGAAAGATCTTTTTCTGATTTTTATCATTCTGATCTTTCTACTCAAAGGTAATGTGCAAGCATCATGGGCTATAATGAGAATCACTTGCCCACAAGGTCAGATTAAATCCCAGTCTCTCACCTGGTCTCCTGTCTTTTGGCAATGTATCCTGCAGTTTCCTTCGTATATACCTCACCCCAACCCCCAAACTAACTCAGTTGCGACACAGTTCATTTAGAGTCCAAGAGTCATAGAGATGTGCAGCACGGAAACAGACCCTTTGGTCCAAATCACCCATGCTGACCAGATGTCCTCAAATAATTTAGACCCATTTGCCAGCACCCGGCCCATATCCCTCCAAACCCTTCCTATTCATATACCCATCCAAATGCCTCTTAAATGTTGCAATTGTACCAGCCTCCACCACTTCCTCTGGCAGCTCATTCCATACACATACCACCCTCTGTGTGAAAAAGTTACCCCTTAGGTCCCTTTTATGTTTTTCCCATCTGATTCTAAACCTATGCCCTCTAGTTCTGGACTCCCCCACCCCAGGAAAAAGATCTTGCCTATTTATCCAATCTATGCCCCTCATGATTTTATAGACCTCAATAAGGTCACTCCTCAGCCTCCAATGCACCAGGACGAACAGCCCCCAGCTGAGTCAGCCTTTGCTCAATGAATGTATCCAGCTTTGGATCTAACATAATGTCCAGTGGCTGGAGCAAGACCAAATACAACAAAACTCACTCTCTAAAATGTTCAACACGTTACAGGTTACAACAGAATCTCCATCACAGAAACAGGCCACTCAGCCCTGCAGCTTCATGCAGGTCCTCTGATCCCCCACTCATCCTCTGCTTCTCATAGACCCCTTTTCTCCCCAAATGTTCATCCAGCCTCCCCTCAAACTGTATATTCTATCAATCCCATATTCTCATTCTGAAGCAGAGTCATACCAGTCTGGAAAACTCTATTTCTCTGGCCACAGATGCTGCCAGACCTGTTGAGTTTCTCCAGCAATTTATGTGTTAGTTTCAGACACACCATATTGCTCTTATTCCACATTCTGACCTGAATCGGGGGAAGAATTATCTCCTGAATTCCCTCCTGGATTTATTTCTGACCCACCCTTGTGTGATGTCTGACTGAGATTGTTGCAAAATTACACAGACCCTCAATTCCTCCCTTAACACAGCACGTAGACCACGTGTGTTTATTTACTCACTGTGTTAGTTAAAACCATCTCCTGTGTCCCTGGAGCAGGAGCACTCGGTGTCCACCAACACCCTCGAGATTTTCAGGGAGAGGTGGGCACTGCAGGGGTTGTGTTATTTCCCACTCCAACTCTATTTTGATTTAATCCCTGCCCTCCCCCTCACTTTTGTTGATCACGCAGCATTGCCCTTTGATGTGAAGGGCACTGCTTGTCAATGGCCACTGGGGTGTTTCCTTTCTTCCTGGTGGTGGAATTTAAATAAAGATTTAAACTTAAAAAAAAATGAAACCATCTCCTGTTTGTTCCTGTGGTTACTCAACATCTAGGAGAAAGTGAGGACTGCGGATGCTGGAGATCAGAGCTGAAAATGTGTTGCTGGAAAAGCGCAGCAGGTCAGGCAGCATCCAAGGAACAGGAGAATCGACGTTTCGGGCATAAGCCCTTCTTCAACATCTACCCAATCAGGAGATGACCAATGGAAATGTAAAGTAACCGGGCTGTATTTCTCGGTCCATGTTGTCCCTGGGTTTAACCGCTTTGTTCTGTGTCCCGCCCTGATATCCCCACTCGCTGCGACCCAAATCAAATAATCCCTTTCGATTTATATTTTTTTAACAGTGTAAAGTACCAATCTTTACTCTCGCTCTGTTCCTCCGTACGAACGCACCTGAATTTATAAAACTGCGGGTTAATATTTCTGTTTGACTATTTAAATGCGCAGTGAAAATAAACTGTATGACTCTTAGCTTTATAGTTTATTTCTCGAAGGCCCGAATGGACAGCTTTTCCTTTGGGTGGGCGGCGGGTGGAGGGGTTTCCGAAACGATTCTAGTTGAAAACGCGGAGTCTTGTCTCGACCAAGACCCATTCACAGATCTTCCCCCTCTTTTAAAAAAAAACCCCGTCCAGCAACCTCTCAGCACTGAGTCAACCAACGCGGAGATGAGAAGAGGATTAGTGGTAGTGCCCTTACCTCTGAGCCAGGTGAGCCAGATTCAAGTCCCACCTGCTCCAGATCTATGCGACACTCCATCTAAAAGGCGCAACTTGCTCGGAAAGCGATGAAGGTTGCGATTAAGCTTCCGATATCATCTTCAAAGACACACGTTCAGAATTTCCTGGGTATTTTTTCCTCACACGCAGGGATCCTGGATTTTGTAAAATAATTTAAAAAGTAATTGTGCTGAAGCCTCTGACACGTATTACTCCGAATATTATTGGAGTTTGAATCAATGAGTATTGGATAAACCATGATACATTTGAGTTTAACGAATTTTGGAGAGGATTTGAGACACGAGCTTGTTCTAACGGTCTTCTTTCATTTTGATCGGATCGATTCTGTCGCCGGTCCCGGTAAACGGGAATTCAAGCGGTTGAGATACATTGGTGCCTGAACACTTCGTGAAATGTATTAAACTAAAACAAGGAGCTGCCACTCAGGAGATCTGAACAAAAACAAAAACAATAAGAGTCATTGAACTCGAAACGTTAACTCTGTTTCTCTCTCTCTCTCTCTCAACTGATGCTGCCAGACCTGCTGAGTTTCTCCAGCAATCTCGGGTTTCGGTTCCGCCGAAAGGTATATCTTTTTGAACAAATTGTAACTAAAATATACAAACGGTTCTGTAAGAGCCTGTCGCTCCAGCCCGAATGTAAACACATGACCAAATATCAGAGCAAAAGCTTCCGCTCCCGTGTAAAGAATTTCCTCTCGCAAGATCAAACTAGTTTTATTTTGTTTACATATGTTACAAGTGAAACCTTTTACCTGACGCTTAGCGGGGAGTTGCAAACAGCTGGTGTGATTTTTGTTGTTGGATTTCCGATCTGTCTGTTCTCCTGCTGAGAACAGGAGAAAGTGAGGACTGCAGATGCTGGAGATCAGAGTCGAGAGTGGGTTGCTGGAAAAGCGCAGCAGGTCAGGCAGCATCCGAGGAGCAGGAGAATCGATGTTTCGTGCAAAAGCCCTTCGTCAGGAATCACCTTTTCCAGGGCAGTTTAGGGATTGGCAGGAAATGCTGGTCCAACCAGCGACATTCTTTTCCCTTTAATTAATAATAAAAACTTCATAAGACATAGCCTGTTATTGCATACTGACCTCCTTAACCGCATTAAAATATTAGATTAGACATTACATACATTTATATTGATTGGTTCGATGTAAAATTAATTCCTAATTTAAATAATTTGCAAATAAAAAAAGAATACATATAGTGTTGAATACAGAACTGTATAAAATTGTAGAACAATATAGCGCAGCAAGAGGCCATTTATAATCATCCTTTATTATATACAGACGCACAGTGCTTAGAAAATCTGGGTGACCATTTTTAGCTTGAATACTTTTAGCTGTTCATACGTTAGAAAAGAAAACTGTACAGTATTATTCACTTTATTCGATATAAATGCATTGAAATCGGTTCAATCAAGATTTACCAGACCAATCCCTGGAATGAGTGGATTGTTTTACGCGGAAAGGTTGGACAGACTGGGCTTGTATCCACTGGAGGTTAGAAAGTGAGGGGTAAACATAAAAGGTTGAAACATAGAAGATCCTGGGCGACATTATCAGGGAAAATGTGGAGAGGGTGTTTTCTCTTGTGTGGGCTATATAGACCTGTGTAAACCTATCGTCTGAAGGTGTTTACTATATTCGGATGCAGCTTTAAACTTGAACACCAGTGGGGATTCGGATATTTTCTGACCCCCCTCAGTCTGATTCTCTCGGCAGTTCACCTCCCTCCGGCTCCGTTTTCAATCAGTCGCAGGTGCTGAAATGACATTGGAACACGCCATGAGTATGTTTAGAGTTTTCTTTCATGGTGTGTCTGTGAGCGTGAGGGTCGGTTGTACCGAACAAGTAGTGCCCCTCACTCAGAGCCAGGAGACGAGCATTCAAGTCCTAACTACTCTGGAGGTACGTAATAACGTCTCTGAACAGGGGAGGGGGGTCAGAAAATATCCGTATCCCCACTGGTGTTCAAGTTTAAAGCTGCATCCGAATATAGTAAACACCTTCAGACGATAGGTTTAGAAATATATATTGCATCTCTGCTATTGGTCGATCTTAACCATTTCGTTAGATTAAAGTGTTTGGATTGTGATTTCTAAACAGTAATACTTTCTTCTGAAAATTTGAAACGGATGTAAAAATAATCCTATCAACCGGACTTGATCTGATTTTTAAATCCAGACACAGATCAAAAAATGTCTCTGGCTCTACCTCAATCGAGAATTTCAATTGTTCTGGGTTCTGTTAGCTATTTCTCATTTATTTCCAGTAAAACTTTCACTGATTAAAATCCTCCGGCTCCATCAACAGCTTTCAACAGCAAGTGAAATGAAAATCTGAATTGCAAATGCTCCAAATATGGAAACAAAATTAAAACTCGATGTCCAAAATAAATGGGAGGAATCAGATTCCTGATTCCGCGCAATGCTTCTCACTCCCACCCAGGCTAAATGTCCAAAGGACAGGATACCAGTTTTCAACCAAGGTCTCAGCCTCCGTGTGTCTGATTTGAATTATTGTTGTCACATGTAGCCAAGTACAGTGAAAAGCTTCGTTTTGCGAGCATTACAGGCAGATCAGAGCAAACAAAGACATAGAAATCATAGGGTGTTTAGACAGAGCGAGCCATAGGTAACACTAAACCGGAGGGGTGCAAAGCAAGAGCAGCATTAGATTTGAAATTAGAGAGGTCCATTCAGCAACCTAAATAAGCAGAAGAAGCTGTTCTTAAACCTACCTGAGTGTGTGTGTTTAAGTGATGGAGCTCTCCCTCTCCCCTCCTCACGCTCCCCTCCCCCTCCTCAGTCCCAGTCCGATTTAACCGGATCACCTTCAACTCGGTTTCAGCACCAGGGCCAGCGCCAAAGTGACAGTTTCAATTCCAGGCTGACGTTACCTTGGAACCGTTCAGAAGTCAAATTCGTCTCGAGACAGTAATCCTGTTTCTCTCTCCACAGATACTGTCAAACCTGCTGAGTTTCTCCAGCATTGTCTGTATTTGTTTCAGATTTCCAGAATTCGCAGTGTTTTGCTTTTATTGTTTGTTTTAAAGGAGAAAGTGAGGTCTGCAGATGCTGGAGATCAGAGCTGAAAATGTGTTGCTGGAAAAGCACAGCAGGTCAGGCAGCATCCAGGGAACAGGAGAATCGATGTTTCGGGCATAAGCCCTTCTTCAGGAATCGTTTGCGTTTAAACGTTTGCGGCCGAATAGCACAAACATCCTGAACTCAATATTTTACACAAATTGCACATTAGTGACATGTCCAATTTATATTTCGTTTTGGTTGTAATTTATTAATTAATCTGTTGTGGTTACCATCTAACCTCTCGCCGTCCCTCTCAATGAATCCCTGGCGCCTTCCTTCAGCGGGAGCTGGGGGGGACCCACGGCCGCTCCCAGACACTGGGGCTGGCCCTGGTGCTGAAACCGAGCTGAAGGCGATCCCTTCGAACTGGAACCAGGACTGAGGAGAATGAGGAGGGGAGAGGGGATCAGTCAGACACAAGGCCGCGAGCACCCTCGTGAAACCCAACACTTTTCTAACAGAGACTGTGGTTACAAAGCACCTTCCCACAAAGGTTCTGAACCTGCACGTTCCTTTGGAAATGCAGCCACTGTCACTGAGATACTGGCTCAAAGCAACAGCATAGAAACAGGCGGGTGCTAACTTTGAAATTGCACTGTTTATTCTGGTATTTTACTTTCTGATCGAAAGGTCCTAGTGAATCAGGCACCTCTTGAATATTCATCAGCTTATTATCTTACCGCAGTTGACGCATTGGGACTTATCCTGTTCCGGATATCTGAATCCACCCACACACTTGCGTAAATTAGAAAGTTTCCCGAATTAATTCACCCAGGGCCATTAAATAGCGCGTCCCCCGCACTCTAGACAAATCCAGCTCGGGATATCGGGCTAATCCATTGGCTCTCACTAAGTTCTCCCGCATAGTTCGGTTTGGAAAGTGACAGCGGCCTGAATGAAGACCGAGCTGTGTTCCCAGGCTGTGCCGGGGAAGAGAGACAGCCTGGTGGACGGTGCTCAGGCGGATGGGGAGCGGGACAGCTCGCTGCCGGAGTTCCCTGAGCATTTCATTCCGGACCGGGACGGAGACAGAGACCTGGTGACCGTCACTTTCTCCCTTCGAAACACCAAGAATTCCGGCCTCTCACGCGCACTCAACATCTTCGAGGTAGGCTCGTTTACTTTGATTTTTAAGAACGGATTTCCGGGAAATGTATTTCTAACGAGTTCACCGGTCTCTGAGATCCACTGAGCCGTATAGAGGAGCAGAATTCCCCGCCCCTCAGTGGGAAACCTGAGGTTTTGTTTTATTGCAATTTAGTACTCTTGAAAAAATGGAAAAATAAATAGACACAGAAAGATTCGGAAAGGTGTAGGGCAGCTCCGACCGAAAAAAGGCACCAACACAAAAGACAAATCCTACATCTGCAGAGAGAGAGAAACAGTTTAATGTGTCACATTCAAATCCCGAATCCGACTGGATAAAGTTCTCTCCACCAGCTCTGATGAAGGGTCATCCAGATCCGGAACATTAGCTTACTCTGTCTCTATGAATGCTGCCTGACCCGCTATGATTTCCAGCATTTGTTGTCTTCAGAACAGATTCCAGCATCTTACAGAAATTTGCTCCTATCTTCTCTCCACTGAAGCGTCTCTCTCTCTCTCTCTCTCTCGGCAGATGCTGTCCAAGCCGTTGAGAAATCCCCAGGTTTTGAGTTTAGTTAGACCATAAGACCATATCGTTCCTTTGCATATTGGGAAGGCCATTCACATCTCTGTCTTTGACACAGAGGAAAGTCAGGCACCATCCAAGGAGCAGGAGAATCGACGTTTCGTGCATGAGCCCTTCTTCAGATTCTCCTGCTCCTTGGATGCTGCCTGACCTGCTGCGCTTTTCCAGCAACACATTTTTCAGCTCTGAGCTCCAGCATCTGCAGACCTCACTTTCTCCACAAAGTCCCCAGGTGGACACTGGGGTTCAGTCCCACTCTGAAACGAGATGGTCCCAGCCTGGATGTTCTCTCTGCGCTCTGAGGAACTGACACTCATTTTTTTTGGGTGGGGGGGGGGCGGGGGGTCATTGGAAATGCGGCTAGATCAAAATTGTGGAACCCCTCCCTAACAGCAAGACACCCCGGGACAATAGTGGTTCTAAGACAATTAGGGATCGGCAACTTATACTGGTCTGAGCGGGGGATTGTTTTTTAAACATGTGACTGAAGGTGTTTGGATGTAAACGTTGAATGGTAAAACTAACGCTCATGCACACACTCAGTCCTCTACACACACACACACTCAACCCACTGCTGTGGAAGTGAACACATTGCTGAATATTCACTCATTGTTTTCAATCTCCCTCCCAGTGGGTTCTATTAGCGACGTTTTGAAATTCGTCACGTCAGTAAATCAGTAAATCAGCAAAAAGGAACGAAATCAGGGGGATTTCCAAAAAATGCAACCGTCCCATCAGAATGTCGAGGTCAAATCAGGATAATGTTGACTGTGTCCCACAGGGACAGGATTAACTCCAGCTGTAACTCTCCCGGCCATCCTGGACTCTCCCAAAACATAAACTAATCGAATCACTGTAATAAATAAAGAACATTTTTAAAAATACGTTATTTCGATTTGCTTTTAATTATTTATCTTATTCTTTGCATTCAAAAAGTCGACAAGGAGCACAGCAGGGGGTAGATTATTATCTAAATAGCAATAGATCGGGAAAGGGAGAGGTGCGTTGACAGCTCGGTGCCCTTGTACACCAGTCTCTGAAAGTAAGCATGTGGAACGGCAGGCGGTGAAGGAGGTAAATGGTATGTTGGCTTTCTAGGAGAGGATTTGAGCACAACAGCAGGGATGTCTTGCTGCAATGACACAAGGCCTTGGTGAGACCACATCCGGAGTATTGTGTGCAGGTTTGGTCTCCTTATCTGAGGATGGGTGTTCTGGCTGTGAATTGGAGATGCCGGTGTTGGACTGGGCTGTGCAAAGTTAAACATCACACGACACCAGGTTTAATTGGAAACACTAGCTTTCAGAGCGCTGCTCCTCTATGAAGGGAGTGCAACAGAGGTTCACCAGACTGATCCCTGGAATAGTACAGCGGATGCATGAAGGGAGACTGGATCAGTTAGGACCAATTCACTGAAATTTAGAAGAATGAGGGGCATCTCATAAAAACCTATACAATATTCCTAGAACCAAGGATCACAGTCAGAAGATATGGTGTGGGCCATTTGGGACTGAGATGAGGGGAGATTTCTTCTCGCAGAGAGTGATGACACTGTGGAATTCTCTGCTACAAACAGTGGCTAATACCCAAGATGTTTTCAAGAAGGAATAAGGTATAGTTTTTAGGGCTAACAGGATCAAAGGGTATTAGGGGGAAAGTGGAAACAGGGGACTGAGTTGGGTGATTAGCTATTATCATAGTGGATGGTGAAGCAGGCTCGAAGGGCTGAATGACCTACTCCTGCTCCTGTTTTTGATCTTTCTATGCTTCTATAAATGCTCCAGATGATTTAAAAAACCTCCAGAATTATGTTTGAACAGAACTGGGAACGTTTCTGTGGTGACTGCTTCAGATTTCAAATGGCCTCTATCCAGCCTGAAATGGCCAACTTGCTGATTTGGTTTTGTAGGCATTTGAAGCTCAAATCCATCATGTGGAAAGCCGAAAGGGCAAGGTTGGGATAGATGACCTGGATTTCTTCATCAGGTGTGAGATCAACAATTCCGCTGTGAATTCTCTGCTAAACTCTTTAAGAAGAGTGGCTGAAGATATTTGTGCCAATAAGGAAGAGAAAGGTAAGCTTCCTCCGTCATGGGTCACTCACTGCTCCACAATCTATCATAACAAGACCATAGGATATAGGAGCATAATTGGGCCATTTGGCCCATAATGTCTCAACTGCCTTTCGATTATGGCTATCTGCTTCTCAACACCATTCTCCTGCTTCCTATTGATTATCTTCAATCCCCATACTAATCAATAACCTATCTATTTCTATCCAAAAAAAACTTAATGATTTGGCCTCCAGAGCCTTCTGTGACAATGAGTTCCACAGATTCACCATCCTCTGGCTGTAGAAATTCCTTCTTATATCAATTCTAAAGGGTCATCTCTTCACTCTGAGGTTCTGCCCTCAGGTCCTAGTCTCTCCTACTAGTGAAAACACCTTCTCTATATCCACTCTATTCAGGCCCTTAGTATTCTGTGAGTTTCAATGAGACCACCCCAAGTCCTTCTAAATTTCTAAAGTAAGAATGAAGCTATCTGACAATTGTGTTTTTTATTATTATTATGGTGTGTGATAAAGCTGGATTTATATTGCAACATCAGCATTGCTGGGAGCTGTTTGGCTTCATTCTAGGACCACGGTAAAAATAAGGGGTGCCCTATTTCAGACAGACATCAGGTTTTTATTAATCACATAGATCCTGTGTCATTAGAATTTTCTTTATCAAAATGCAGTGGAAGCAAAGTCTTTGAATATCTTCCAGGCTGAGAGAGGGAGAGTTTTGATCAACAAGATGGTGAAACACTCGGGGGTAGATGGAGTAAATAGATCAGCTATGAGCTTACAAAACAGCAGGAGAAGTCCAAGGGTCTGAAGGGCCTGCTTCTGCTCCTGATACATCCATTCATTCATTCTGGAATAACAGCCTAATCTGACTCAGGGAGAGGCAGGTTCAATGAAAAGGCCATTGGATGATTCTTTGAGTGGAAGCTATGTGTTGAAGTACCTGGAGAAGACAGAAGAATGGCAGTAAGTCATGATGGTCATTAGGAGAGCCAGCGTGAATGGGATGTACTGAATGGCCTCCTTCCCCACTTTAACATTTCTGAGATAGAGTGGAGTGGTTTCCCAGAGAAATGAAATGGGACTGGGTGAGCACATGATGGATAGTTGGAGGCAGCCTCTGGATTCATCCTCCAGCCAGTAACCTGCTAGTTGGCAGACTGCTCCATTCCTGGATGACTTGACAAAGCTGTAGTTGACACCAGGGGTGGGCAAGACCCTGATTCTAGATATAGTGGGCAATAGATTTAAAATGGACCACTCCAAACTAGGGAATCAGATCTAGACGAGGTTTGTAGACAGGACAGAATAACCTCCACCTCACGTTTTGCTGAGTCAAGATGTTTTATTCAGAAATTGGTGGAGCAACTCGGCAATTCTGGCAGCGGCTATGTGGGCGCAAGAGAGAGAGAGCGAGAGAGAGAAAGGGAGAGAAGGAGAGAGAGGGAGGGAGAGAGAGAGGGAGAGAGAG
>NC_057728.1:64416327-64423479 GCF_004010195.1 Chiloscyllium plagiosum | reverse complement strand
AGAGAGAGAGAGGGGGGGGGAGAGAGAGGGGGGAGAGAGAGAGAGAGGTATTTCAGGTCTAGAGATCCTTCTTCCAAACTGGAGAACTTTAGTGACTGAAGAAAGGTCACTAGACTAGAAACGTTAAAGATGCTGCCAGACCTGCTGAGTTTCTCCAGCACTTTCTGTGTTTATTTCAGATCTCCACATCCATAGTTTTATCTTTGGATTTCATTCAGACTATCCAGGAAGAATGTCCAGGTCAGGAAAAAAAAACTGCAAAGAACTTCATCACAATTAAATTAGCCTAATTCTAAATATGTTTATAAATGTCATATCTCTCTCTTCCAGTCCCTTGGTTTCCCAGAAAGATACAGGACCTTGACAGATGTCATCACCTGATTACCAAATTTGAACCAGATCTGGATCAAGCTCATCCTGTGAGTGGGTTGGTGATGTGGAGCCATGTGTACTGAAGAATCAGATTCCAACATGAATATAAACCTCTACTGCTGGGGTCATGGTAGTGATTGTGTCTTTTCCTCTTCCACTTTAAGGGTTACCGGGATCTGGAGTACAGGGAACGCAGGTCAAATGTTGCCAGGCTCGCATTTCATTATAAACAGTAAGTCTCCTTCTGACTTGGAGTGGTTGGTGATTTGGAACAGATAGAAATAGAAATTTGTCCAAAATAAAAAATACACAGTGCATTTTAGTTTTACTTGATGAAGCTTTATGAGCTCTAAATGTGTTACAGTAAAGTGGACACAATGAATGAATCTTTAATTGCGGATTGTAAGGTGATATTTTAAGGTAAAATTTGTTCTGTCTTTTGTGGTAGGGGGGAGTCGTTACCGAGGGTGGATTACACAACCGAAGAGAGAGCCACCTGGTAAGAACCTTTAAATTTGTGGTGTGCTATCATTCCCGTCGGGACTTTTGTACGAGAGGGTTACAGCTGGATATGAGATTATGACAATAATGTTACAGAGATAGCAACATAGACAGTTGTCTATTCAAATAAACCACGAGGAAGTCAATAGATCTGGGTGATAGTTTGATTGATGCCAGAAAGATACTTGTAAAAAGCTGCTGAATGCTCATTAGAGTAGTGCATGTATGATGGGCCAAATGACCGCCTTTTGCACTGTAACAAGTCTGAGATCCTATCACTTCCAATAATCTCAGTCATATTGTCCAAGAATCTGCAGTCCTTACTGTGTTTGGACCTGCTTATCAAAGGAAATTAAAAAGGAATTGGAGTCTATTCCCTTCACTCAACAAAATCACCTTTGATCTGAGCCTCAACTCCATTGACCCACTTTGTACTTACCCAAAGTTCTCGACATTTGCAGTGGCTAAATAAATAAATAAAATACATTCTTAACAGACAAACATCTACTGTTCTTAGCCTTCAAATGATAATCTAACATTTTATGGGAGAGAGTTTCAGAGGCACTGTTCTGTACAGTTACACACAATGTCTGGCTTCCAGTAATATCATAGGCTTGTTTGAAAAGATCAGTAAAAGTAATGTAGCCGGTTTAATAAAAGAACTCAGAAACCTACCAGAATGGAAGGAGATGGGAAATACATGTCAACCTTTCCAATATTATCTATTCCCCAAGGGCAAAATATTTTTGTTTTGATCCTATGGCGATGTAGAAACATGAATCCAGAATTTGCTCAAAAGCTGCTCAGACAGGTTCTCAAATCGAACTCAGGTTATCTGCTCTCAATTTCAATCAAATAAACTCTGCAAATGATGGGATTTATTACTGTTTGAAACAATAATGCTAAACCTATTGTTTCCATTATTTTCTCCATGTCAATGCTTTGACCAATCAAAGTTGAAGTCACAACCAATCTGCAGCTTTTTCTCCTGGAATATAAATTGCTATGATTTAGAGATGATGGTGTTGGACTGGGGTGTACAAAGTTAAAAATCACACAACACCAGGTTATAGTCCAACAGGTTTAATTGGAAGCACACTAGCTTTCGGAGTGTCGCTCCTTCATCAGGTGGTAGTGGAGGGCTCAATCCTAACACACAGAATTTATAGCAAAAATTTGCAGTGTGATGTAACTGAAATTATACATTGAAAAATTGATTGTTAAGTCTTTCAACTGTTTGAATACCATGGTAGTTTCACTTCTTTCATGTGTAAATCACAAAACCTTTTTTTAAAAGTTGCATTCTCAGGTTAGCTCACACAGTTACATCACACTGTAAATTTTTGCTCAAAATTCTGTGTGTTAGGATTGAGCCCTCCACTATCACCTGTTGAAGGAGCGATGCTCCGAAAGCTAGTGTGCTTCCAATTAAACCTGTTGGATTATAACCTGGTATTGTGTGGTTTTTTTAACTTTATAAATTGCTATGATTGTTTGAAATCTGTCATTCTTGCATTGGTCCTGATGAATGTGAGACAAAAACAACTTGCAGTTTTTTTTGTCAACCCCATCAATGTTGAAAAGGTTATGGATCTTAGGAGGAAATGCCTAGGATTTTGGCTTTGACCTTATCATAACCTGCACTCCAATCAGATACTGATGACACCCTGTGCATTTAGAGTCCGAGGGTCATACAGATGCACAGCATGGAAACAGACCCTTCGGTCCAACTCGTCCATGCTGACCAGATAACCGAAATAAATCGAGTCCTATTTACCAGCATTTGGCCCATATCCCTCTAAATCCTTCCTGTTCATATACCATCCAGATACCTTTTAAATGTTGCAATTGTAATTGTACCAGCCTCCACCACTTCCTCCGGCAGCTCATTCCATACACGCACCACCCTCTGCGTGAAAACGTTGCCCCTCAGGTCCCGTTTAATTCTTTTCCCTCTCAACCTTTAACCTATGCCCTCTAGTTTTCTCATCTTTTTGTATTATTTCCTTATGTTTCCTTAATAAATTTCAAGATCTTTTCATTCTTTGTAAAGTGTTTGAGACATCCAGTGGTTGTGAAAGATGCTATATAAACATAAACCTCATTTTTGTAATATAATTTTAGATTAAAGTGGCTTCATTATTTTGGTTTTTACTTTGAGAGGGTTGGAGTACAAGAGTAATGAGCAGCAACTGCAATGTTTTTTGGTGAGACCAAGCATGGAGCACTGTGTGCAGTTTTTGGTCTCCATACCTGAGCAAGCATACTCTTGCCTTAGATTAGGTGTCACAATATGTCACTGACTTCTAGGGTGTGAAGATTGTCCCATAAAGAAAGATTGAGTAGAATGGACTTAAACTCTTCAGAAACAGTACAGAAGAATGAAACATGATCTCATTGAAACATTTGATTCGGAGAGGGGACGATCATATAGACTCTGGTTCACTTCAGAGTCAGAGTAGATAGAGTGTGGAACTGGAAAAAGCACAGCAGGTCAGACAGCATCTGAGGAGCAGGACAGTTGAGGTTTCAGGCAGGACCCTTCATTAGTCCTAAGCTTACAGCATCTGCAGTACTCACCGTCTTCCTCTAGAGGCACTCTATAACTGGAATCATTGTCTCAGGATAAGTGGTCTGTCACTTATGAATGAACTGAGGAGAAATGATATGTGAGGCAAGTTTTTCACACAGAAGGCCTGGAATGTGCTGCCAATGGAGGAGGTGGAAGCAGACACAGTAGCAGCATTCAAGAAGCACCTGGATGACTACATGAATAGGAAGGGGATAGAGGGATATGGATCCTGTAAGTGAAGACAATTTTAGCATGAAAGGGCAAAATGTATCGGTACAGGCTTGGAGGGCTGAAAGGCCTATTCCTGTGCTGCATTGTTCTTTGTCGTTTGTACTAAATGTCTTCAGTCAGAGAGTGATGGGTCGGTAGAATTCTCTACATAGGTAAAGATGTTCAGTTACTGAATATATTCAAGGCTGGAGAGAACTAGATTTTTGGAGTCTACAGGAATCAAGGGGCTCAGGCAGAAAAGTGGAGTTGAGGTCATTGATCAGCTAAGGTCCTATTGAAAAGTAGGCTGGAAGGATCGAGTGACCAACTACATCTCCTAATCCTTATTTTCTTACTTATTTTAATCAAGCTTCAGTGATGTGAATCTACCCATTGATTGCAATTTATTTATTTTTCAATGCACCTTTTTATCAGCTAATGTAATTGCCACAATTCACTCTATTTTTCGTTTTAGTCTCCACAGAGATATGTTGGTGAATTTCTCTTGTCTTGACTAATGAATGGGACAATGCTATTATAGACGTTACGTTGCCAGATGAGAAATTCTGAAAACATAAGTTTAAACTCCATGTGACAGCTCGAGAACTTGGATTCAGTTTAAAAGCTTGAAATGCAAAGTGAGGAAGTGTCGCCAGAAACTTTTCATTAATATCTTTGAAGGAAGGAAACTTACTTTCTTTACTCAATTTGCATTTATATGTGACTTCAGTGGCACATCGATTTGGTTAACTATTTAATATCCTCTGTCGGATCCTGATAAGCTACTCAAAGAGATTGAGGCTGAGCCTTAAATATTGGCCTTGCCCTCCATGCTCACAGCCTGGGAATGAATCGAATATTGGTGTAAATGTGTATGCTTGTTATGCTAGGAAGGAGGTCTACACAAAGTTGTCCACATTGTACCCAAGCCATGCCTGCAAGCAATTTCTGGATGCCTTTCATATTCTGGAGAAACACTGTGGTTACCAGGCTGACAACATCCCTCAGCTCCAGGATGTCTCCAATTTCTTGAAAGGTGAGAATTCCATCCCATTGGAGTTTCAGGCTTTCAGCACCTGCAGAAGAATAAAATTAATCCAACTGCCAGTCCCAACCTGACTTGATTCTTTCTGTTTTCTAGAGAGGACAGGTTTCCGCCTGCACCCAACTGCAGGTCTCCTGTCGCCCAGGGATTTTTTAGCCAGCTTGGCATTCCGAGTTTTTCAATGCACTCAGTATATCCGTCACTCCTCATCACCAATGCATTCTCCTGAACCGTAAGCCTAACAGAAAAATGTGTGTTCTCATGTGAGTGAGTGCTAGTGGGTGTCTGTGTGTGCCTTCATTTGAGCGTGCATATTTGCCGTGTGTGAGAGAGAGAAAGAGAGTGCAATTGTTACACTCCTCGCAATTATTTCTTTCAAACATTTGTTTTAAGAAAATTAAGGAATGACATTAATGACAAATGGGAGATTGAGTATGGTAAAAAAAAACAAGCAAGACAAATACAAATTCTTGTTAATTTTCTTTTATTTTCATTAATTGCATGTATATGCTGCATATTAATTGGGATGTCTCTTGAGTTACACTTACTGACATTGTGATGTGGTTGTTAGGAGGTGGACACTTGCAAAGTTTCACTATGTGAATAAATATAAGACTGAATAAATGTTGACTCCAGTATTACCCGTTTATCAAATGGCTTTTCAATTAAAACAGATCGATCTTTGCTATTTACAGATATTTTAATGCAGATATTAAAGCACATAGTTGTTATCTGTGGTTTGCTACCCGTGCCATGTGCTAACGAGATGAGGAATAGAGAGAGAGCAATTGAACATGTGACTACAGGGATGGTGCAGGAGGGAGGAATTCAGATACCTGGATAATGGGGGCTCATTCTGGGTAGGTGGGACCACTATAAACAGGATGGTCTACACCTGAACCAGAGGGGTACCAATATCCTGGGGGAGAATATTGCTAGTGTTCTTCAGGAGGGTTTAAACAAGTTCAGCAGGGTGATGGGAATCTGAATTGTAGTTCCAGTGTCCAGGAGGTTTGAGAGTGGCAAGGTTATGAATAAGGTTGCAAGGCCACAGGAGTGTAGCAGCAGGCAGGAAGGTGGTTTGAAGTGTGTCTACTTCAACGCCAGGAGCATCCAGAATATGGTGGGTGAACTTGGAGCATGGGTTGGTATCTGAGACTTTGATGTTATGGCCATTTCGGAGACATGGATAGAGCAGGGAGAGGAATAGTTGTTGCAGGTTCCGGGATTTAGATGTTTCAGTCAGAACAGGGAAGGTGGTAAAAGAGACGGAGGTGTGGCACTGTTAGTCAAGGACAGTATTATGGTGGCAGAAACAACATTTGATGAGGACTTGTCTACTGAGGTAGTATGAGTTGAGGTTAGAAACAGGAAAGGAGAGGTCACCCTGTTAGGAGTTTTCCCTAGGCCTCTGAAAAGTTCCAGAGATATGGAGGAAGGGATTGCAAAGATAATTCTCAATAGGAGCGAAAGTAGCAGGGTAGTTGTTATGGGGACTTTAACTTTCCAAATATTAATTGGAAATACAATAGTCCGAGTACTTTAGATGGATCCGTTTTTGTCCAATGTGTTCAGGAGGGTTTCCTGACACATTATGTAGACAGGCCAACAAGGGGGTGAAGCCACATTGGATTTGGTACTGGGGAATGAACCCAACCAGGTGTTAGATTTGGAGGTAGGTGAACACTTTGGTGATATCCACCACAATTCAGTTATGGTTAATTTAGCGATGGAAAGGGATAAGTATATACTGCAGGGCAAGAGTTATAGCTGGGGGAAAAGTAATTATAAGGCGATTAGACAAGATTTAGGATGTATAGGATAGGGAAGGAAACTGTAGGGGATGAGCACAACTGAAATGTGGAGCTTATTCAAGGAACAGCTACTGCGGGTCCTTGTTAAGTATGTACTTGTCAGACAGGGAGGAAGCAGTCAAGTGAGGGAACTGTGGTTTACTAAAGAAATTGAATCTCTTGTCAAGAGGAAGAAGGAGGTTTATGTAGAGATGTGACGTGAAGGCTCAGCTAGGGTGCTTGAGAGTTACAAGTTAGCCAGAAAGGATCTAAAGAGAGAGCTATGAAGAACCAGGAGGAGACATGAGAAGTCTTTGGCAGGTAGGGTCAAAGAAAACCCTAAAGCTCTCTATAGGTATGTCAGGAATAAAAGAAAGACTAGAGTAAGGTTAGGGCCAGTCAAGGACAGTATTGGGAAGGTGTGCATGGAGTCCAAACAGACAGGAGAGGTGCTAAATGAATATTTTTCATTAGTATTCACACTGGAAAAAGACAATGTTGTCAAGGAGAATATTAAGATGCAGGGTATTAGACTGGATGGAATTGAGATTCATAAGGAGGAGGTGATAGCAATTTTGGAAAGTATGAAAATTGATAAGTCTCCTGGGCTGGATGGGATTTAGGGAGGAGATTGCAGAGCCTTTGGCTTTGATCTTTAT
>NC_057728.1:64356984-64415839 GCF_004010195.1 Chiloscyllium plagiosum | reverse complement strand
ATATCAAATGTTGTTCCCTTGTTCAAAAGGGGGAGTAGAGGCAACCCTGGTAATTATAGACCAGTGAGCCTTACTTCGTTTGTGGGTATAGTGTTGGAAAGGATTATAAGAGATAGGGTTTATAATCATCTAGAAAGGAAGAAATTGATTAGGTTTAGTCAGCACAGTTTTGTGAAGGAGTGGTCATGCCTCAGAAATCTTATTGAGTTCTTTGAGAAGGTGACCAAGTAGGTGGATGAGGGTTAAGTGGTTGATGAATACTGGGCTAATAGTAAGATTCTTGGTTGTATAGATGAGCAGAGAGTTCTCGCTGTCCACGTGCATAGATCCCTGAAAGTTGCCACTCAGTTTGATAGGGCCGTTAAGAAGACATATAGTGTGTTAGCTTTTATTTGTAGAGGGATTGAGTTTCGGAGCCATGAGGTCATGTTGCAACTGTACAAAACTCTGGTGTGGCAGCACTTGGAGTACTGCGTGTAGTTCCAGTTGCCGCATTATAGGAAGGATGTGGAAGCATTGGAAAGGGTGCAGAGGAGATTTACTAAGATGTTGCCTGGTATGGATGAAAGGTCTTATGAGGAAAGGCTGAGGGATTTGAGATATCAGAGAGAAGAATGTTAAGAGGTGACTTAATAGAGACATACAGATGATCAGAAGTTTAAATAGGTTGGACAGTGAGAGCCTTTTTCCTCAGATGGTGATGGCTAGAACGAGGGGACATAGCTTTAAATTGAAGGGTGATAGATAAAGGACAGATGTCAGAGGAAGATTCTTTACTCAGTGAGAAGTGGGGGCGTGGATCACACTGTCTGCAACAGTAGCAGACTTGCCAACTTTAGGGGCATTTAAATAGGCATTAGATAACCATATGGATGTAAGTGGAATAGTGCAGGTTAAATGGGCTTCAGATTGGTTCTACAGGTCAGCGCAACATCAAGAGCTGAAGGGCCTGTTCTGTGCTGTAATGTTCTATGTTCTATGTTCCATGATTTTTAAATTAACGTATTTATGAATTGACATTTCTACATCTGCAAATAAAGAAATTTTAGGTGAATCAAACTAGCCTTGCCCCAAGTCCAATGTACAATACATTGCCCAATGCAAAATTGAGGAATATTGAATGATCACTTTTTAAAGTGCCTTTTTAAAAATTTTCAGTTTTTAAATTATGACCATAATATGAACATGTGTAGGCCATTCGGCCCCTCGAGCCTGCTCCATCATTCAATAGGATTCCTCACATTCCTCACTTCCTGCCCTTTCCCCATAACTCTTGATTCTCCAACTGATCAAGAATCTATCAATCTCAGCCTGAATGTATACACAAGGACTCTTCCCCCACAGCTCTTGTGGCAAGGAATTCCAAAGAATCACAACTCTCTGAGAGGAGAGATTCCTCTTCATCTCAGCCTTAAATTGGTTCCCCTTTATTTTGAGACTGTGCCCCTGATCCTAGACCCTCCCATGAGGGGAAACACCCTCTTAGCGTTGACCCTGTTAAAGCCCTTAAGAATCCAATATATTTCAATGAGATCACTTCTCATTCTTCTAAACTCCAGTGAGAAGAATCCCAGCCTATTTAACCTTTGCTCGTAAGACAATGTCCTAAGTCCCTTTGTGTTGCAGCTTTCTGCAGGTTTGCTCCATTTAAATAATACACACTATTGTCTCAGGTTCAGCAACACAAGACTGTGCCCCTAATGACTGTGCAACCTTAATGGGCTGAATGGCCTGTGCTGCTTCTATTGTACATAAAGTTCCCAGTCATAAAACCTAATCAGTCAGGAGTGAGTGGTCAGACAGGAGTGTGTGTGGTCAGTCGGGAATGAATGGTCAGACAGGAGTGAGTGGTCAGACCAGAGTGAGCGGTCAGACAGGAGCAAGTGGACAGTCAAGAGTGAATGGTCAGTCAGGAATGAATGGTCAGTCAGGAGTGAGTGGTCAGTTAAGAGTGTGTGGTCAGACAGGAGTGAGTGGTCAATCAGGAGAGAATGGTCAGACAGGAGTGAGTGGTCAGTCGAGAGTGAGTGGTCAGTGAGGAGTGAGTGTTCAGAAAGAGTGTGTGGTCAGTCAGGAGAGAGTGGTCAGTTAAGAGTGTGTGGTCAGACAGGAGTGAGTGGTCAGACAGGAGAGAATGGTCAGACAGGAGTGAGTGGTCAGTCGAGAATGAGTGGTCAGTCGGGAGTGAGTGGTCAGACAGGAGTGAGTGGTCAGTCAGGAGTGAGTGGTCAGAGAGTAGTGAGTGGTCAGAGAGGAGTGAGTGGTCAGTCAGGAGTGAGTGGTCAGAGAGGAGTGAGTGTTCAGAAAGAGTGTGTGGTCAGACAGGAGATCGTGGTCAGTCAGGAGTGAGTGGTCAGTCTAGAATGAGTGGTGAGTTGGGAGTGAGTGGTCAGACAGGAGTGTGTGGTCAGTCAGGAGTGAGTGGTCAGAGAGTAGTGAGTGGTCAGAGAGGAGTGAGTGTTCAGAAAGAGTGTGTGGTAGGACAGGAGTGTGTGGTCACAGGAGAGCATGGTCAGTCAGGAGTGAGTGGTCAGTCGAGAATGAGTGGTCAGTCGGGAGTGAGTGGTCAGACAGGAGTGTGTGGTCAGTCAGGAGTGAGTGGTCAGTCAGGAGTGAGTGGTCAGAGAGGAGTGAGTGGTCAGTTGAGAGTGAGGGGTCAGTCAAGAGTGAGTGGTCAGACAGGAGCAAGTGGTCAGTCAAGAGTGAATGGTCAGACAGGAGTGGTCAGTCAAGAGTAAGTGGTCAGAACAGGGGTGAGTGGTCAGACAGGAGTGTGTGGTCTGTCAGGAGAGTGTGGCCAGACAGGTTTGAGTGATCAGACAGGAGTGTGTGGTCAGTTGGGAGTGAGTGGTCAGACAAGAGTCAGTGGTCAGTTAGGAGTGTGTGGTCAGTTGGGAGTGAGTGGTCAGAGAGGAGTGAGTAGTCAGTCAGGAGTGTGTGGTCAGTCGGGAGTGAGTGGTCAGTCGGGAGTATGTGGTCAGTCGGGAGTGTGTAGTCAGTCGGGGTGAGTGGTTAGTCGGGAGTGTGTGGTCAGTCGGGAGTGTGTGGTCAGTCGGGGTGAGTGATTAGATGCAAGGTGCTGCCTATGAAAGAACATAAAATGATTAGTGATGTTGTCATCCTTTTTCACAGAGATTGCTGTCATGAGCTATTGGGACACATTCCTATGTTGGCCGACAAACAGTTTGCACAATTTTCACAGGCAAGGACTCACCGCTCACTGGTATCTTTATTTTGTTTAAGCTTTTAATGATCTTTAATTTTACATAATGTTCACACCCTGCCATTCCTCTCCTTGGGATTGTGGTTTCTGTATGATCTTTACATTAAATAATTAGGAGCAGATTCATTAACCTGTTTTATTTTTTCTTGTGTGGGTAAGAAGGAGACAGGAACCTGTTTGGTGCTGCAAACAACAATTTGCATTTACATAGCACCTTTATGTCAGTAAAACATTGCATGATGTATAATAGAGTGATTAGCGACAAAAATTCACATCAAAGAAAAGTGCATTGGGGGAGGTGATCAAAGCTTGGTCAAAGAGGAGCTTTAAAGAAAGACAGTGAGGTAGAGAGAGAAAGAGGTTTAAGGAGAAAGGAGTGAAAATATTTTGAGCTGTTGGACAAAGTGATCTTTGATATTGCAAGAATGTGTGATTCCAACTCTGTTAGATGATGCTTGTGGCTTAATGTTAGCAAGACAAAAGTGAGGACTCTGGAAACTAGAGTCGAGATTAGAGTGGTGCTAGAAAAGCATAGCAGGTCAGACAGCATCTGAGGAGCAGGAAAATCGACGTTTCAGGCAAAAGCCCTTCATTAGGATTGGAGCCAGGGAGCCTCCAGGGTGGAGAGCCTCGGATGCAGCTGACCTGCTGTGCTCTTCCAGCACCACTCTAATGTAGCTTAATATTAGCATTCAAGCCTCAGAACCAGAAATATTTGGTTCAAACCCTGCTCCAACAATTTAATTGTATTATGCAGGCTGCTGTTTTAGAAAGTCAAGAGTGCTGGTCTGTCAGCAACATTCCTGCTGAGAGGTTCTGGACATGCCAATCAGCATTAATGACACATTTACCTCCAAAATCACTGCCAGGCACAGAGTTTGGTAGGTCGTATAGCAGAGAAGAAAATTGCAGGTGAAGTTGCCTACCAGGAGCTGTGTTTGGACTGAAATGTTGAACTGAGGTCCTGTCTGCTCTCTCGGACAGATCTCAAAGATGCCAAAACACTTGTCAAGGAAAGGCGAGGAAGCACTCTCCGTCTCCATGTCAACAGTTAAATCTCAACCAAGTCACCGAAGCAAACAACATAATCTTTTATCTAATTGTAAGAGTGTAGAAGTCAACTGGTACCTTTAGTACAACAGTGACCTCACTTCAGAAGTGTTGTGAAGGTTTTGACCTATCCGAAGATGTAAATGTTGCTATGTAAATGCAAGTTTAGATGCTTTCATGCACCTTCATGGACAGTATAATAATTCCATTTCTAAAAAGTTAATTCATGTTATGTGTGTGCCACTGGCCAGATCAGCACTTTATTGCCCATCACTTGTGGCTTAATGTTAGCAAGACAAAAGTGAGGACTCTGGAAACTAGAGTCTAGATTAGAGTGGTGCTGGAAAAGCATAGCAGGTCAGACAGCATCTGAGGAGCAGTAAAATCGACGTTTCAGGCAAAAGCCCTTCATTAGGAATGGAGCCAGGGAGCCTCCAGGGTGGAGAGCCTCGGATGCAGCTGACCTGCTGTGCTCTTCCAGCACCACTCTAATGTAGCTTAATATTAGCATTCAAGCCTCAGAACCAGAAATATTTGGTTCAAACCCTGCTCCAACAATTTAATTGTATTATGCAGGCTGCTGTTTTAGAAAGTCAAGAGTGCTGGTCTGTCAGCAACATTCCTGCTGAGAGGTTCTGGACATGCCAATCAGCATTAATGACACATTTACCTCCAAAATCACTGCCAGGCACAGAGTTTGGTAGGTCGTATAGCAGAGAAGAAAATTGCAGGTGAAGTTGCCTACCAGGAGCTGTGTTTGGACTGAAATGTTGAACTGAGGTCCTGTCTGCTCTCTCGGACAGATCTCAAAGATGCCAAAACACTTGTCAAGGAAAGGCGAGGAAGCACTCTCCGTCTCCATGTCAACAGTTAAATCTCAACCAAGTCACCGAAGCAAACAACATAATCTTTTATCTAATTGCAAGAGTGTAGAAGTCAACTGGTGCCTTTAGTACAACAGTGACCTCACTTCAGAAGTGTTGTGAAGGTTTTGACCTATCCGAAGATGTAAATGTTGCTATGTAAATGCAAGTTTAGATGCTTTCATGCACCTTCATGGACAGTATAATAATTCCATTTCTAAAAAGTTAATTCATGTTATGTGTGTGCCACTGGCCAGATCAGCACTTTATTGCCCATCACTAATTGATCAGATGGCAGTTCAACGTCAATGACTTTGCTGTGAGTCTGGAGTCACGTGTAAGTCAGACCAGGTAAAGATGGCAGATACCCCCCCCCCCACCAAAACCAACAGTGGTTTCTTGGTCAGTATTAAACTCTTAACTCCGCATTTTTATTGGATTCAAATTCCACCATGGCACCCTAGCCTAGGTCTCTGAGTTAATATAAAACAAAAGAACAACAGATGAAATCTGAAATAAAAACAGGAAATGTTAGAGAAACTGTGCAGGTCTGGCAGCATCTGTGCAGAGAAAAAAAGAGTTAATGTTTCAAGTCCAATGACCCTTCTTCAGAACCTGTTCAGCAATGTGACACTGTGTGTGTCAACTGCTTTGCACTTCATTATAGATGATTAGGATCAGAACGATAAGATTAATAGTTCTTCAATCAGCAGAGATGAGCAGTAAGACAGCTCTGGCTTCACCCTCTTAGGATTGATGCAAAGTGCATTCCCTTTAGCAAGTGATCTCACTAACAGAGAGTAGGATTACTTTAGAACAGGGCTTCTACTTGTCTCTGTGATCCCAGCTGATCCCAGCTGATCCCAGCTGATCCCAGCTGATCCCTGCTGATCCCAGCCAAGATTGCACTGCCAAAGCAACATAAATACACATGATTTGGAGATGCCGGTGTTGGACTGGGGTGTACAAAGTTAAAAATCACACAACACCAGGTTATAGTCCAACAGGTTTAACTGGAAGCACTAGCTTTCGGAGCGATGCTCCTTCATCAGGTGATAGTGGAGGACACAATTCTATCACTATCACCTGATGAAGGAGCATCGCTCCGAAAGCTAGTGTGCTTCCAATTAAACCTGTTGGACTATAACCGGTGTTGTGTGATTTTTAACTAAATACACATGGATGAATTCCTACAGTATTCCTGCCTCTGCTGAGGAGTTGGAATCAGCAGTCAGGAATCAATCACAGCAATTGGCTGTCTGAACCCAACCATGATATGAAATGTCCTTAGGGAAACTGAACATGAGTATTTTGTTTTTCATTTGACCTGAAGGTCAACTCTGTTCCAGTCATTACAGTTTGAATACCCAAAATACATGTGTTTTTTTTTTCGTTTTTGACAATGTTTATAGAATGTGTATTTGATAGAAATGGTCCAATTGTTTGCAATAAATGTTTACAGGATATGAGAATCAGCATAATTTATTACCTATCCAAGTTGACTGGAGATCGTGATGATTGGCCTTCTAGAGCTTTGTTAGAAATGAGTGACTTATAAAGCCACTACAGGTGATGGTGGCGTGATGGTAATATCACTACACTAGCAAGCCTCAGGCAGCATCCGAGGAGCAGGAAAATTGGGAATGAAGTCAGGGAGACTTTGGGGTGGGGAGATAAATCTCTCCACCCCGGGGGCTCCCTGCCTTCATTCCTGATGAATGGCTTGTGCCCAAAACGTCGATTTTCCTGCTCCGTGGATGCTGCCTGACCTGTTGTGCTTTTCCAGCACCACTCTAATCTTGACTCTGATTTCCAGCATCTGCAGTCCTCACTTTTGCCTAGCAAGCCTCAGGCCTGTTAATACACTGGGTTCAAATCCCAACATGATACCTGCTAAAATAGGAAACCAACAAATAAGTCTGGAATTAAAAGTTTTTCTTAGTAATGGTGACTATAGCAATTATGTTGATTATCATGAAAAAAAGATCTGTTTCATAAATGTGAGGATAGGAAGGAAATCTGCTGTCCTTGCCTGGTCTGGCCTATGTGTGACTCCAGGTCCATAACAGTATGGTTGACTCAACCATCTTTTCAGCACAAGGGTAAATGGAGATGGATGGTAAATACTGACCCTGTCAGTGACGCTTATATCACACTAAAGGACTTCTGATTGCAGCCAAAAACATCAAAAATTGTTGGGCACGAGAGTCAAATATTAACTCAGACTGGATAAGAACATTGAGATTGATTCCCGAAGGAAAATTTGCAAGCATTTGAGTTTTCACAACAATCCAGTCACTTCACATTCACCTTTACTGAGACAGGATGTTTCTAAAACTGAATTCAAATTAGGATTTGAACCTGTGTTCTCGAGATCTTTATTCCAGATCTCTAGATTAGAAATTAGGTCATATGATCACTACATCGCTGTTCCCCTTTAATATAGCCACACATATTTGTGTCACTGTCTGAGATACCCACTATCACTTCTATGGGACATCCTGGAATTGGTGGGGATGCATTGGCAAACAACCTTTGCCCAATTATCTTCATCTTCTCCCAGATTTACCCACAATCAGAGTGAGAAAGAGAGGAACATATACTCTACACCTTTATTGCTTTGACCAAAGTGCACAGCTGGATGTGTAAATACACCTGAGATTTAGGATAATCAGATGTTAATCTGATCTTCTGCTTTTTCATATATCTGCAGGAACTTGGCCTTGCTTCATTAGGAGCTTCAGATGAGGATATTGAAAAACTATCAACAGTGAGTAATTAAGAAACAAAATTGATCATAAAGAATGAAGGTAAAGGTAATGTTGCCATAGTCCTTCCAGACCAGAGGGCTGCTGTTTCATTAGAGAGAGAGAGAGACGACTGGTGGTGGTTTAATCTGAGGGCCACCACACCTCAAGAGAGGGACAAGGGTGAGAAGGAGAGTCTGTCACGGTAACCACAGCCAGTGCATGAATTGAACCCACTCTGCATCACAAACCAGCCATCCAGCCAACTGGGCTCACCAATCCTGTCTAAATCTTCTGACAAAATCAAGATGACTAACTAAGCAGAATAAATCTCAATTTCCATCTAATACTGAATGAATAACACTAAAATATAGTTTGTATTGTACAGTATATATTTTTTAATATCTAGTTTCCAAATTTATTTCAACATTGCTGTTGACCTTATGCTAAAGAGTTGGAAATGTGTATCCGAAACACCTTAATCACATTTTTAGGCACAATTTAGACTATGATCTATTCTACAATTAATACTATCAGTACTGTTGGGCATTGTTTTTGTTACAATAATAGTGTTGTTGCAATAACCATTGAGGTGACTTCTAAATTAAGGAGCTTGTTAAAACTTACAGACTGTGTTTGACCAAATATTGGCTAAGTGTCAATTCAGGAGGTTTTGTGAATATTTCTTTCTATGACTTTTAGTGACCTTTCTTACAAAGTTTTACATTGATCACCTCATTATGTACACACCATCCCTCTCTGGTACTACACCCATGTTATTTAGCACTCACCAGCAGCTGAAATGTTCCCCAGTACAAGGACCTTCGGGGATTCCTCCCCAGTACAAAGACCTTCTGGGACTTCTGACATCTCCACCATATTTCAGACCTAGCTGTGCTCAAGGTCAAGTACAGCTGCAAAGATCAACTTTTATTGAGCAGTAGAAAACATAAAGAAAAGAAAGCAAAAAAAACTATATTTGCTTCTGGGATCAGACGCCTCTGAGCTTTTCTAACGCCTTTACACTCCTCCTGTCATGTGATGCACTGGATGGCATAAAAATGTTCACCTCACTCCTAACCAGTGACTTTCTTATTAAAAGGTCATTCATTGACAGTAGGTGTTTCTGGGACAGTGAACATTTATTACCTATTCCCAAATCTCTAAAATTCTAGATTGATCTGGTTGCTTTGAACTTAGTAAGATACCATTAACGCTTCTGATAGAATATTTTGGGAGAGTTCCATATTTCAGGAAAGATATGAAGATTGTTGTTGTCAGCATTATTGTTGTGTACTATTGAAACTGCTGCTGCTGCATGATATAGCTGACTGTCTGGACAAACAGGATTAATTTAATCTCTTTCCTGGATACAATTCTACCTGTTACAAACAGGGAGCCAGACATTTTCACTTGCCTTTTGAAATATAACTTATAACCATCTATAATTTGGTGTAATTTTTAAAGGACCATAGAGTCATAGAGCATGTAAACAGACCCTTCAGTCCAACTAATTCATGCCAAACATAATCCCAAACTAAACTAGTCCCACCTACCCTGCTTCTGGCCCATATCCCTCCAAACCTTTCCTATTCATGAACTTATCCAAATGTCTTTTAAAAGGTGTAACTGTACCCACATCCACCACTTTCTCAGGAGGTTCATTCCACATGCGAACCACACTCTGTAAAATCTTTGCCTCTCTCTTTTTTAAAATCTCTCTCCTTTTACCTTAAAAATATGCCTCTAGTCTTGAAATCCCCCACCCTAGGGAAATGACAACTATCATTAACCCTATCTATACCCCTCAGTAGAACAGAGTTTTAGATTACATTAGATTAGATTACTTACAGTGTGGAAACAGGTCCTTCGGCCCGACAAGTCCACACCAACCTGCCGAAGCGCACCCACCCAAACCCATTCCCCTACACTACGGGCAATTTAGCATGGCCAATTCACCTGGCCTGCACATCTTTGGACTGTGGGAGGAAACCGGAGCACCCGGAGGAAACCCACGCAGACACTGGGAGAATGTCCAAACTCCACACAGTCAGTCGCCTGAGGCAGGAAAGTGAACCCGGGTCTCTGGTGCTGTGAGGCAACAGTGAGTTAAGAAACAGCTCAACTGTGATGCAATTGAATAATGGAACCAGTCTGAGAGGACAGATCTTGAATAATTTGCTGTTTGTTTCTATAGCTTTACTGGTTTACGATAGAATTCGGGTTGTGCAAACAGAATGGAGTTTTGAAAGCTTATGGAGCTGGTCTACTTTCCTCATACGGAGAACTTATGGTAAGAACCCAATAGTGCACAAATGCACAAACAGTGGTAATTCTTTTCTGCTATTGGAAGCAGCATTACAGTAAGTGCTTCTGTAGTTTCACTATTCATTCATCCATTCATTCATACGTGCTCTGTCTGAAGATAGCTCCTTCACTCATTGGCTGCTGATGCTTCATCCTCAACCCTTTCCTTGACAGGTTTCATTGGTCCCAGTTTGCCGTTGCCTTCCATTCGAAAGGCGGGTGTGGATGTAGCTATCAAGTCTATCTCAGCTGGAAAAGCAAACTAATTGCTTTGTTCTGAACTACACGTTTGCTGTCTGACCAACTGAGCTAACTGGTCCCACAATTTCTCTATAACAAATGTAAAAAGTTGCATTTTTATGATGCCTTATCCTATATCACTAGAGCATAAGACAATAAAACATAAGAGCCAAAATTACACCATTCGACCCATCAAGTCTGCTCTACCAATCAATCATGGCTGATAGGTTTTTCAACCCCATTTTCCCACTTTCTCCCCATAACCTTTGATCCCCTTGGCAACCATGAAGAGACAATGACATTCTGGTCATACCACTGGATCAGTAATCCAGGTAACCTATGGCTGCACACCTTCCCTTTACACATTCAATTTTTAAAAATTCACTTGTGGTATGGTGTCACTGACTGGGGGAGCATGTTATTGCCCGTCCCTAGTTGTCCTTGAGAAGGTGGTGGTGAGCCGCCTTCTTAAACTGCTGCAGTCCATGTGCTGTGGGTAGACCCACAATGCCCTTATGGAGGGAATTCCAGGATTTAGATTCTGCAACACTGAAGGAACAGCGGTATATTTCCAAGTCAAGATGTGAGTGGCTTGGAGGAGAACTTGAAGATGGTGGTGTTCCCATGTATCTACTGCCCTTGTTGTTCCAAATGGAAGTGGCTGTGGGTTTGGAAGGTGCTGTCTCAGGATCTTTGGTGAACGTCTGCAGTGCATCTTGTAGATAGTAAACACTGCTGCTCCTGAGCGTCGGTGATGGAGGGAGTGGATGCTTGTGGATGTAGTGCCAATCAAGTGGGCTGCTTTGTCCTGGATGGTGTCAAGTTTTTTGAGTGTTGTTTGAGTTGCACCCATCCAGGCGAGTGGGGAATATTCCATCACACTGCTGCCTTGTGCCTTGTAGATGGTGGGCAGTCTTTGAGGAGTCGAGAGGTGAGTTTCTCATTCCAATATTCCAAGCCTCTGACCTGCTCTTGCAGCCACAGTGTTTATGTGGTGGATCCAGTTGAAATTCTGATAACCCCCAGGGTGTTGATAGTGGGGGATTCAGTGATGTAACACCTTTGAATGCCAAAGGGCAGGGGTTAGATTGTCTCTGATTGGAGATGATCATAGCCTGGAATTTGTGTGGCATGAAGGTGGCTTGCCAGTTGTCATTCCTGAAGAAGGGCTCATGCCCGAAACATTGATTCTCCTGCTCCTTTGATGCTGCCTGACCTGCTGCGCTTTTCCAGCAACACATGTTTAACCATGTGTGTGACATGAACAGTTTGGAAATAAGATCAGATATTCTATTTGTATTTTATATTGCCTTTGAAATGGGTATTAATGAGACAATTACAGTGAGTTGATATATTAAACTGGCAAATTACAGTATGCAAGGTGATGGCCTGGTGGTATTATCACTGGACAGTTAAGCCAGAGACATGGATAATGTTCTGGTGACTTGAGTTTGAGTCTCGGCATGGTGGAATTTGAATTCAACTTTTAAAAATCTGGAATTTAGAGTGAATCCACTGTCAATTGTTTGAAAAACCACCTGCTTCACTAATGTCCTTTAGGGAAGGAAACTGCCATCCTGACCTGGTCTGGACTACATGTGACTCCAGACCCACAGCAATGTGGTTGACTCTTAACTGCCCCCTGGGTAATTAGGGATGGACAATAAAGGCTGCCCTAGCCAGCGACACCCTCATCCCATGACTGAATACAGAAAAAAAAATCATTGTTAACATATTAAGCTGATAAATTACAATATCTAACAGGTGTGGCACATTAATCTAGCTATTAACAGTACATAACAGAGAACATTAAACTTGTAAAATAACTTCACGGAAGCAACTTGTGTGTTGATTTCTTAAATTTGGTTACAAGATGTGGAAGTTGCTGGCAAGACCATTTGCTGC
This sequence comes from Chiloscyllium plagiosum, assembly GCF_004010195.1. NCBI lineage: Eukaryota > Metazoa > Chordata > Chondrichthyes > Orectolobiformes > Hemiscylliidae > Chiloscyllium > Chiloscyllium plagiosum. The sequence goes on along the minus strand of NC_057728.1, from coordinate 64,403,504 downwards.
CAATCCTTAATTGTCCACAAGAGGATGTCAATGAACCCTCCTCTTAATATCTGACTGGTTTGTGGAGTCATAGAGTCATAAAGTCATAGAGATATACAGCATGGAAACAGACCCTTCGGTCCAACCCGTCCATGCCGACCAGATATCCCAACCCAATCTAATCCCACCTACTAGTACCCCGCCCATATCCCTCCAAACTCTTCCTATTCATATACCCATCCAAATGTCTTTTAAATGTTGCAATTGTACCAGCTTCCATCACTTCCTCTGGCAGCTCATTCTATACACGTACCACCCTCTGTGTGAAAAAATTGCCCCTTAGGTCTATTTTATATCTTTCCCCTCTCACCCTAAACCTATGCCCTCTAGTTCTGGATTCCCCCACCCCAGGGAAAAGACTTTGTCTATTTAGCCTATCCATGTACCTCATAATTTTGTAAACCTCTATGAGGTCACCCCTCAGCCTCCGACACTCCAGGGAAAACAGCCCCATCCTGTTCAGCGTCTCCTTATAGCTCAAATCCTCCATCCCTGGCAACATCCTTGTAAATCTTTTCTGAACCCTTTCAAGTTTCACAATATCTTTCCAATAGGAAGGAGATCAGAACTGCATGCAATATTCCAACAGTGGCCTAACAATGACCTGAAAAATGTGTTGCTGGAAAAGCGCAGCAGGTCAGGCAGCATCCAAGGAGCAGGAGAATCGACGTTTCGTGCATGAGCCCTTCTTCAGGGCTTATGCCCGAAACTTCGATTCTCCTGCTCCTTGGATGCTGCCTGAGCTGCTGCACTTTTCCAGCAACACATTTTTCAGCTCTGATCTACAGCATCTGCAGTCCTCACTTTCTCCTAACCAATGACCTGTACAGCCGCAACATGACCTCCCAACTCAATACTCTGACCAATAAAGGAAAATATACAAAATGCCTTCTTCATTATCCTATCTACCTGCGACTCCACTTTCAAGGATCTATGAACTTGCTCTCCAAGGTTTCTTTGTTCAGCAACCCGCCATCAGACCTTAACATTAAGTGTATATGTTATGCTAAGATTTGCTTTCCCAAAATGGAGCACCTTGCATTTATCTGAATTAAGCTCCATCTGCCACGTCTTAGCCCATTGATCCATCTGGTTAAGGTCTTGTTGTAATCTGAGATATCCCTCTTCGCTCTCCACTACACCTCTAATTTTGGTGTCACCTGCAAACTTACTAACTGTACCTCTTATGCTCGCATCCAAATCATTTATATAAATGACAAAAAGTAGAGGATCAAATATTGATCCTTATGGCACTCCACTGGTCACAGGCCTCCAGTCTGAAAAACAACCCTCCACCACCACCCTCTGTCTTCTACCTTTGAGCCAGTTCTGTATCCAAATGGCTAGTTCTCCCTGTATTCCGTGAGATCTAACCTTGCTAACCACTCTCGCATGGTGAACCTTGCCGAAAGCCTGACTGAAGTCCATATAGATCATGTCCACCGCTCTGCCCTCATCAATCCTCTTTGTTACATCTTCAAAAATCTCCATCAAGTTTGTGAGACATGATTTCCCACACACAAAGCCATGTTGACTATCCCTAATCAGTCCTTGCCTTTCCAAATACACGTACATCCTGTCCCTCAGGATTCCCTCCAACAACCTGCCCACCACCGACGTCAGGCTCACTGGTCTATAGTTCCCTGGCTTGTCTTTACCACCCTTCTTAAACAGTGGTACCACGTTAACCAACCTCCAGTCTTCCGGCACCTCACCTGTGACTATCGATGATACGAATATCTCAGCAAGTGGCCCAGCAATCACTTCTCTAGTTTCCCACAGTTCTCAGGTACACCTGATCAGGTCCTGGTGATGTATCCACCTTTATGCATTTCAAGACATCCAGCACTTCCTCCTCGGTAATATGGACATTTTCCAAGATGTCACCATCTATTTCCCCACATTCTATAGCTTCCATAGTAAATACTGGTGCAAAATATTCATTTAGTATCTACCCCATTTTCTGCGGCTCCGCACAAATGCCGCCTTGCTGATCTTTGAGGGGCCCTATTCTCTCCCTAGTTACCCCTTTATCCTTAACGTATTTGTAAAAACCCTATGGATTCTCCTTAATTCTATTTGCCAAAGCTATTTCATGTCCCCTTTTTGCCCTCCTGATTTCCCTCTTAAGTAAACACCTACTGCCTTTATACTCTTCCAAGGATTCACTCGATCTATCCTGTTTATACCTGACATATGTTTCCTTCTGTTTCTTAACCAAACCCTCAATTTCTTTAGTCATCCAGCATTCCCTATACCTACCAGCCTTCCCTTTCACCCTGACAGGAATATACATTCTCTGGATTCTCGTTATCTCATTTCTGAAGGCTTCCCATTTTCCAGCCGTCCCTTTACCTGTGAACATCTTCCCCCAGTCAGCTTTCAAAAGTTCTCATACTGTTAAAATTGGCCTTTCTCCAATTTAGAACTTCAACTTTTAGATCTGGTCAATCCTTTTCCATCACTATTTTAAATCTAATAGAATTATGGTCGCTGGCCCCAAAGTGCTCCCCCACTGACACCTCAGTCACCTACCCTGCCTTATTTCCCAAGAGTAGGTCAAGGTTTACACCTTCTCTAGTAGGTACATCCAAATATTGAATCAGAAAATTTTCTTATACACACTTAACAAATTCCTCTCCATCTATACCCTTAACACTATGGCAGTCCAAGTCTATGTTTGGAAAGTTAAAATCTCCTACCATAACCACCCTATTATTCTTACAGATAGCTGAGATCTCCTTACAAGTTTGTTTCTCAATTTCCCTCTGACTATTAGGGGGTCTATAATACAATCCCAATAAGGTGATCATCCCTTTCTTATTTCTCAGTTCCACCCAAATAACTTCCCTGGGTGTAATTCCGGGAATATCATCCCTCAGCACAGCTGTAATGCTATCCCTTATCAAAAATGCTATTCCCCCTCCACTCTTGCCTCCCTTTCTATCCTTCCTGTAGCATTTGTGTCCTGGAACATTAAGCTGCCAGTCCTGCCCACCCCTGAGACATGTTTCTGTAATTGCTATGATATCCCAGTCCCATGTTCCTAACCATGCCCTGAGTTCATCTGCCTTCCCTGTTAGGCCCCTTCCATTGAAATAAATGCAGTTTAATTTATTAGTCCTACCTTGTCCCTTCCTGCCCTGACTGTTTGAGTTGCTTCTGTTGTCAACTGTATCAGTCTCAGATTGATCTCTTTCCTCACTATCTCCCTGAGTCCCACCACCCCCTCTCCCCCACCCCCTCTGCCCCCAACTTTACTAGTTTAAATTCTCCCAAGCAGCTCTAGCAAACCTCCCTGCCAGTATATTAGTCCCCTTCCAATGTAGGTGCAATCTGTCTTCCTCATACAGGTCACTCCTACCCCAAAAGAGATTCCAATGATCCAAAAATGTGAATCCTTCTCCCATACACCAGCTCCTCAGTCATGCATTCATCTGCTCTATCCTCCTATTCCTGCCCTCACTAGCTCGTAGCACCGGGAGTAATCCAGAATTATTACTCTTGAAGACCTCCTTTTTAAATTCCTGCCTAACTCTCTGTAATCTCCCTTCAGAATCTCAACCTTTTCCCTTCCTGTGTCGTTGGTTCCAATGTGGACAATGACCTCCTGGTAGTCCCTCTCCCCCTTGAGAATATTCTGCACTCTCTCTGAGACACCCTTGATCCAGGGAAGCAACACACCATTCTGATTTTTCTCTGCTGGCCACCGAAACATCTATCTGTATCTCGGACTGGAGAGTTCCCTAACACAATTGATCTCTTGGAACTTGACAAACCCTTCGTTGCATTAGAGCAGTCTCAATACCAGAAACTTGGCTTTTCAGAGGGCAGTTAAGAGTTTACCCCATTGCTCTGGGTCTGGAATTACAAACAGTCCTGACTGGATAAGGACAGCAGATTTCCGTACCGAGATTATATGAGTGAACCAGGTGCGAAAGTGAGGACTACAGATACTGGAGGTCAGAGTTGAGAGTGTGGTACTGGAAAAGCACAACAGGTCAGACAACATCAAAGGAGCAGGAGAATTGATATTTTGGGCAAAAGCCCTTCATCAGGAATATTGTGAGCTAAGGAGGTGGAGAGATAAATGTTAGGGGCATAGGGCTGGGGGTAATGTAGCTGAGTAGCTGAGAGTGCGATAGGTAGATGAAGGTGGGGTAATGGTGACACGTCAGAGAGGAGGATGGAGAGGATAGATGGGAAGGAAAATGGACAGGTAGGACAGGTCATACGGGTGGTGCCAAGTTGGAGGGTTGGATCTGGGATAAGGTGGGTGAAGGGGAGATCATGAACTGGTGAAATTAACATTGATGCCGTGTGGTTGAAGTGTTCCAAGGCGGAAGATGAGGCGTTCTTCTTCCAGGTGTCGGGTAGCCAGGGATTGGCGATGGAGGAATCCCTTAGACCTGCATGCCCTTGGCGGAGTGGGAGGGGGAATTGGTGCTTGGCCACGGGGCAGTGGGGTTGATTGGTGCAGGTGTCCCAGTGATGTTCTCAGAAGCGTTTTGCAAGTAGGTGATCTGTCTCCCCAATGTAGAGGAGACCACATCAGGAGCAATGGATACAGTAAATGATGTATGTAGATGTGCAGGTAAAACTCTGATGATGTGGAAGGTGAGGGGGGAGGTGTGGGATTTTGCAATTCCTGCGGTGGCAGGGGAAGGTGCCAGGAGGAGAGGGTGGGTTGGTGGGTGGAATGGACCTGACAAGGGAGTCACGGAGGGAACGGTTTTTACGGAAAGTGGATAAGGGTGGGGAGGGAAATATATCTCTGGTGGTGGAGTCTGACTGTATGGGTGGAAATGATATATCCGGAGGTTGATGAAGTGGAAGGTGAGGACCGGGGGGTTCTGTCCTTGTTGCAGTTGGAGGGGTGGGGTTTGAGGGTGGACGTGTGGGAAGTGGAGGAGATACACTGGAGGGCATCATTGACTACATGGAAGGGCAAAAATTGCGGTCTTTGAAGAAGGAGGCCATCTGGTGTGTTTTTTGGTGGAACTGGTCCTCCTGGGAGCAGATGTGGTGGAGGCAAAGGAATTTGGAATAAAGGATAGAATATTTACAGGAGGCAGGGCATTTGGAGACATAATCCAGATAGCTGTGGCAATCGGTGGGTTTGTACAAAATGTCCATGTTGATTATTAGCTGAGGCCTCTAAATAATTACAATCATTGGTTGCTCATGCAAAAGGGATGACCATGAGTTGGCAGACAGTTTCATACTGCAGTGAATTCAATAATAATAAAAATTGGAAGAGATTGAATGAGCTATAAAGTCATTCTTAGCCGCTTTCCACGGATTCTAAGTTCTAGAATTCCTTTCCTAAAACTCTCTCACTCTCATTCCACTCCTATAGAAAGCATCTTCAATCTGATACTGTGCCTTGACTAAGCCCCTATCTTGTGTGTCACAGAGTTAAGTTTTGTTTGATAACGTTTCTGTTAAGAGACTTTGGGCATCTTGCAATATGAAAAGTGCCATACAGATTCAAGTTGTTGTGATTTTCCTACAAATTTGGGCCTTAAACTAACACACGTTCTTTTCATAAACATGAGTGGTCTCCTTCCTATCGGAAAGCTGTTGTGAAACTTGAAAGGGTTCAGAAAAAATTTACAAGGATGATTTACAATGATTTAAGACAGATGTCAGAGGCAGGTTCTTTACACAGAGTGGTAAGGGCGGGGAATGCCCTACCTGCCAATGTGGTCAACGCAGCCACATTAGGGGCATTTAAACTGTCCTTAGATAAGCACATGGATGATGATGGGATAGTGGTGGGATGGGCTTAGATTAGTTCACAGGTCGGCACAACATTGAGGGCCGAAGGGCCTGTTCTGCACTATATTGTTCTCTGGTGTATAAGATATGCCTTTTATCAGCAATAATAATATTTACTGACAATTAAATACTGGTGAGGGCACCTGTCCTAATTTCACTCGTGATACCGAAAGAACTGTGAATGCTGTAAATCAGAAACAAAAACAGAAATTGTTGGAAAAGCTCAGACGGTCTGGCAGTATCTGTGGAGAGAAACCAAGTTTAACATTTCAGGTCCAGTGACCCTTCCTCAAAACCTTCATTTTGGGGTCAGTTCTGAGGAAGGGTCCCTGGACCTGAAACGCTAACTCTGGTTTCTCTCCACAGATGCTGCCAGACCTGCTGGGTTTTTCCAGCAATTCCTGTCTCTGTTTTTGATTTCACTTGTGGTTGTGCCAAGAAAGTTTTTATGTCCCTCTTAGCAGGGAGGCATGGCCTCAATTTCACGCCTCATCTGAAAAGCAGCACCTCTGATGATGTAGCAATCCTTCAGCACTGCACTCAACTGTGTTGTTCTGGATTAAGGTCTCACACATTGAGGAACAAAGAGTTCCCAGAGAATGGGAAGAAGGTGATTTGGATGAAAATGAACATAGTCTGCCAGGGAGAGTTGAACACTTAATTATATTTGGTCAGCTTTGCCTGTCTGAAATAGATTCTCGATAAAGGCAAGCTTTGTTCAGGCTTTCCAGCTAATTAAAGGCAAGTTCTTCACTGCAATACTATCTGGGCCTATAATAAGTCTTGCATACTCATGTGAACAGGCAAACAGAATTTCACACATTGTCTGCCAGCATTAGATGAAGAGTAGGATTCACACTTTAGAGTTTGATTACAAAAGGCCATATGTAAGTTAACTTGCAGTGAAAGAGTGATTAAAAGAAACTTTCTGTCATTCATAGTATTCCTTATCGGGAGAACCACAATACAAAGCTTTCGATCCTGAGGTCACGGCAATGCAAACCTATCAAGACCAGACCTTCCAACCAGTTTACTTTGTGTCTGAGAGTTTTGAAGATGCGAAATCCAAACTCTGGTAAGACCACAGATCAAATACAGGGTACTGCATCTCTCAACCAAACATATGAACTAATGATCATGAACATAAGGGAAGTGATACAGGATCTTGACCAGATGGGGCAATGGGCTGAGAAGTGAAAGATGGAGTTTAATTCAGATAAATCGAGGTGCTCCATTTTGGGAAAGCAAATCTTAGCAGGACTTATACACTTAATGGTAAGGTCCTAGGGAGTGTTGCTGAACAAAGAGACCTTGGAGTGCAGGTTCATAGCTCCTTGAAAGTGGAGTCGCAGGTAGATAGGATAGTGAAGAAGGCGTTTGGTATGCTTTCCTTTATTGGTCAGAGTATTGAGCACAGGAGTTGGGAGGTCATGTTGCGGCTGTACAGGACATTGGTTAGGCCACTGTTGGAATATTGCATGCAATTCTGGTCTCCTTCCTATTGGAAGGATATTGTGAAACTTGAAAGAGTTCAGAAAAGATTTACAAGGATGTTGCCAGGGTTGGAGGATTTGAGCTATAGGGAGAGGCTGAACAGGCTAGGGCTGTTTTCCCTGGAGCGTTGGAGGCTGAGGGGTGACCTTATAGAGGTTTACAAAATTATGAGGAGCATGGATAGGCTAAATAGGCAAAGTCTTTTCCCTGGGGTCGGGAAGTCCAGAACTAGAGAGCATATGTTTAGGGTGAGAGGGGAAAGATATAAAAGAGACCTAAGGGGCAACTTTTTCACAAAGCAGTTGGTACGTGTATGGAATGAGCTGCCAGAGGATGTGGTGGAGGCTGGTACAGTTGCAACATTTAAGAGGCATTTGGATGGGTATATGAATAGGAAGGGTTTGGAGGGATATGGGCCGGGTGCTGGCAGGTGGGACTAGATTGGGTTGAGATATCTGGTCGGCATGGACAGGTTGGACCGAATGGTCTGTTTCCATGCTGTACATCTCTATGACTCTATAACTTTATGTCAGCGAAAAAGGTAATTCATTTTCTTTGAAATCATTTTGCTCAGTACATTTAAATGTTCAAACAATGGTAGCCATGATGTGGATGACCCAGTGTTGTACTGGGGCGGACAAAGTCAAAAATCACACGACACGGGGTTATAGCCCAACAGGTTTATTTGAAACCACAAGCTTCCGGAGCCCCGCTCCTTTTTCAGGTAGCTAGTGAGACAGAATACATCATACATAGAATTTATATGTAAAAGATCAAAGAGTCATAGAACTGATGTGAATGTATTGATCAAACCTAGATAGATTTTATGGAATCCCTACAGTGTAGAAACAGGCCCACCAGCCCAACAAGTCCACACCAACCCTCTGAAGAGTAACCCACCCAAACCCATTCCCCCTACCTTATATTTATCCCGGACTAATGCACCTAACCTACACATCCCTGAACACTATGGGCAATTTAGCATGGCCAATTCACTCTAACCTGCACATCTTTGGACTGTGGGTGGAAACCAGAGCACCTGAAGGAAACCCACACAGATATGGGGAGAATGTGCAAACTGTACACAGACTGTCGCCTGAGGTCCCTGGCAGTGCTGACCATTGAGCCACCATGCCACCCATAGCTGTTAATTCTTTAATCAGTTAGAATGGAGATGCAGGTTTCATTTGATTACAATGGAAAACCAGAATTTCTTTCAAATCACTGCCCTAAGATAACCGTAGTTATCTTGTCTCAGTTTAGACAATACATTTTAGGTGTGAGGCCTTGTTTCAAATCTGACTGTGTCTTAACCTGGAGTCAGACTGATTTTATGTCAAGCAACGGACCTCGGATGCTGCCTGATCTGTGCTTTTCCAGCACCATTCTAATCTAGACTCTGGTTTCCAGCATCTGCAATCATTGTTTTTACCTGTTTTTACCTTATTTCAAGCAATGGCAATTTAACTTTAATTAAGTCTTATTCAATCATTCCATCCAGAACAGTGGAGATCTTAGACCATAAGACATGGGTGAAAAAGTAGGCCATTCAGCCCGTCAAATCTGCTCTGCCATTCAATTTGATCATGATTGATCTGATCATTTTTAACTCCACTCTTCTGCCTTTACTCCATAAATCTTGATTCCCTTACTGATTAAACACCTATATATCTCAGCCTTGAATATAATTAATGACCCAGCCTCTCCAGCTCTTTGTGTTAAAAAATTCCACAAAGTCACTATCTGGCCCTGATGGGATGCATCTGAAGATATTAAAGGAGGTAGCTACAGGGATGGTGGATACACTGGTAGTAATCTTCCTGGAATCTCTGGATTCTGAAAAATTAATTTCCCAATTAACTGGAAAACTGCCAGTATAACACCTCTATCTAAAACGAGAGGGAGTCAGAAAAACAGGCCAATCAGCTTAATGTTTGTGATAGATCATCGAACATTACAGAGCAGTACAGGCCCTCAGGCCCTCGATGTTGTGCTAACCTGAAACTAATCTGAAGCCCATCTATCCGACACTATTCCATTTTCATCCATATGTTTATCCAATGACCATTTAAATGCCCTTAAAGTTGGCGAGTCTACTATCGGGAAAATGTTAAAGTTATGATAAAGGCTATAATAGCAGAGCTTTTAGAAATGTAAAATGTGTTCAAGCAGCCAACATGGCTTCATGAAGAGGAAAACATGCCTGACAGATTCTTTGAGGAGGTAACAAACAGGGTAGATGCAGGGGAAGTAGTCAATGTAATATCCTTGGATTTTTAGTTGGTGTTTGATAAGGTCTCACACATTAGGTCACTGAATAAGATCAGAGCCCATAATGGCGGATAGTATATTAGCATGGATTGAGGATTGGATAGATTAGATTAGATTACTAATAGTGTGGAAACAGGCCCTTCGGCCCAACAAGTCCACACCGAAGCGCAACCCATCCAGACCCATTCCCCTAAATTTACCCCTTCACCTAACACTACAGGCAATTTTAGCCTGGCCAATTCACCTAACCTGCACATTTTTGGACTATGGGAGGAAACCGGAGCACCCGGGGGAAACCCACGCAGACACGGGGAGAATGTGCAAACTCCACACAGTCAGTCACCTGAGGCGGGAATTGAACCCGGGTCTCTGGTGCTGAGGCAGCAGTGCTAACCACTGTGCCACATAGCTAATGGAAGACACAGAATGGGGCTAAGTGGGGCATTTTCAGATTTGCATCCTGTGGAGTGCCACAGGAATCAGTGCTGGGGCCATAATTATTTATTAACTTAAATGGGGAAATTGAATGTATGACAGACATGTGCTTGTGGATGATACACAAATAGGTGGGAAGGCAAGTAATGAGGATGGCACTAAGACTCTGTAGAGGGATATGGACAGGTTAAGTGAATGGACAGATAACTGGCAGATGAAATATAACTTATGTAATTGTGAGTTCAAGGACCTTACTGGCAGGAAGAATGGAGGAACTGGATATTATTTAATGGGAGAAAAACTATAGAAAGGTACTGAACAGAGAGATTTTGGATTCCTGTACATCAATCACAAAAAAGCTAACATCCAAGTTCAGTGCGTAATAGGGAAAGAAAATGGAATGTTGGCCTTTATTTCAGAAAGAGATGAAATAGGGACTATAAAAAAAAACGTACATGGCACTAATCAGACCACAGCTAGAATACTGTGTACAGTTTTGGGACCTTTATCTCAGGAAAGATAGACTGGCCTTGGAGACAGTCCAGAGAAGGTTCACTCAGCTGATCCCAGGTAGGGAGGGAATGCCCAATGTGGAGAAATTAAGTAGCTTGGGCTTACAGTTATTAGAGTTTAGTAGAATGAGAGGTGATCTTGTTGAGGCATACAAGATTCTTCGGGGTCTTGACAGGGGAGATGTGGAGAGGTTGTTTCCCTTTGTAAGAGACAGCATTGTCTCAGAATAAAGGGTTGCATATTTAAGACAGAGACGAGGAGGAATGTCTTCTATTGGAGGGAGTGAATCTGTGAAATTCTTTACCACAGAGGGCTGTTGAGGCTGGGTCATTAAGTATATTCATGGCTGAGACAGACAGATTTTAATCAGTAAGGGATTATAGGAAGACGTTATGGGAAGAAGAAAAGAAAGTGAAGTTGAGGATTATCAGATCAGCCATGTTCTCATGGAATGGCAGTGCTGACTCAATGGGCTGAATGGCCTACTTCTGTTCCTATGTCTTTTGATCTTAATCACTCCCTTACCACCTCTCATTGGGGTGTGTTGGAAGGAATTACAAGTTGATACTCTATCTGATTTCCAATGTTCCTTGGCCATCCAGTCCTGGTGTGGGACCTGAACCTGGGGCTTCTAGCTCAGAGGCAGGAACACTACTCAGTGCACCACATCGTTTTGGGTTTTAATGATTGTTTTCTTCTTTCTTTCTGAACAGGATGTATGCGTGTAAAATCAGGAGGCCTTTTTCACTCCGTTATGACCCACTGACCTGCAGTGTCGAGTTGTTGGACAAACCACACAAGATCAAGAAAGCTCTTACCCAGATCGCCGATGAGCTGAAAAATCTCTGTTTTGCTCTGGATAAACTTTCTTAGACAAGGCTTCCCCACGCTAACTTAAAACAGAAGGTTTCCCACAGACCTGTGACCTTGAAGAAAGTTCCACAGAAAACCTGGAGAGTTGGCAGCTGATCTGGAGAAACCTGGGAATAACTCAACCCCAATCAATCTCAATAAGAATCCTGAAACTAGACCCGAAATAGCTGAGCTACAATTGTACAACATGATTGTTAAATTGCTGTATCTGTGCGTGCATGCTGGTGTTTATAGGGTGGTGGTTGGCTCGATTGGCTGGATGGCTGGTTCACGATGCAAAGTGATACTAAACAGCATTAGTTCAATATCTGTACCAACTGAAGTCAACATGAAGGCCCGGCCTCTCACCTGAGATGTAGTAACCCTCAATGAAACTCACCACCCCTCTCTAATGAGAGAACAGCCTGTCACCCTCTGGAATTCTAGAGACTTCCAGTAGTTTCTGAGTCTGTGCAGGTGTGTGATGATACATTCTGAATCATTAGTTAAGAATTAGAATAGATGAGCAAATAATTAGGAGAAAATGAGAGTAAAATACTGCGGATGCTGAAAATCTAAAAGACAAATAGCAAAGATTGGAGAAACTCATCTGGTCTGGCAGCATCGACGGTGTAAGCACTGTGTTTTTCAAACCATACACTAGAATGAGAAGGAACTGTTTGAAAATATCAGTGTTTAAATAGATGGTTGCAGGGTTTGAAAACAAATAACCTGACAGCCTTGGGAAAGCTGTTTGTACAGCCATTTGAACAATTATTGAAGTGGCTGCAGATGAGTTGGAGCCAAAGAGTTCTGTATACAGATATAGCTCTGGTTGATTGGTTTATGGACTAGTGACCAGTTACTGATGACAAGGGTCTTTTGCTTGCTAGTTTCTGTGTGATTTGTTGTCCAGTAACTCAACAGCTTGGAACTAGGAATAAGACATGGAGAAGTGTTTTGATCTCCACCAGCTCAGGAGAGACAATGTGTGAGAGACTGAGAATGAGAGAGAGAGAGAGTAAGAGTGTGTGTGTGTGTGGGTGATAGAGAGAGACTGAGAGACTCTCTGTTCTCTGCAGTCAAACCCACTGTAACCTTGAAGAAGACTAGTTCATTATTGCTTCAGCAGTTTTTGTGAGCTGTGACATTTAAATGATAAATCAGAGTGAACTTGCAAGTGAACGAGCCACCCTGTACCTTTTATAAATAAGCAGAAGAATTTGGAAAGGGAAGCCAGGAAGAAACTTTCAGATCATCAAGAACCGACTCAACCATATTTGTGGACAAGACTACCAAACTCAAAAAGTGTGGTGCTGGAATAGCACAGCCGGTCAGGCAGCATCCGAGGAGCAGAACAGTTGATGTTTTGAGCATAAACTCTGGGAAGGGGTGGCAGGGAGGAGGGGGTAGTGGTGCCCAAGGTTTGGTGGGGCGGAAGATCTAGGAAGGGGAGGGAGATGTCCGAGATGGTCGAGGTGAACTTGAGGTCAGGATGGAAGGTGTTCATGAAGTTAATGACCTGTTCAACCTCCTCATGGGAGCATGCAGTGGTGCCAATGCAGTCATCAAAGTAGCAGAAGAAAAGGTGCAGACTGTTCCCCGTACCCAAAAGGCATAGCTGGGGCCCATGAAGGTGCCGATGACTACCCCTTTAGTCTGATGGAAGTGGGAGGATTTGAAGGAGACATTGTTGAGGGTGAGGACCAGTTTAGCAAATCAAATGAGTGTGTTGGTGGAAGGGTACCATTTGGGTCAGCTGGAGAGGAAGAAATGGAGAACTTGGAGGCTTTCATTATGGTGGATGGATGTGTACAGGGATAGGATGACCATGGTGAAGATGAGGAGTTGGGGGCCGGGGAAGCAAAACTCATGGAGGAAGTAGAGGGCGTGGGTGGTGTCCTGAACGTATGTGGGGAGATCCTGGACCAAGGGGGATAGGGCAGTGTCAAGGTATGCAGAGATAGGTTTGTTGGGGCAGGAGCAGGCCGGGACGCTGGGTCAACTGGAATAGTCAGCTTTTGTGAATTTTGGGTACGAAGTAGAACCAGGCAGTGCGGGGTTCTCGGACGATGAGGTTGGAGGCTGTGGACAGGAGATCTCCTGAGGTGATGAGGTTGTGGATGGTCCATGAGATGATGATTTGGTGATGAGAAGTGAGGTCGTGGTCAAGGGGGCAATAGGAGATGGGGTCTGCAAGTTGCCACCTGGTTTCAGCGGTGTACAGTTCGGTGTGCCAAACTACAACAGCACAACACCCCCCACTCCCACTCCCCACCCCCCCCACCCAACCCTTGTGATCAGGGTGGAAGGTGTTCATGAAGTTAATGACCTGTTCAATCTCCTCATGAGGCGGTCAATATCATGATGGCAGTTGGAGATGAAGTGATTGAGGGCAAGTAATAGACCAGCACCGTGTATCCAAGTGGATGGGGTGTGTTGCTGGTGGGAGAAGGGGTCCTTGGAGGATTGGTGGGAGTCCTGATGGAAAAAGTAAGAACAGAGGCAGAGCAAGAAAAATTTGATGTTACAACGCATGTTGAATTCATTGATGTGGGAGTGTAGTGGGATGAAGGCGAGGGTTTTACTGAGGACTAGCTCCCAGCTATCTTCCCCAGAACCCCAACCCCCTCCCATTTATCTCTCAGCCCCCTTGGGCCCACTCCACGTTCCTGATGAAGAGCTTATGCTCAAAATGTTGACTCTTCTGCTCCTTGGCTACTGCCTGACTGGCTATGCTTTACCAGCACCACACTTTTCGACTCTGATCTCCAGCATCTGCAGTCCTCACTTTCTCCTAAAAGACTATGTAACTGTCTAATCAGTTTCTCCTCTCCATCCATTTGTTGTTTCCCTGTCTGTATGTGTCTATTGTGACAATGCTGTGGCTTTAAAATATGTATTTTGTCCATTTTTTGAAGGAGAGGTTTTAAGGCAGAGATGCCCTGCCTGCCAGACCGCTAGGGCAAACAAGCTTGTGAGGCCTTGGGTTTTTGTTCAAGTTGGAACAATAGAAGCAGCCTGAATGGGTTTGGCCAACTCCCATAGACCAGGAATTCTAGCTTTAGTTCTTTTAGCTTTGAGATTCAGCTGCTGCTTTTGTGGGCTTGAAGAAGTGGAAACTATTTTTCCCTTTCTCAATCATAGCCAAAAGCTGGAGGTTCACTTTCTAGACTCCTAGAGACAAAATCTGTTTTTCTGAATTTGTCTGTTTTGTTTATGGGATGTTACTATATTGGAACAGTTAATTAGTAATAGTTACTGTACCTGTTATTCTGTAGAGCTATGTTATTCTAAGCTCTTCTTTCTTTTGATATGCTTTAACCGTAGTGTTCAAATGAATTGTGTTTTGCTTAAAGTTTAGTAGTTTGACTAACTGAATTACATCTGGAACACAGCACTTTACATTTGCCTTTAAAATAAGAAAACATTAGGATTTAGGTTACTTACTTAAAATGTTTTGAGGGGGTCTGTTCTTGTCCATAGTGTGTGTATCTGTGTATATATGTGTGTGTAAGGGAGGGTCTGGAAGGAAATTGCAGTGAAATTCTAATGGTTTTGTAACTGTTTACTTGCAGCTAGAGTCTAATTAATCATAAGATCTGGTCCGTGCATTCTTTCAACCTGGTCTGAATTTGGAGAATTTTGTGTCCTTAATTTAAAATCTTTAACTTTTTGTGATGAATTTGAAAATGTTGGGGCCTGATTATCTCTGTGCTATTCCACTGACTGTGGAGAGAGAAACAGAGTTAACATTTCAGTTTGATGAGAACTAGAGGGTGAATGTATTCTGAAAAAGGATCATCGTTTTTTTCTTTCTCTGCTGTTGCTGACTGACCTGCGAATGAGTCCTTTCCTATTTCAAGTTTGCTTCAGTGATTATTTCACCATTGGAAAATCTTCATTGGCTATCGCAATTATAATAAATATCATCAACAAAAACAATCTGTTGCTTCAATTTATTTCACCACATGAATGTGATTGATATATTATAATAAATTTATTGCTGATCCCTAGTTGCCCTGAAGAGGATGTTGGTGAGCTTCCTTCTTGAACCTCTGCAGTCCATATTGTGTACTTAAAAATGTGTTGCTGGAAAAGCGCAGCAGGTCAGGCAGCATCCAAGGAGCAGGAGAATCGACGTTTCGGGCATAAGCCCTTCTCCATTCCTGAAGAAGGGCTTATGCCCGAAACATCGATTCTCCTTCTCCTTGGATGCTGCCTGACCTGCTGCGCTTTTCCAGCAACACATTTTTAAGCTCTGATCTCCAGCATCTGCAGTCCTCACTTTCTCCTAGTCCATATTGTGTAGCCAGACCCACAATGCTGTTAGGGTATGAGTCCCAGAACATTGAGCTAGAGACAATAAATCTATATGTCTCAGCTGGGGTGGTATGTGTCTTGGAGAGGGACTTAGAGTTCAAATACAGAGGAAATAACCAGACACTAACTGTTGGACAAATTGTAGAGTGAGCAATGCGAAAAAAATCTAGCCCTGGGGTCTCTCGGCTGAGCAAATATTACCCGAAAAATTAGGTTCAAGACTTTCTAGAGTGAATTAACACATGAAAATGTGATATAGGACGAGGAGTAGGCCATTTGATCCTTTAAGTCTGCTCTGCCATTCAAGAAGATCATGGATAACCTTTAATTACCATTTGCCATTATGGAGACATGGTTGCAGAGTGACCAGAACTGGGAAGTGAATAACAGTAGGAATTCAACATTCAGGAAGTAGAAAGGAACAGGAAGTAGGGGAGCTTTGTTAGTGAAAGATTAAATCAGAGCAGTCAAATAAAGCTATTGTTGTCAGAAAATGAGATATGAAATCAGCCTAGATAGAGCTAAGAAAGAACAAGGGCTGAAAATATCAATGGGAGTTGTCTGTAGGCTGGTCCATTTGCTGTTCTATTGTGAAATCATGACTGATCTGTGCATCCTCAACTCTACTTACCTGCCTTTTCTCCATCACTGTTGATACCCTTACTAATTAAAAATCTATCTCAGCCTTGAATATACTTAACAAACCAGCCTCAACAGCTCTCTGTTGTAAAGAATTTGACAGATACACTACCCTTTGAGATGGTGATAGAGGACTGGAGGAGACATTTAACATTACACCATTGTTTCAGAGGGGAGGAAGGTCCCCAGAGAGACTTATCCCAGCTTTGGATATATCATTGATAAAAATTCAGAGGAACCAAATAAATCATTATCTAGAAAGGTAAAGATCAATCACACACAGAGTTGTAGGGCAAGGTCATGCCTTACTCAGTGAGAACTTTGTGGAGATAACAATGTGGTTAAACTGTGGCTTTACCCCAGATGGTTGTGGAGGCAGGGTCATTAGTATATTCACTGCTGAGATAAAGAGATTTTTACTCTGTGAAAGATCATGGGGAAAAGGCAGGAAAGTGGAGTTGAGGATTATAAGATCAGCTATGATCTCATTGAATGTGTTATGGACTAGGCCAGGCCAACTAAAATATCCTTACGTAGGCAGCCACAGACCATAACTTTGCAATTTGTTTCAATCAGTGTACAGTGAAAATTACCCGGAATAAGTTGGCTAGGTTGACTACTAAATTTTAAAACAAACAAAAGTTTATTCACAAAATTACACAATGAAACACAAAGAATAGAATAAAGAATCCCTACAGAACTCAGCCTGTCCAATTAGACTTAGTTATGCTGTTCCCAATATACACAACAATCCCAATAAGCAATCTCCCTTTAAAAACCAGTATAAATGGAATACATGCTTATAGGTTGAAGTTTAAGGGCAGAAAGAGAGAGAGAGAGAAAGAGTTTCCACACAGCTCCCTGTTGAACTTCTTACCAGCTCAAGATGAACTGAAACTGCTCAGCTCAGCTAGAGAGCTGACCAATCCCCTTTCATTATACAGGTCACATCTAAAACATGACCACTTTAGCCTAAAGTCTCAACTGTTTACATATAAACAAAAGGCCTCTCAAAATCCTTTTCATGTCTGTACCAAACCAGTCTGGATTATTGTCCCTCTGAAAAAAATCAAGGACAGAGTCTCCTTGAGCCAAGGAACAGCTTTTTTAAAAAAAGGGACTAGCTTTGTGACAAATTGCAGAGCAGAATTGATGGGCTGAATGGCCTATTTATGCTCTTGCATCTTATGGTCACACATGGATATCTTCAAGGGTGGCTAAAAAAGTTAAAGCTCTTGAAATCCAGAGTAGATATTGGGAAGATGTTTCAATTGATAGGAAAGACTAGGACCCAAGGGCATAGCCTTAGAGTAAAGGGAAGGTCTTTTAGAATGGAGATAAGGAGAAACTTCTTCAGCCAGAGAGTGGGGAATCTGTGGAATTCATTGTCACAGAGGGCTGTGGAGACTAGGTCATTGAGTATATTTAAACTAAGATAGATTGGCTCCTGAGTATCAAGGGGATCAAGTGTTACAGGGAGAAAGCGGGAAAATGGGATTGAGAAACTTATCAGCCATGATTGAATGGCGGAGCAGACTGAATGGGCTGAATGGCCTAATTTCTGCTCCTATGTTTTAGGTCTGATGGTCTCACAAGTAACATGTTAAATCCAAAATGGGTTCAGGGTTGGGATCAAAGATCGATAATCGATGGATGTTTTTGTAATTGGAAGACAATCTCCAGTGGGGTTCCTCAGAGCTCAGTACTGGGTCCCTTACTGGTCATGGTAAATATCAATGTTTCAGATTCAAAAATACGGGCTACATTTAAGAATTGACTGTGTGATTGGTAGCAATGCAACAATTCTGTTGTTTTTAAAAGCTTATTCTGTCTTTGTTTTTTTTTAGAGGTGGTAAAGGCCGAGGTACCATGGAGTCTAGTTTAACAATGGAAGGGGAGTGGCCAGTTATACAATGGAAGAGGAGTAGCCAGTTATACAATGGAAGGGGAGTGGCCAGTTATACAATGGAAGGGGAGTGGCCAGTTATACAATCGAAGGGGAGTGGCCAGTTATACAATGGAAGGGGAGTGGCCAGTTATACAATCGAAGGGGAGTGGCCAGTTATACAATCGAAGGGGAGTGGCCAGTTCTCCCAGTTCAGGTTTTTTCTAGTTGTTTTTTAGCTGTAGCAGTCATAACATGTGAGAGTCCAAGGGAGTTGCAAGCTTAACTAAAGGATTGCTCTCATTCTCTGAAATCTCTCTCTGGATGTTGTTCCCTCCCGCCTGTAAGAATCTGTCTTTGAATTTGGCTTTTTGCCAAGGGGTGTGTTTATGGGATGTTACTGTATTGGAGTAGTTAATTCGTGTTTTTCTTTATTCATTCACAGGATGAGGGCATCACTGGCTAGGGAGCGTTTATTGCCCAGCCCTAAATTAAGAGTCCACCACATTGCTGTGGGTCTGGAGTCACATCTAGGTCAGTTCAGGTAGGGAATAGCAGTTTCCTTCCCTAAAGAATATTAGTGAACCAGACAGGTTTTCCCCAACAATCAGCAATGGATTCATGATGATTATTAGACTCCTAATTCCAGATTTTTTTTAATTGAATTCAAATTCCACCATCTGCCATGGCAGGATTTGAATCCAGGTTCCCAGAACATTACCTGGGTCTCTGAATTAACAGTCCAGCGATAAAGCCATTAGGCCAGTGCCTCCTGCAAAGTTGTTACTGTGTTGGGTTGGTTTCCAATAGTTAAGTTATTCTAAATTCTGTTTTTTTTTGTTTGTGTTTCAACTGTAGTGTGTAAATAAATTCTGTTTTGCTTAAAGCCGAGTGGTTTGACTAGCTGTATCACATCTGGAATATCCACCTTACATCTGCCTTTAAAATAAGAAAAAGTTAGTGTCTAGACCACCTTCTTGAAATATTTTGTAGGGGGTCTGGCCTGGTCCATGACAGTGAAGAAGGAGGCTGTCGGCTGCAGGAGGATATCACTGTGGCAAATGGAGAGATGTGAGGTGATGCATGAGAGTAGGGCAAACACGTCAAATGCATACATGGTAAAGGGGGAGATACCGAGGTGGAGAGGAAATCAGGAACATTGGAGTGAATGTCCACCAATCCTAGAAGTTCGCAGATAAGGTAGGTAAGTTAAGAATCCCTCCAGGATACTTTAATAAAAGGTACTGCAGCCGCTAGACATCAGAAATAAAACAGAATGTGCTGGGTAGGTTAACAGGTCTGGTACCATTTGTGAAGGGAGGAAGAGAGTTAACAATGCAACCTTCAGAGATAAAAGAATTATTCCGGACTTGAAATGTTGACTCTGCTTCTCTCTCCACAATGCTGCTGAGTTTCTCCAGCAACTTTCACTTTTATTACAAGATTCTTTAAATTATTGAGTGAGGTTTAGATTATAAAAGTGAGGAGATAATGCTGGAACTGTATAAAACACTCATTAGACTGTGGTTTAGACAAGTGCATTCAGTTTTGGTCACCATTTTACAGGAAAAATGTTACCTGGAATGGGAAATATTAACAATGAGGTAAGATTCAATACTTTATGGTTGTTCCTTTGGCGCACAAGAGGCTGAGGGATGTTTTAACTGAGCTGCAACAAATGATGAGGGGTCCTGATGGAGTAGAGAGGAAAGACCCATTCACTTAATAAAGAGGTCAATTAAAAAAAAGCGTCAAGTTCCTGGGCATGACAATAACCAGTAATCAATCGCGGTCCACTCACATTGATTTGATGGTCAAGAAAGCACAACAATGCCTCTTCTTCCTCAGGAGCTAAGAAAACTCAGCATGTCCATAAGGGCCTTCACAACATTTACTGATGTATCATAGAAAGCATTCTATTCAGAACAGCAACTACTCTGCCCCAGGACTGTAAGAAACTACAGAGCCCAGTCCCTCACAGAAATCAACCACCCATCCGTTGACTCCATATAAACTTCCTGTTGCTGCAGAAAGGCAGAAAACTTCATCAAAGACCCCTCCCACCGTGGTTATAATCTCTTCCAACTTCTTCCAGAAGATACAAAAGTGTAAACACATGTAGCAAAAGGTTCAAAAACAGCTTCTTCCCTGCCGTAATTAGACTGCTGAATAAACATCTCTAACTTAAAATAATGTTGATCTTGCACATGTTGATCTTGCTTTGTGAATCTCCAGTGCAGCTGTAAGCTTGTGTGCCTCACTCTGTCTGAGCACCCTATGATCTGTATATCCTTGTTTGCTATGATCTGCCTGTACTGCTCACAAAACAAAGCTTTTCACTGCACTTCAGTACGTGATAATAATAAGTCAAATCAATTCAGAATATAAACTTAAAACAATTGGTTAAAGGATCAGGAGAAATTGAGGAGACAGGTTATTTTCACAATACGGGTGTAGGTAGAGGGAGTACTCATCACTCACAATGATGTTAAAGACAGAACCTTTATTCCGTTTAGGAGCTATGTGGTTGCAGATTTGAAAAGCTATAACCTACAGGCCTGTGGATCAAAAGTTAGGATTTGATGCAGTTTTTTGACTGTCAGAACCAATGATCATTGTCAATGCCATAAATTTCTATGATTCATGTAAACATATAAAATAGGAGCAGAAGTAAACCATTCGGCCCCTTAAGCCTGCTGCTACATTCAATATGAATGATCTGTTTTTTTTTCTAAATTCTATATTCCCACCTTCCCCCAATCACCTCGCCTTTCCCTGCCAAACAAGAATTCATGCCTTAAAAATAGTCAATGACCCACTACCTTCTGAGACAGAAAGTTTCAAAGCTGCACAACCTTCTGAAAGAAATTAATTCCTTTCATTTCCTGTGTGACTGACACACGAGAGGAAACATCCTTTCCCCATCTACCTTGTTAAGCCCATTCAGGATCTGATACACTTCAATCAACTCACTCCCTCACTCTCTAAACTCCAGGGGAAACAAACCCAGTCCAACCTTTTCTCATCACACAACCCACTCATTCCAAGTATAATTTAAGTAAACTTACTTTAAATTGCCTCCAATGCATTTACATCTCGCCTTACATAAGGAAACCAGAACTGCACATGGTATTAAAGATGTGGTCACACCAACGCCCAAAGCATAACCTCCTTACTTTTGTAATGGATTAGATAGACAGATTATTAATCTCTAAGGAACCAAGGGTCATGGGAAATGACAGGAAAGTGGAGTTGAGGATTATCAGATCATGATTTCATTGAGTGCACAGAGGACCTAACAGGCTGAATGCCATACTTCTGTGCCTATGTCTTACAGTCTTCTGAAAATATGGAATATTAATTGCCTTCTTAGTTCCATGCTGTATCTGCAAATTAACTTCTTGTGACTCACAGACTTGAACACCTAGATTCCTCTGCACCCTGTGACCTATCAGGTAAAAGATCCCATGGCAGTATTTCCAAAAGAGAAGGGGTGTTCTCTCCATAGTCTTGCCAAATATTTATCCAACATCATTAAAGGTAGATTTATCAGGTGCTAACGCTTTTCTGATTGTGGGAGCTGGCTGTGTTTTACATTGCTGCTATACTACACTCTATAATAACACTTCGAAAGTGCTCCAGTTGCTCTGAAGCCTGTTGTGATGTCCTGAGGTGCTGTCGAGATGTTATACTTGTTTTTATTACTTTTTAAAATATACATTTTGATTTCTCCATTGATGGATTTCGATGCTGGCATGCTTAATTGTTCTTGTTTTGACCACAAGGTGGCAGCCATAGATCAGTTTTCATGTCTGCTTCTGCCTGATTGAGCAGACCTCAGAAATTTGAGGCGATAAAGAATAAAGATAGGGCCATGGTCAACTTTAATTTGCTTTATTCTCATTTATGGTAATGTTGTGCAGGATTCATGAACTCGACCCCATTTTACTGAACATTAATGTCACACCTTACACTCTTCATTAACTTGAGTTATTCCAAATTTGTTTTCCGTTTCCTAACTTGTCTTTGGTTGTTCAGTGCTTGTTTAAAAGCCAAACTGATCCTCACTGTTCGTAATCATCTATCATTTTGCCTATTGCTAAGCAGTCATGGCCTGCTGAGCTGAATGATTACCAAACAGCCGCCCTAACATTGATAGTGTTTTAATTAGATTGTATCACAGAGCCTCCTTGATCCCCTCGTTCCACATATCGATAGGTTAAAGATTGCTAAATTACCTCATGAGACAGTGAATGATGCTGTTCCATCTTGTCCAGCTGATCCAGCAGCACATGGGAATTACGTTAGCACAAGTCTGCGGCTTTATGTACAATGCAAACATTTGAAGTCTTGGAAAAATCAAACAACTTACTCCCTTACTTTGGGTCTTTCCCATAGAATAGAATCCCTACAGTGTGGAAGTAGACCATTTGGCCCATCAAGTCCACAGTGACCCTCCCTTCCCTGTAACCCTGCATTGTCCATGGCTAATCTTCCTAGCCTGCACACCCCTGGATACAATGAGCAATTTAGCATGGCCAATCCACCTAGACATCTTCAGACTATTAGAGGGAACTGGAGCACCCAGAGGAAACCCACACAGACACAGGGAGAATGTGCAAACTCTACACATACAGTTGCCAAAGCCATAATTGAATCCGGGTCCCTGGCGCTGTGAAGCAGCAGTGCTAACCACTGAGCCACAATGCCACCCTAGTCAGTGATGTCCTTCACAACAAGACCCAACTGATATTAGTTTAATGTTCTACGTTTCTGAAATTGACTCAGGGTACACATTAACAAATGCTGGATCTCCTCAGGACTTGGCACTGTCAACTGTAGTGTCATAGAGTCATACAGCACAGAAACAGTCCCTTCGGTCCCACCAGTCCACGCCGACCATAATCCCTAATGAAACTAGTCCCACCTGCCTGTGTTTGGCCCATAACCCTCCAAATATTTCTTATTCATGTCCTTATCTAATTGTCTTATAACATTGTAACTGTACTCCCATCCACCACTTCCTCTGGAAGTTCATTACACACACGCACCACTCTCTGTGTAAAATAATTCCCCATCAGTCTTTTTTAAATCTATCTCCTGACACCTTACAAATAGGCCCCCTAGCCATGAAATGCCCACCCTAGATGAGAAAACACCTGCTATTCACCTTATCCATACCCCTCATGACTATATAAACCTTTATAAGGTCACCTCTTAACATCCAGCTTTTCACCCTCTATGGGAATGATTGTCACTAGCTCAGCAGCATTTATTGTCCATCCCTAATTACCCAGAGGGCAGTTAAGAGTCAACCTTCTGCTGTAATTGTTGAGGGTCTGGAATCCCATGTAGGCCTTAAGTGGGTTAAGGACTGCAGTTTCCTTCCCTTAATGATATTACTGAAAAAGATGGATTTTTCCAACAATGGTTTCATTGTCATCAATTCCAGATTATTCTTGATTTCAAATTTCACCATCTGCCGTGGAGAATTTGAATCCAGTTCCTCAGAACACTATTTAAGTCTCTGGATTACTACTCTAGCAACAATACCACAAGGCCATCACCTTCCCATAAAGTGAATGAAAACCAGATGAAAGAAGGCATGATAGACTTTAAGAAAAAGCCAGTTAAGTGACATCGTTGCACTGAAAATTCATGATGTGGGACATTGAAGAGGTTACTAGTGTCCAGCTGTCAAAGTAGACAATGCGTTGAATTGGAAGGAACATTGTACACACAATGGCGGAAAAAGTTACATAATTATACAACCTCAGAAATTAAATTTAATTTGAGTAGATCCGACGGTCATGAAACTCTGCTGTGTGGTTCTTGTTGAGATTGCTATCTTTTTGGATGTTTCACCTGATGTGGTTGTTATAGGAAAGTAAACTCTATAAGAGTGTAGGGATCTATAGACCAGTAGGAAAGAGTACTTAAGAGATCTTTTCTCAAAGCATGTTGATGAAACTGGAGTGTCATTAACAATGAGAATCATCCTTTGTCTCAGTAAAAGGCAAAGTTGCCATAGTCCTCCCCAACCATGGGGCTATGACACTCAAGGAAAAGAGTCGAGAGTGTGGTGCTGGAAAAGCACAGCAGGTCAGGCAGCGTCTGAGGAGCAGAAGAATCAACGTTTTGGGCACAAGCCCTTCACTATGAATGATCGGCTGTGCTTTTCCAGCAAGACTCTGATCACCAGCATCTGCAGTACTTACTTTCTCCTTACACTCAGGGAAAAGGTGAGAATCCCTGAGACACAGGAACAATCCATTCTGAACTCCTCCCGAAGAACACTGAATGGTATCTGATGGATGCAGGTTATGTGGTTGGGGTGGGACTCACTGACTGATTATTTTGATACAATAAAAATGTTTTTCATATATAGTTTAATTAAACTTGGATTTCTGTGATTTCTAGAGTGAGGTCAAGTCTCTCCGTGACAACTAGTGAAATTTGAATTTGAGCAAAATATTTTGGAATGAAAATGCTGGCCTAATTGTATCAATTGTTGTAAAACCCAATTGGCTCATTATCCCTTTTTGGGAAGGAAATCTGCCATCTTTACCCAATCTGGCCTGCACACAACCCTGGATGCACGCCACGGTGGCACAATGGTTAGCATTGCTGCCTCACAGCACCAGAGACCCGGGTTCAATTCCTGCCTCAGGCGACTGTCTGTGTGGAGTTTGCGCTTTCTCCCCGTGTCTGCGTGGGTTTCCTCCGGTTTCCTCCCACAGTCCAAAAATGTGCAGGTTAGGTGGATTGGCCATGCTAAGTTGCCCATAGTGTTAGGTGTAGGGGAATGGGTCTGGGTGGGTGGCGGGTCGGTGTGGACTTGTTGGGCCGAAGGGCCTGTTTCCACACTGTAAGCAATCTATCCTAACATGTGTGACTCATAACTGCCCTCTGGGCAATTAGGGATGGGCAATAAATGCTAATCTAGCCAGCGATCCCTACATCCCATGAACGAATATAAAAAACAGCTGTAATGTTTGAAGTACAGGTTTGCAGGGCACAATACAATGTGTATGCTGAAAGAAAAGTGAAGGAAATTCAAGGAACTTTGAGGAGTTCATAATTAGAAAGAAAAAGACTGCAATGAGTCATCAAATTCCCAGACAGTGGATTTAATTAAATGGACTGAGGGCACCTTGTGATAGGAGATGATGACTGGGTGATGAAGGGGGAGAATGAGGACTGGAAATATAGAACTGTTTCAACTTCCAGGGAAGACAGAAGGAGAAAATGTACATCCCCGGATAAAAATGGATCAATGTGTAGAATGGAAGGGGAGTCCAAAACTCAGGGAGTTGGGGATGGGACCTCTTTCCTCCTGCTTTATGATAACTAAGACTGGAGGTGAAGGCAGCAGTTGTGTTGGGAGATTTTAAAGGAGGGAGATAGAGTCATAGAGATGAATAGCACAGGAACAGACCCTTCAGTCCAAATCATCAATGCTGACCAGATATTTTAAATTAATCTAGTTCCATTTGTCAGCATTTGGCCCACATCCCTCTAAACCCTTCCTATTCATACACCCATCCAGATGTTGTAATTGTACCAGTCTCCATCACTTCCTCTGGCAGCTCATTCCATCCACACATCACTCTCTATGTGAAAAAGTTGCCCTTAGGTTCCTTTTAAATGTTTCTTCTCTCATCTTAAACCCATGTCCTCTACTTTTTGACTCTTCTATCTTGAAAAGACTTTGTCTATTTATCCTATTCATGCCTCTCATGATTATATAAACCTCTCTAAGGTCACCCCTCAGCCTCCAACACTCCAGGGAAAATAGCCCCAGCCTATTTAACATTTTCCTATAGCTCAAACTCTCCAACCCTCAGAATCCTCTCTAACTACTTACTCACCACTGATGTCAGGCGCTTCGGTTTATAGTTGCCTGGCTTTTCCTTACCACCTTTCCTAAATAATGGCACCATATTAGCTAACCTCTCGTCTTGTGGCAACTCACCTGTGACTATCCATGATGCCATTATCTCAGCAAGGGGCCCAGCAATCACTTCCCTAGCTTCCCTCAGAGTTTTAAGGGACATTTGATCAGGTTTTGTGGATTTATCCATCCTCTAGCCAAACCTGAATTTTGATGCAACATTGGGCGCCTGGTCTGAGTCCCTGCTCTCTGTCTCCCTCTGGCCACGACCAGTGGTACTGACAGAGTCCAATGTCATTGAACCAGGCCTGGGCTGTATTGGGTGTATTCTTGGGGGAATAGATCGAGGATCTACCTCAGCGGGGCACTTTAGATGCCAGCAGCATTGAAGATATTTTGAGCCAAGCTGTTCTGACCTATCTCTGGGGCAGGAACACTGGCCCTAAAACAGATGTAACTGTCCCATTGAGAGGGCAAACAGTCAGTTACAAACTGCCCAGCCGAGGTCTAAACCAATCCTAGGTTTTTATTTAAACCCCAGTCTCTCTCAAACCCCAAACCTGAGTAGTCGGTTCCTGCACAGCCTGCAGCCGAGAAGGCCAGTGAATCTCCCGGCAAAATTACCCAACTCCCTAACCGCGTGCTCACATTTCTTAAGAAAGTTGCATTAAGATTGGAACTTATAGAGTTTATATATATATATATGGCATTATAATAAACTCACAAAATCCAGAAGCTAGTTGTGATTTTAAACTGTGCTGAGTCTATGAGCGTCTCTTGGTATTTTTATGCAGAAGTGTGTGGGGTGAGGGGGTTAAATTCACAAAGTGAAGGGAATTGGGCGCAAGGTTTAATTCGCTGTGGAAGAAGCGAACTCGCAAAATCACTTGTTCAAAGTGTTTGATTCCAACGTCGGGTTTGGGAAGGGAAAGCTGACGTGTGTGTGAGAGAGAGAGACACAGTCAGATCGAGGGGAATCTCTTTAAATGAAATCCCTCCGTCCTTGAAATGGGCGCAGATTTTTTTTTTAAAACTGCGCAATCGATCAACATTCTCCCAGCTCTTGAGTGTGAAAGAGCCAGCGATGTAAA
The DNA here is from genome assembly GCF_004010195.1 of Chiloscyllium plagiosum. NCBI lineage: Eukaryota > Metazoa > Chordata > Chondrichthyes > Orectolobiformes > Hemiscylliidae > Chiloscyllium > Chiloscyllium plagiosum. The sequence goes on along the minus strand of NC_057728.1, from coordinate 64,376,287 downwards.
CTCAGACTCCGGAACTGACTTTGCCGCTGGATTTGCCAGGCTGGAAGTGAGGGCACTGAATGGGGAGCTCAGCAGTGACACAAGTGATGGAGGAGACACAGAAATCAGCTCAGACACCCAACTGCCGCCTCGCACACGTCTTTCAGGTGATTTTTTTGCCCGCTCTCTCTCATCTTTGGTGTGTATTGAACTCCAGCCGCGCTGCTGAAACTGAGACAGATCCTACTATGTGTGTGTAAACCTCAGACCTTCCGAAGGGTAGAATGTCGGACAAATTAACCTTTAAATTCCAGGGACTCAACGATTGGAGGTAGCATTTAATGAATTGCTTGCATCCAGGAATCTCAGCTTGTGTAGAGACTATAGCCACAGCTAAAGCTCACCTCTTACCCTTCATACTACAGGTAGGTTTCTGGGGGGACATTAGTTTATATTTCAAGAAACACTCAAAAATCAAGTGTAATTATTGCAATTTGAGACTATTTTCACATCTTAAACCAATTTTTCTGACAGTTATCTTGAAATGTATTTAATGTGGCAGAATTTGGGATTAAGTGGCATTTGTGGGAAATGGTATACACGGTAAACAGGAATTCCAAATACTGCTGTCTAAATTGTGCTATTCTGCTTCCAGCTTCATGAAGGTGGCATTTGACTGACTGTTTCACCATTGAAATTCATTGAACTGTCTGAAGTTTGTGTTTTTGTGCAGTAGATACCAACTTAACTCGACAGAAAGTTAAGTCTTGTCAGTACTAATTTAAGTATGGTAAAGGTAAACTCACCATTGCGCTGTTCCCTCATTAGCGATAGGGAGAGATCTGACTGGTGGTAGTTTAACCTGAGGGTCACCACACCTCAGGTGAGGGGCAAAGTTGAGAAGGAGAGTCCTTCACGGTAACCTCAGTTGGTGCAAGAATTGTACTCACACTGTTAGTACATCTGCGCATTACAAATCAGCAGCCATTTTGCTATATGATGCTTGTCCAAGTAGCCAAGGTGATAATTATTAATTACACCTGATCACCATCTCTGGCACTGAAAATTAACAAACACAGGTGTAGAGTTTCACATTGTTGTCAGAGATTTTAATAGTTTGAGTTTAAATTTTTCTTCAGTTCCATCTCATCTTTTCTCCCTCCTCTTAACCCACCCTCTCTCTGTTTCACTTTCTGTACCCAATTCAACTCCAGTTCACCAGGTTTAATTTGCACTTCCATCTCAAGCCTTATTCCAAGCAGTATGATTGTTGAAGGAGATACCTCTTGTTGGTTATTCTCTTCACTGGGGTTGTGGTTTCCACATGCTGCAATACTAACACCTCTCACACTCAGTAGTGTGTAATACGAAACATGTCAAAACCTCAACGTGCCAGGGACAAGCTTAAATAGTGGCAGCTGCTTTTAAATGTCCTGTTGCATCAAATAGTGCCAGGCTAGTAATGGTCTTTACCAATGTAAATGTGATACAACAAAATCAGGTAAGAGTTTTCTAAACAACAACAAATGGACTTAAAGTGATGTCAAAACAAAGCAAGAGTAACCTTTGGAAAAGCTTTTACACTCAGAGAAGTAATTCGGGTATGGAATGCATCACCTGGGAATGTGGTTCAACAGAGACATCCAAAAGTGCATTAGATGATTATTTGATAGAAATAATATGCAAGGATATGGGGGACAAAGTGGGAGATTGGCACTAGGTAATAGAGCTGGTACAGCCATGATGGGCTGAATGGTCTCCTTTGGCACCATAATAATTCTGTGATTCTGTGAGGTGAGCCCTTGGTGAAAGTGTTAAGCTCTTTAATTTTGAATATACATTTTTTCCCTGTACGTTCCTCCGCCTAGGAAGGTGAACGTGTCCAAATTGGGATTCATGGGAGATGGACTTTGCGTTGTTTGTCTTACTGCTGACGGGTCTTTGTTAAACAGGTCGATGTACGTGAAGGGATGAGAGAAGCCTGCGTTCACAATCGATCCATGTTACATGGCTGAAGGCAATATGGTTGGCTTCATCCGGGAATTTCATTTGCCAGTTTGGAAGCCTTTGGTGTGAAATCCCAACCTGCTGGGTACCCACAGCATGGTGGGGTTGCCAAGAACTGCTAGTGTTGTCCTACTTGAGTCACTACGGACATGTGAAGCTACAAAGCTCTGACACAATGCTATCCACTGAGCTGCAACCAACGTTCTATCAGGGCTGTTAGTGTGGGGAGAGAAACATTAAGCAAGGCTGACTGACTTGGTGGCGGAGATTTCAATAGTAATTATCTCTCCTTCCTTCTGCAGGTTGTCAGGATTAGTCTTGTCTCCTACCCTCACCTGTTCTACCTGATGCTGTGTGTGCTGACGTTGAGTGGGGTGGATGCCAGCACAGAGACACTGTGTGGGGCAGAGTTGGTGGATGCTCTCCAGTTTGTGTGTGGCGACCGAGGCTTCTATTTCAGTAAGTTTACTGCCACCCTTTCTTTGCTGTATCAGATTCTGAAGTGATTGAGCAGGGGGATTTTAAGATTGTTTCCAGTGCTCTGCCATTTCACCACTATCTTTCTTCAAACCTGTGTAGAGACTTGGTAAGTCCACACCTGGATTATTGGGTGCCGAAGAGATCCCTTTATCTGAGGAAGGATACACTGGCCAAAGAGAGGATTACCAGACAGATTCCTAGAAAGATAGATTGGGATAGTCCACTAAGGAGAAGTGAGAAGACTGGGCCTGGATTCTCTTCGAGTTTTGAAGAATAAGAGGTGGTGTCATTGAAATATATTATAATTTTCGAAGGGTGAACAGTGTAGATGCTGAAAGGATGTTTCCCCTGTCTGAGGTGAGAGGAGAGAGATTTAAAGACTTGAGGGGCAAATGTTTTACAGAGGGTGGTTTGCGTGTGGAATGAACTTCCTGAGGAAGTAGTGAACGTGGACACAATTACAATGTTTAACAGTCATTTGGATAAGTACATGAATAGGAGAGGTTTGGAGGGATAGGGGCCAGGAGCAGGCAGGTGGGACTAGTTTAGTTTGGGATTATGCTCAGTATAGACTGGTTGAACTGAAGAGTCTGTTCCTGTGTTCTACGACTCTATGTTCGGGTCTACAGCCAGGGAAATAGCCTCTGGATAAAGAGACTGAAGTGAAGAGGAATTTTCTCAACCAGAGACTAGTAGATCATTGTGACCCTCTATGGAAGCTCATTGAGCAAGTTCAAGACAAGATCAGTGGATTTCGAGTTACTAATGACATTAAGGGATATTGGGATAGTGTGTTGAGGTAGATGATGAACTATCATCTAGAATAATGGAGCATGCTCAAAGCGATTGAATGGCTTCCCCCTGTTCCTGTATTTATAACTGTACAGTCTTGTTAGGACTGACATAAGAACAAAATACTTAGGAACATAGAGAGTGGAGTAGGCCATTCAGCCCCTCAAGCCTGTTCCAACGTTCAATGAGATCATGGCTGATCTGTGGCCTAACTCCATAATATGGGCCTTTGGCCCATATCCCTTAATATTATGCTTAACAAAAGTTTATCTATCCCAGATTTAAAACTAATAACTGATCCAGCCTCCTCTATCATTTGTGAGAGCTCAAACCTCTCCCACCCTGTGAGTTTCCTAACATCTCTCCTGAATGCTCTGGCCCTAATTCTGGGGAGAGGGCAGAAAGTAGAGTCAAAGCCCAAGATCAGACACAATCAAATCAAATGACAGTATCACACTCAGTGGGCTGAAGGTTCTCCTCTTGCTCCTATTTCTTATGTTCGTTCACTGAGATCAATCATCCCCTTGTGTGAGTGAATGGTTCAAACAGCAATTGATATCAGAACCATGCTGCATTGGTATGAGATCATTATAATAATACCAGGAGGTTTGAATTTAGGAGAAATGAATGCTAATTGTGTTGAAAGAGATAATGATAAAGATTGGGTAACATTGAGACCTCTGGTTCTCAAAGCTCCCACACAGAGAGTCTCCTCAATTCATGTCTGGATCTGTTGTAGACTAATCCAATTGATCACGTGATTCATTCCCATTGTATCATGTGATCACCAATATGAGAGAAGGTGAACAAAGTGGACGTGGGTCTGTTATCATTCACATTTCACCATTGAATCTTACAACAATGAGGCAGGCTGTTTAGCCAACCCCATCCACCTCCAGCCTCACATGTGCCAGTCTTCAGCCTCATTATTTTACCCCATGAGATATCAAGAAACAGTTGGAGACTGTAGATACTGCAAACGCTACGGGCCCTGACAACACTCCAGCAATACCACTGAAGGCTTGTGCTCCAGAACTTGCCACTCCCCTAGCCAAATGTTTCAGTACAGTTACAATACTGACATCTATGTCACAATGTGGAAAATTACCCAGGTATGTCCTGTATATAAAAAGCAGAACAAATCCAACTTGGCCAATTACCACCCCATTAGTCCACTCTCAATGATCAGTAAAGTGATGGAAGGGGTCATCAACAGTGAGCAGCACCTGCTCAGTGATGCTCAGTTTGGGTTCCACCTGGGCCACTCAGCTCCTGACCTCATTACACCCTTGGTTCAAACATGGACAAAGTGTCTGAATTCCAGAGGGGAGGGGAGAGTGACAGCCTTTGACATCAACGTTGCATTCAACTGAGTGCGGCATCAAGGAGCCCTAACAAAACTAGAGTCAATGGGGGCAAACTCGCTGCTGGTTGGAGTCAAACCTGGCACATAGGAAAAACTTGTGCAGAACATTTCTGCTTCATCAATGACCTTCCGTCCATCATAAGGTCAGAAGTGGAGATATTTGCTGATGATTGCATGATGTTCAGCACCATTCACCACTTCTCACATGTCCAAATACAGAAAGACATAGACAATATCCAGCGTTGAGCTGACAATGTCCAATAATTCGCACACCACATAAGTGCCAAGTAAAGATTATCGCCAACAAGAGAGAATCAAACTATCATCCCATGACATTCAATGTCTTAATTCTCCACAGTGAATATCCTGGAGATTACCGTTGACTAGAAACTCAACTGGACTGGCCATATAAATACTATGGCTGCAAAAGCAGGTCAGAAGTTATGAATTCTGCAGTGAGTAACCCATCTCCAGATTTCCCCAAATCTTAGACACAATCTTCAAGGCACAAGTCAGGAGTGTGATGAAATACCCTCCACTTGCCTGGATGAGTCCAGCTCCAACAACACTCAATACTATGTAGGAAGCGGGAGATGGGACTACCTGACAGCACACAAAGAGGGCATTAGGAAAGATGGGAGAGAAAGTAAGGAAAGATGCAAGTTCAAGGCAAGGACAACAGAGAGCTTTGGAATAAGTCTGGCCCAGTGGCTAGGGAAACAAACGATCTGCTGGTGGATAGTTCTAATCTTTGTGATGTAGAAAAGCAGAGGCTCATCACCTTTTTTGTTGGGGCTGGAGGAGACAGGGAAAATTATTGAAGAGTTCTGAAGAAGGATCACTGGACTCAAAATGTCAACTGTGTTTCTATTTCCACATGTGCTGTCAGACCTGCTGAGTTTTTCCAGCAATTTCTGTTTTTAAGAGGATGGTTTAGAGTTCAAGGGAAGTTGGGGATATCTTTACATTCTAGGTTGATCCTGGACTAGTGTGTGGTTTTGGCAGAGAGGAGTGGGACCTGAGAGTGTTGTATATGGTCAGCCAGACCTGGCAGGGAATGGTTAAACCAGTTGTTCATCATATCTTCAGCCCTTTTCGAAGTGGATGAACAAACATATCTGAAACTTTGACAAAAGCACACATTTCCTTTCCAACATTAGATTTTGTACAACACAGCATTTCTCCTGCCAAATGTATTTTTTTTGGCACTGATCATTCTGCTTGAGACTTCAAGCCCATGGATTCTGGCAAAGTTCTGAGCCTGTGTGTTATGGCCAGGGGCTCAGATGATGCATCAAATCATTAGGATTACTGGGTTTCCAAATATCAGCTGGTCAGGGAAACTTTCCTTCCTCAATGTGAAAATATATGTATTATAAATATTACACATAAATTTATACAAGTACAGAACTGCATTGAGTCTTTACCAGAGAAACAGTCCACATGACTCCTTTGAACTAAGTTTTCAGACTCTTTCTACCTATTTCATCTTATCCCATCCCCACATCCTTCATCTTCCTTTCTTCAGCTTTCCGTTCGACGTTTATAGACACACAAGTTAAGAGCCATTTGGCCCATTCAGCCTGATCCACCATTCAACAAGATGTTGATCCACATTTTGCCGAGCCCCCAATAACATTTCACTTCATTTCTTTCTTATTCCTCGCTGCCTTAAACATATGCCACCACTTTTTGTGGAAGACAGTTCCAAAAACTCATGACCCTCTGCAGGGGAGAAAATTTCTCCTCATCTCTGTTTCAAATCGATGATCTCTTATTTATAATTATTACCCCCTAGTCTCAGTTGACTACAAGAGGAAATATCCTTTCCACTCGCACCCCCAGCGGATCTATACTGTCCCCTCAACCAATCCCCAAGGGACCAAGTTCCATCTTCTCACTGTTCTCTGTGAAAAGAAGATTCTCCTGAATTCTGTTATGACACGGGGTAAACCCCTCTGCTAACCTAAACCAGCAACACAGAAAAGATTCACCTCATGCAGTAATCTGTTAAAGTTCGAGGCAAAGAGCTATCCCAGAGGTCTCTATCTAAAGCAAAAATTAATAATTTTTTAAAAGTCTAACAGAGAATATTAACTAACAACTATTTACAACTCCTTTCTCTTAAACCTATCTTTTACTTCCCCTTCTACAATACTAGCCCAATTTTTAAAAACCCGATTACAATTTACAGAAAAATATTCCCATTTCAAAACCAGTCAGCTTTGCCAAGTTTCCTATGTAGATTTTTCTCTGTAGATTCTCTCTCCAGGTCAGCCTCAATGTTCTGCTACGCAGACTTCATCCACAGACAGGTACCTCTCAGCGAGCTCTTAAACTAGCAGCCTACATCTGTTGGTGGCTTAGCAGTTCTCCTTCTGACTAACTATTCAAAATGTCTGATATTTATACCCCAAAACATCGGATTGTTTCATTGGTTTTACTATTATCAAAATACTAAATTCAAACTTGATTGGAGTTTGGTATCTTGGGGCATAATCTAAACTGATTGGCTGAATTTGAATTTGCTTTTGTCTCATACCAACCCAGCTACTGCTTGCTTTTTACACTTTTAACTTGTTCAGGACACTTTGAGCTAGCCAGAAATTTCAGCTCCCTTAAAGGTACAGTATACCCGCAACTTCATAACAATTCCTATTGGATTTGTCAATGATGATCTTATTTATTGTTCTTTGACATTGTTCTCCCTCACAAGTGGGAACAGCACCTCTCTGTCTAGCCCAGTGACCTCCTTCATTATGTTAAATATGTCTTTCAGCTTAACAAAACCAAAATATGAGTGTTCCATTTTTAAAAGATAGTTCCTCTAAGCCGGTGAGAGGGTTTCCTGGTAAATATATGAGCTTTTTATTCTGTTGTCACAGTTGTGAATCAGTTTTTCACCTTCTTTATGGTCTCGGCAACCTGGTGATCACATGGAGAGCAGGACTAAATGAAAGTATTTTTGCTCACACAGACAAACCCACAGGCTACAGGTCAAGCGTTAGGCGGCCACACAGAGGGATTGTGGATGAGTGCTGCTTCCAGAGTTGTGACCTCAAGTTGCTCGAGATGTACTGTGCAAAGCCCCAGCGAGCAACTGGCCCCGTACGTATCCAACATCACACTGAGAAAGGACAGAGGGTAAGGAAAGGTCATATCCTACCCATCGCCCTCACCCCTGCACCACAGACCTCACAGGATCCTGCACACCCATTGTCTCAAATGTAAGAAACCACTGTTTTCAGTCCCCATCACAAACTTGTGAGTGATTTCGCTCCCTGATCCCAACTCAGACTCTGAACTCCCACCTCCACAATCACAAAGGCAACTATCTCCACCTCTGTTGTACCACAACCCTCAGTTCTTCTGAAACTCTAGCCTCAATTATTCCAATGCCACTTTGGAAGATCAAACATCTCCCACCCACTTGAAAACCAATCTTAACCCCCTCCCCAAATGTTTGTTGATTTACATTGGCTCCTGAGCAACCAACCCTTAATGTTTAAGTTCTCACCCCCCTATTCACTGGCCTCCATTGATCTGCCTCGTGATGTGGTCACATTGATAAACCTGTATAACCTAGACAGATGTTTCTCTACCTCCTGCCTCTTGCAAATCCCCGACCTGTTATGTTCCATCTTTGGCAGCTGTTTGTGCCCCAAGCTCTGAAAGATTCTGCCTAAGCCCCTTTACATCTCTCTCCTCTATTAAGGTGTTCCTTAGAAACCGAACATTTTGACCAGGTTTTTGTTTACCTGTACTTGTATCATTTCCTTCAAACTCTCCCTTTCTCTTGGCTAATGTCTCCTTGAAGCACTTTAATGCTAACGGTTGTTTTTGAACCTCGGAATAAACGTGCCTCAGTGATCAATGCTTTAGGTTTCACAACTCAACGTTATTTTTCTCTTGCTCTGTTGCAGGAGAATGTGTGGAGGAACCCCAACCGGGCTAATGCCAGCAGTATCCAGCGAAATTCCCGGATTTGAGAGAGTAGGCAATGAAGGGATCAGAGGCGAACCTGTTCCAGGATAACACTGGTGTGGGCTCACTGCATAGCGAAACACCATTCAACAATCAAGAGTCACACACTGGTCACAAGAGAGATCTGTTATTGGGTGAACACTTCGTATGGAAAGCACAAATCCTCTGTTGCCTTGTCAGAATTCCCAGGTTTTCTTTGGAGGGGGGGAATATATAGAAGGTTTTTTGAATGGATCCTATTACCAGAGAACAATGTCTTTCTCAGCAGGTGTGTTACATCCAAATGTCCATAGCCAACGATGAGTTAATCAACTGCATTTGTGTGGACCATTGGAGTGCCAGAGACTAAGAAACAGATTTCATTTTAACTTGCAACCAAAGATTGTGACATATGTCCTTTTTAAGAAGCTAATTGTAATCATAGATGGCGCTGGATTCATGGTTGACTGTGCAGGACACTAAATTACACATAAGTAGCAGGTTTGCAAAATCAAAAGAAAATGCATTCTATTTACATTGGGCTGCAGCAAATTAATCCTTCTGTTTTCGCTCAGGATGGGCCATGCTAGGGAGGGGAGGGCAAGTGATGGTGATGGGTTGAGGCAGAGGCTTGGATTGCAACATTTATGCAGTTGTGGCACGGATCCATGGCAATATGGTAATTGGGCTATATATCAAAAGTGCAAGCCAAGTTACAGGTACTTTCAATATTTGCACACTTTAGCGTGTTGATTTTTGTAACTGCAGATACCATAAGATTACGGAATACAATCTGATGCAGTTTCACTGATAACCCAGGATTTCAATCAGTACAATAAGGTCTCTGACCCCTCGGTATTTTGTTGCTAAGAAACTGTAATGTTTTAAACTTGAAGTTTACACAAGAATCACACTATTCTAAATCACCCCTATGATTTCGTAGTTTCATCTCCAACTTGTCCACTATTTTAGCAAGGCTGCATTTTAAGAGCAGAACTTCACCCTGCTACCCTTATAATCTGACAATGATAATGTTTAAATGAACTGCTTCTTCCAACTTTTATCTGAAGAATAGATTACATTGAGTTTCCAGCACAGAAACAGACCATATGGAATTAGTTAGCTCAGTTGGCTGGGCAGCATGGGTTTAATTCCCACACCAGCTGAGGTTTCCATTAAGGACTCTCCTTCTCACCCTCTTCCCCTCAACTGAGACATGGTGACCCTCAAGTTAAACCACCACTAGTTGTCTCTCTCTAATGAGAGAGGAGCCCTATGGTCTGGTAGGACTTGGTGACATAACTGTGCGGCAGATGCAGGAATGGAAGTGGAGATGGTTAGATTTTCTCTGTGGTTGGAAATGGTCCTTACTCAGAACAGAGGAACCTCGATTATCCAAAGGACACGGGCGGGGAGTATTTCATTTGGTTAATCAAATAACAGATAATCAAATGCCAGATAACATAGTTCAGTCAAACTTCAGGACCTTGCGATTTTGCCCGATAATCCGATTTTCAGATAATCGAATGCCGGATAATTGAGGTTCCTCCATATTTGAGTGATGCAAATGTTATTTACTATTTATAAGCCTAAGTCTGAATATTGCCCAGGTCTTACACCAACAGGGACACAGACTGCGTCAGATAACCTTCTGATGAAAAGAATAAGGAAAAGATACGGGAGGGGGACAAGTTGGAAGCGAGCACGGAGACGATGGCCTGAATCATCTCATTCTCGTGCTGTGCTTTATTATCTGAGGAATTGTGAATGCAACTGAACATTGTGTAACCATAAACAAACAGCCCCACTTCTGACCTTATGATGGAGGGAAAGTCATTGATGAAGCAGCTGAAGATAGTTGGGCCTAGGACACTAATCTGAGGGACTCCTGCAGAGATGTCCTGGAAATGAGCCTTTGACAACTGTAACCATCTTTCTTGGTGCTAGGCAGGAGTCAAAATAGTCTTCTTTGGGGGCCTTTCTTGAGAATTTGTTCATGGCTTTTAATTTTTGAGGGCTTTTTTTGTTTTCAGGGACTCCTCGTCTGTTCCCTCCAATTCATTTATTAGGTGAAGGAGTCAAGTAGTAATATTATTCTCTGTATTTGTTTTAACATCTGCATATTTGTACTCACAGAAGCAATATTAGAAAATATCAACAACACTCTAATTATCAACCTTTATTCAAATTAAAGCCACAACATGCAAAGGAAGCATTAATTTCCAGCACACTGCAAACAAGAGTCAACAATATTGCTGTGGGATGGGAGTCACATATAGGTCCAAACCAGGCAAGGACAGCAGACTTCCTTCCTGAAAGGAGATGAGTGAATCAGATGGGATTTTACAATAATTTATGATTATTGTCACTAAGACTATTTTATTACACCAGATTTATTTAATCAATTGAATTTTCACTCACTAGTTGACATGGTGGGATTTGAATTCACATCATTAGTCCTGGCTTCTGGAGAACTCCAGTCCCATTATGCTTCTACACTCACGGCAAAACTTGGGTGTGTGTCCAGTTTGGGGTTTGGATATAAAGTTGCTGTGTGAAAGACAGCTGTAATTAGTTTACAAAACTAGTAATTGGACAACCTACCATTTTACACAGTGTGTAACCACTGGCTCATTGCAATCCCACTTTACAACATTTGGTAACCATCCCTTTTCGTCCTTGATTTCCTTCCCATGATTTCAACAAGCTTCTCACTACATATTAGTCACTTTGCAACCTCAGTGACCTTCACTATTCATTGTAGGTTGTCAATGTAGAATGTATCTGTGGATCACACTATTCTGAATTGTATTTCTGTATTATCATTCAGTTTACTACACAAGAGACATATTAATTAGATATTCTTTATGGGTACTTACAGTAATTATAGCTTAGAGAGCAGCAGACTTGGCATAATCTAGTGAGGAACATGTGAGGACTAAATGAGCAGGGAACTTAAGACAATGTGGTGGTCTCTTAACTGCCCTCTGGAATGGCCACTCAGTTCCAGGGCAATTAGGAATGGGCAACAATTGCTGGCCTTACCCACATCTTGTTTAAGAATAAACAAGAAACACCACAATTGACAACTTTGAAATTGAAGTTCAAGTAAATGATGTAATAGTTTTCATTGTTGGCCCATGTGGGTGATTTCACATTTAAACTTAACTGTTTTACATGGGGCTGGGGTATACTTTATTTACAAGGGGTTACATACAAAGTACGTTCAGTACAAAGGTGCTATTGTGTCGTTTATTTACCAAGTACTTGTCCTTACATTTTGTGTAACAAACCAGCCAACTTCTTCTGAGAACGCATGCAGTAAATGTAGTTTTGACAGTGAGTAATCTTGGCCAATGTTGTCTTATTACCTGGATCTTACACTCAGGCAGAACAGCAAAGAAAAATAAGCTTCTACATTATCTCAGAATCCTCCATTAAAACTGCAACTATCCTAATTTAGGAATTCTTTCCTGGATATTGTCCTTCCCTAATACTTTTATATTCCCAATTGGTTCTTATGTTCCGGTACTGCTAGCGGAAGCCTTTATCCCTTGAACTGCGGCTGACTTAAAACTGTGACAGTCCAAAACTGTATGATGCGCAGAAGCAAGTGTGTCATTTTGCCATGCTTCTCTCAGATAATTTCCTCATCAGAGATTATGCAGCTCTGGAGCAGGTGGGACTTGAGCCCAGGCCTCCTGGTTCTCAGGTGTGGACATTACCACTGCACCACAAGAGCCCAGTAAATGCTTGTTTTATTGCAACAGAGTCATTAGAAATACAATTCTTGGAGTGTTTGATGAAAAGAGTTGCTGGGACAGTCAATCAATGTGTGAACCCTCATATTAGTATCCAAGGAGAGTGTGTGAAAATAAAACAGCAACTAGATTACTGCCCTTTCTGTGACAATGAAGATCTACCACAAAATGTAACTTGTTTCATTGATTTGTAATGCCATCTAAATAGAGTTATTAGTATCACTGTATTCTATTGACCCTCACAATCCAATACACGTTAGGTTCTTCATTTGTTTTGCTGTAGTAAATCTTGTTTAAGCAGAACATAAATGTTCACTGTCAGTATAACTTACTTCTGATTTCACATGAGAAGAAAATTAATTTTAAAAAATATTTTGGGTTTCAGATTACTCACCTGAAAACATGTTAATGTTTTATCCATTGAAATTGACTTCAGTTAAATGTGTGATCTGGGAACTGACACTAAGGGAGTATTTGAGAGTCATAAAAGTTTTGGATTTCTATAAAATACCAGTGAATTCACTGCCGTGCTTCAGAAAAGGCAACTAATTGTCCTTTTCTGGGCTGGTTCATAAGTGTCTCTGGTTTCTTTGAAAATGCCCTAACAATCCACAAAATCAAGAAATAGACTTATCACCACCATCTATCAAGGACAAGGAGTATGCTGCACCATCCACAGCCTGGGAGCAACTTCCAAAAACAGAATCCTGCCTGCCACATGACCGCAGTTTTCAAAGGAGACACTGAGTTGCGTTATCTACAATCTGTAATTGTCACCTCTGTGAGGTCGGTTAAATAAAGCTCTTCAAACTGTTATCAAAATAGTGTGCATCTTGTTTTGCTTTCATATACAACTAAGTAAACAAATCAGCTCTTGCTGCACAGCAATCTACAGAGGTTCAGTGTGCAGATTCAATGGACTGAATGGCCTCTGTCTGCACTGTAGGGATTCTATGATTCCAAGATCCCACAAGCAGAGTTACGCCTGATAACAATGAAAAGCTATTAGAGTTGGTTGAAAGAAGCTTGTTTATCTAGGACAATGGAGAAGCTCTATCTCTTTGAGCAAACCTGCGTAATCCTCAAATCAAACATGCAATCGGGTAGCCTTGGTCTGTAGTTCATGTCTCTGAAAGTAGCTCAATCTACACCATACATCCCACAACATTCTGCAAGGCCACAGACTGAGCTAGACACTGCCTCTTGCCCAAAGTGCAGGAACTAAACCCTTTATACAACTGAATGCAAATTCTGTGTTATATTATTAAATGATTTAATATCATTATGTACAAAATATTTTGTCAATAAACCAATAAATTTTGTAAAAACAGGATAGTGAAGTTTTGTTATTGAATAACTGAAGCCACAGAAAGTTTGATGAGGTGAAGTTCAATGCAGTTAAAATGATATTGAAGTGATTAGATATTGCAGCCAAGGGTTAAAATGTAATCAAACTGGGAATATACATAATTAATTAATAAAGTTTAATGAACTATTAGTTTTCAGTAAACTACATGTATTAACAATAATAACAAAATGTCATGTGTTATGTTCTTAGGTTATGTTACTACTAGACAATTCAGGAACCAGGATTAAATCTAGTTTGACAGATCTATTTTTTAACTTGTTGTTAATGTGGTTATTCATTGAAACATAATCACATGAGGCTGCAGAGTTTCTCAAACACAATAGAAATTTATTTCAGAAAAGATTAAAAAAACAAAACCAAGCTATTTAGATTCAGAAGACATCTGAGACAAAATGTAAACACAATCTTTTTAACATATTTCCCAATGCCATTAATTTACGGAGATCCAAGTTCAGAGAAATATCCCTCTCAAATCTTTAAGTTCTACTTAACTATTTCTCCAGAGTTTCTTTCCTGTGAAGTCTTAGGAACATAGAAAATAGGTGCAGGAGTAGGCTATTTGACCCTTCAAGCCTGCACCACCATTCAATATGATCATGGCTGATCATGCAATCTCAGTGTCCCATTCCTGCCCTCTCTCCATACCCCTTGATCCCTTTAGCCACAAGGGCCATGCCCAGCTCCCTCTTGAATATATCTAATGAACTGGCCCCAACAGCTTAGAATTCCACAGGTTACAAGTCTCTGGGTGAAGAAATTCTTCCTGATCTCAGTTCTGATTGGCTTACTTCTTATTGTTAGACTATGCCCCCTAGTTCTGGACTTTGGGGCAGCACGGTGGCTCAGTGGTTACCACTGCTGCCTCATAGCACTAGGGATCTGGGTTCGATTCCACCCTCAGGTGACTGTCTGTGTAGAGTTTGCACATTCTCCCTGTGTCTGTGTTGGTTTCCTCCTACAGTGCAAAGATATGCAGGCTAGGTGAATTGGCCATGCTAAATTACTCGTAGTGTGCAGGGATGTGTTGGTTAGGTGGATTAGCCAAGGGAAATGCAGGGTTATAGGGTAGGGGAGAGAGGTGGTCTTTGGAGAGTTGGTGTAGACTCATTGGGCTGAATAGCCTGTTCCCATACAGTAGGGATTCTTCTATGAAATCCCTCAAAAATCGGGAACATTCTTCTTACGTAAATACTCACAAAACCAAATGTTTAAACTTTCTTGGGTTCTAATAACCTTCAGATTTTAGGGTCTTTTAGATAGGATAATGGTTAATGAGAAAGGTTTAATAAATAATCTCAGGCTAAAAGAACCCCAAAGAAACAGTGACCATAACATGGTGGACTTTGACTTTCAGTTTGCAAGTGAGTAACTTGGGCAAGAAATAACTATGTTAAATGTAATTAAGGATAATGTCAAAGTGATGAGGGCAGAGTTGTCTGAGGTGGATTGAAGAAGGAGTTTAGCAGAACAGACAGTTAAAGAGCAATTAGGAGAAAGTGACGACTGCAGATGCTAGAGATCAGAGTCAGAAGGTGTGGCGCTGAAAAAGCACAGCCGGTCAGGCAGCATCTGAGGAGTGAGTCGACGTTTTGATCATAAGCCCTTCATCAGGACTGTCGGGGGAGCGGCTCAAGGCGGTAGGGAGATAAATGGGAGGGGGTGGGGCTGGGGGGAGCTGAGAATGCAATAGGTAGATGAAGATGGGGGTGATGGTTTATCTACCTATCGCATTCCTAGCTACCTTTCCCCCAGCCCCACCCAACCCCCTCCCATTTATCTCTCTACCCTCTTGAGCTACTCCCCCCACGTTCCTGATGAAGGGCTTATCATTGAAATGTCGACTCTCCTGCTCCTCAGATACTGCCTGACCGGCTGTGCTTTTCCAGTTTTTGACAGTTAAAGAGTAATGTCATACATTTAAAAAATAATTCACGATTCACAACAAAGATACATCCCAATGAGGATGAAAAATTCAAGGAAAGGGATCTACTAACAAGGTTAATCAAGGAAATTCAGCATAGTATTGAATTGAAAGAAGACAATAAATGATAGACAATAGACAATAGGTGCAGGACTAGGCCATTTGGCCCTTCGAGCCAGCACCACCATTCATTATGATCATGGCTGATCATCCACAATCAGTATCCTGTTCCTACCTTATCCCCATAACCCTTGATTCCACTATCTCTGAGAGCTCTATCCATCTCTTTCTAGAAAATATCAAGAGACTTGGCCTCCACTGCCTTTTGGGGCAGAGCATTCCATTGACGTAAAAGCTGCGGTCAGTGTGATAGGTTGAAATGTACCCATTTTAATGCAAGAAATGTCAGGAATAAGGGTGATGAATTTCGAGCATGAATCAGTACTTGGAACTATGATATTGTAGCCATTACAGAGACTTGGATGACATAGGGGCAGGGATGGTTGTTGGACGTTCCAGGGTTTAGATGTTTCAAAAGGAATAGGGAGAGAGGTAAGAGAAGTGGGAAAGTAGCATTGCTAATCAGGGATAGTAGGACAGCTGTAGAAAGAGAGTTTGTCCTTAGTTCAAATGGTTTGGATGGAGCTGTTTTTGTCAGGAAAGGTTCCTGAGTAAATAGGCTGACCAGCGGAGAGGCCATGTTGGATTTGGTGCTTGGCAACAAATACAGGTCGGGTATCAGATCTCTCAGTGGGAGAGCATTTCGGTGATAGTGATCACAACTCCCTGACCTTTACTATAGTCGTGGAGAGGGATAGGAGCAGATGGTATTGGAAAGCATTTAATTGGGGGAGGGGGAATTGCAATGCTATTAGGCAGTAACTGGAGCTCCTAAATTGGGAACAGATGTTCTCAGGGAAATACATGACAGAAATGTGGAGCTTGTTTAGGAAGCGCTTGCTAATAGTGCAGGATAGGTTTGTCTCACTGAGGCAAGGAGGGGATGATAGGGTGAAGGAATCTTGAGTGATAAGGGATGTGGAACATCTAGTCAGGAGAAAGAAGGAAGCTTACTTAAGGCTGAGGAAGCAAGGATCCCCACCTCTTCCTCCGCTACATTGATGACTGCATTGGCGCCACCTCGTGCTCCCGCGAGGAGGTTGAGCAATTCATCAACCTGACCAACACATTCCACCCTGACCTTAAATTTACCTGGACCATCTCTGACACCTCCCTCCCCTTCCTGGACCTCTCCATCTCCATTAATGATGATCGACTTGACACCAACATTTTTTACAAACCCACCGACTCCCACAGCTACCTGGATTACACCTCTTCCCACCCTACCTCCTGCAAGAATGCCATCCCGTATTCCCAATTCCTCCGCCTCCACCGTATCTGCTCCCAGGAGGACCAGTTTCACCACAGAACACACCAGATGGCCTCCTTCTTTAGAGACCACAATTTCCCTTCCTACATGGTTAAAGATGCCCTCCAATGCATCTTGCCCACATCTCACACCTCAGACCCCACCCCTCCAACCGTAACAAGGACAGAACCCCCTGGTGCTCACCTTCCACCCTACCAACCTTCGCATAAACCAAATCATCAGCCGCCATTTCCGCCACCTCCAAACAGACCCCACCAGGGATATATTTCCCTCCCCACCCCTTTCCACCTTCCGCAAAGATCGTTCCCTCTGTGACTACCTGGTCAGGCCCACGCCCCCCAACAACCCACCCTCCTGTCCTGGCACCTTCCCCTGCCACCGCAGGAATTGCAAAACCTGCATCCACACCTCCTGCCTCACCTCCATCCAAGGCCCCAAAGCCTTCCACATCCATCAAAGTTTTAGCTGCACATCCACCAATCTCATTTATTGTACCTGTTGCTCCTGATGCGGCCTCCTCTACATTGGGAAGACTGGGCGCCTCCTAGCAGACCGCTTTAGAGAACATCTCTGGGACACCCGCACCAATCAACCACACCGCCCTGTGGCCCAACATTTCAACTCCCCCTCCCACTCTGCCAAGGACATGGAGGTCCTAGGCCTCCTTCACTGCCACTCCCTCACCACCTGATACCTGGAGGAAGAACGCCTCATCTTCCGCCTCGGAACACTTCAACCTCAGGGCATCAATGTGGACTTCATCAGTTTCCTCATTTCCCCTTCCCCCACCTCACCCCAGCTCCAAACTTCCAGCTCAGCAATGTTCCAATGACTTGTCCTACCTGCCTATCTTCCCTTCCACCTATCCACTCCACCCTCCTCTCTGACCTATCACCTTCATCCCAATCCCCACTCACCTATTGTACTCTATGCTACTTTGTCCCCACCCCCACCCTCCTCTCATTTATCTCTCCACGCTTCAGGCACTCTGGCTCTATTCCTGATGAAGGGCTTTTGCCTGAAACATCGATTTTCCTGCTCCTCGGATGCTGCCTGAACTGCTGTGCTTTTCCAGCACCATTCTAATCCAGAATCTGGTTTCCAGCATCTGCAGTCATTGTTTTTACTGAAGCAAGGATCAGACAGGGCTCTAGAGGGTTACAAAGTAGCCAGGAAGGAACTGAAGAATGGACTTAGGAGAGCTAGAAGAGGGCATGAAAAAGCCTTGGAGGGTAGAATTAAGGAAAACCCTAAGGCATTCTATACTTATGTGAGGAACAAGTGGATGGCCAGAATGAGGGTAGGACCGATCAGGGATAGTGGAGGGAACTTGTCCGTGAAGTTGGAGGATGTAGGGGAGGTCCTTAATCAATACTTTACTTCGGTATTCACTGCTGAGAGCGACCTTGTCATTTGTGAGGACAGCGTGAAACAGACTGATATGCTTGAACAGATTGAAGTTAAGAAGGAGGACGTGCTGAAAATTTTGAAAAGCATAAGGATAGCTAAGTCCCCTGGGCCAGATGGAATATACCCAAGGTTACTACAGGAAGTGAGGGAAGAGATTGCTGCACCTTTAGCGATGATCTTTGCACCTACACTGTCCACTGGAGTAGTGCCAGATGATTGGAGGGTGGTAAATGTTATTCGCTTGTTCAAGAAAGAGAATAGGGATAATCCTGGAAAGGATTTTGAGAGACAGGATTTATGATTACTTGGAAAACCATGGTATGATTAGAGATAATCTGCATGGCTTTTGTGAGGGGCAGGTCATGCCTCATAAGCCTTACTGAATTCTTTTGGATGTGACAAAACATGCTGTGGTTCTGTTTGCCGAGCTGGAAGTTTTTGTTGCAAACGTTTCATCCCCTGTCTAGGTGACATCCTCAGTGCTTGGGAGCCTGTGAAGCGCTTCTGTGGTGTTTCCTCCAGCATTTATAGTGGCCTGTCCCTGCCGCTTCCGGTTGTCAGTTTCAGCTGTCCGCTGTAGTGGCCGGTATATTGGGTCCAGGTCTATGTGTTTGTTGATGGAGTTTGTGGATGAGTGCCATGCTTCTAGGAATTCCCTGGCTGTTCTTTGTTTCGCTTGTCCTATAATGGTAGTGTTGTCCCAGTCAAATTCATGTTGCTTGTCGTCTGCGTGTGTGGCTACTAAGGATAGCTGGTCATGGCGTTTCGTGGCAAGTTGATGTTCATGGATGCGGATCGTTAGCTGTCTTCCTGTTTGTCCTACATAGTGTTTTGTGCAGTCCTTGCATGGGACTTTGTACACTAC
>NC_057728.1:64282215-64356101 GCF_004010195.1 Chiloscyllium plagiosum | reverse complement strand
GACCTGGTTATCTGTCCGTTTTTTTGTAGGTTCCTCAGTGTGTTGTTTATCCTATTGGTGAGCTGTGGGGTGGGGTCAAACTCCCTCTTTTGGTAGGTGTTGGTATCTGCAAGTAGTTGTTGTGCTTTTTGGATGTACTCTGCTTTGTCCAGGATGACCGTCATTCTGCCTTTGTCTGCTGGTAGTATGATTATGTTCTTATCGTTTCTTAGTGATTTTAGTGCTTCCCTCTCCTTGGTGTTGAGGTTATGTTTTTGTCTTTTCCTTGTTATCAGAGGTACAATACTTTGTCTCACTGTTTGTTGTGTCTCTTCTGTCAGTCCATTGTTCCTGAGTGTGCATTCTCGTGCTGCTAGGAAGTCTGCTGTCTTGGCGTCCCTGTGGTTGAAGTTGAGTCCCTTGGGCAGTATTGTTCTTTCTGTGTCTGTGAGCTGTCTGTGGGAGAGCTTTTTAACCCAGGTGTGTGTTGTGGTGTCCTCTTTGTTGTGTGTTAGTTTGGCCATTTTTTCTTTTAGTGCCATTTCTTTGCGGTGTGTGGTCCTGTTCTGTCCAATGGTGACGGCCTGTTCTATGGTCCGGATCCATTCCTGATTAGTGGATTTTGAAATTAACGACTTTTGGCGCGAAATTTCTTGTCTGTATTTGTGAAGTCTGTTGTGAGCGTCTGTAATCATTACCTGGATCATCCTGAGTCCGTTCTATCTGGCTGTGTCTCTGGCTTGTGGATTGTTGACTGGCGGTCTGTATCTGACACTTGGTGGAAGGATTCGATTCTTTCGGCATTCATGCAGGAACCGGAGTTATTCGTATGTGGCGCTTAGGCGGTTAGCGCAGGATTCCCATTTCCTGGCTTGTCGTAGCGTCTCTCGCCCGTAGGTGTTCAAATTTTGTGAGTCCAAAGTCAAAAACTTCCAGCTCGGCGAACAGAACCACAGCAACGAGCATCCGAGCTACAAATCTTCTCACAAACTTTGTGACAAAACATGTTGATGAAGGTAGAGCAATGGATATGGAATACTTGGATTTAGCAAGGCATTTGATAAGGTTCCCCATAGTAGGCTCATTCAGAAAGTATGGAAGCATGGGATACAGGGAAATTTGGCTGTCTGGATACAGTATTGGCTGGCCCATCGAAGACAGAGGATGGTAGAGTCATCGAGTTGTACAGCATGGAAACAGACCCTTCAGTCCAACTTATCCATGCTGATCAGGTATCTTAAATTAACCTAGTTCCATTTTCCACACTTGGAATATTGTGTTGAGTTCTGGTTGCCTCATTATTGGAAGGATGTGGAAGTTTTAGAGAGGTTGCAGAGGAGATTTATCAGGATGCTGCCCAGACTGGAGGGCATGTCTTACAAAGAAATGTTGAAGGAGCTAGGGCTTTTCGCATTGGAGTGAAGAAGGGTGAGAGGCAACTTTGAAAGAAGTGTGCAAGATGATGAGAGGCATAGACAGAGTGAGTGTATAGTCAGAGACTTTTTCCCATGGCAGAAATGGCTATTATGAGATGGCATAATTTTAAGGTGATTGGAGGAAGGTTTAGGGGAGATGTCAGGGGTAGGTTCTTTACACAGAGAGTGGTGGGTGTGTGGAATGCATTGGCCAGCAGTGGTAGTAGAGTCAGATACATTATTGACATCTTGGATACACACATGGATGATAGTAAAATGAAGGGTATGCAGGTTAGTTTGATCTTATAGTAGGATAAAAGGTCAGCACAACATCGGGGCTGAAGGGCCTGTAATGTTCTTTTTTCTATGTTCTAAAATGTGGAAGAGATAGTGGTAGAGGATTGGAAAAGTTTTAAAAGTGAACAGAAGATGAACAAAAAGTGATAAAGATGGAGAAAATAAACAACGGAAGCAAGCTAGCAAATAGCATAAAAATGAATAGTAAAACTTTATTTGAACGTACAAAAGGAAAAGTGAAGCTGAACCTAAATGCAGATTCCTTAGAGAATGAGGTGATAGAACAAACAAATGGTACAGCAGTTAATGCTTTGCATCAGTTTTCGTGGTATAGGACACTAACAGAATTCAAAATCTACTAAATAATCGAGGGGTTATGGGGAAGAGGCAAAGCAGAAATAAACAAAAAAATAATAATTAGGGTTTGCAGAGAAAGCAAGAGGGAATCTAATACGGACAATGCATGATAAGTCCTGTGGACTACTGTGCCTTAACCCTAGGATTTTAAAAAAAGTAACAAAGATAGTTACTGCACTGATGGTAATCCTCCAAGAATCCTTAGAGTTTTCCAGAGTAGTGAAAAACTGCCAATGTAATGTCTTTATTTAAATGTTAGGGAGCCAAAAAACAGGCACGTAAATGTTAGTCATCTTAACATCTATTATTAGAAAGCTGCTTAAGTCAAATATAAAGGATGTAGTAGTAAATCATTCAGAAGAAATACACAATATGGATCAATCAGATTCAAAATGGCTCTATCAAGAGGAAATCATGCCTGACCAATCTATTCTTTGGGGAGCTAACAAACATGATAGATAAAGGGGAAAACACTAAATGTAGTACATTTGGCATTTGATAAGGTACCACACATAAAACTATTCAACCAGGTCAGAGCCAATGTTGTTGGGAGTCGTCTATTAGCAAAGATGGTGTTGGCTAACTAATAGAAGACAGCAAGTTGGGCATTTCAGATAGCAACCTGTAACTATTGGGGCCCACAAGCATTAATGCCAAGGTCACAATTATTTACAATAAACATTAATGAGTTGGATGAGGAAAGTGAATGTACTATTAACAAATCTACAGATGACCCAAAAATACATGGGAAAACAAGTAGTGAGTAAAACACAAAGAATCTTGATAGATGTGGGGAAATTTCAGAAAGCTACAGTGTAGAGGAATGTGAGAATCTTTGAGCATAATCACAAAAAACTAACAGCTGAGTTCATTGGATATTGGGAAGGCAAATGGAAAGCTCTCATTCATTTCAAAGAGAGTGAAATATAAAAGTAGGAGTCTTACTAAAACTATACAAGGCACTAGTCAGAGACCTCTAAAATACTGTGGTCTGTTTTGGGCCCTTTAGCTAAGAATTTTTTATGAAGTAAGGTTGAGCTTGTGCTCATTGGAGTTTAGGAGAATAAGAAACACAAGATTCTTAGGGGACTTGACAGTGTGGATGTGGAGAAGTTGTTTCAACTTGTGAGAGAGTTTAGGGACCAGAGGACATATTCTCAGAATAAGGAGGTGGACATTTAAGACAGAGATGAGGAGGAATTTCATCTCTGAGGGTTGTTAAATTGTGGAATTCTTTACCACAGACAGCTGTTGAGGTTGGGTCACGATGTATATTCAGTGCTGATTTTTAAACAGTAAGGGAATCAAACGTTATGGGGAAGAGGCAGGAAAGTGGAAGTGACGATTATCAGATCAGCCATGATCCCATTGAATAGTGGAGCAGAATCAATGGGCTGAATGGCCTACTGCTGCTCCTATATGTTATGGTCTTTTCAATTGATGTATCAAGCAAAGATATTTTCCATTGCAGTCGATCTGGATTATTAGTATGAGTGTTCTTAACTACAATCTCCTTTATTTACTGCCTCAGGTTTGGAATCGTTCCTGTCATCCAACATTTACATTGATTCCCGTGTTGTCTTAATCCTAGATTCAGGAAGAAGTTTTAGACTTGAAATTATCATTAAATCACTAAGTATCTCTGGAACATCTGGACATTAAGAACTTTCCAGCAGACTCCTGCTCGTTGGCTACAGCTCCACCTTCACTGTTATCCCCTCCGGGCTGATCTCAAAACTGTGACCTTGGGCTCGGCTCCGGCCCCTGCAATTGGATCCCCAGCTTCCTGACCCACAGACAGCAATCAGCGAAGGTGGTAACTGCACCTCCTCCACAATAACACTCAACACTGGGACCCCACCCCCCTCCAAGGATGTGTCCTCAACCTCTACTGTACTACCTACACATCCATGATGGTGTTGCCAAATTCCAAATGAATACCATCTACAGGTTTGCTGCCAACACCGCCATAGTGGGACACATACCTAACAATGACGAGTCACAATACAAAAGAGAGAGAGGGCTTGGTGACCTGGTGCAATGGGAACAACCTCTCTCTCAATGTCAGCAAAACTAAAGAACTGATCATTGATTTTAGAAATAGATTTCTTATAGTGTGGAAACAGGCCCTTCGGCCCAACAAGTCCACACCGATCCTCTGAAGAACAACCCACCCAGACCCATTCCCCTACATTTACCCCTTCACCTAACACTATAGACAATTTAGCGTGGCCAATCCACCTGACCTGCACATTTTTGGACTATGGGAAGAAACCGGAGCACCCGGAGGAAACCCACGCAGACACGGGGAGAATGTGCAAACTCCACACAGAGAGTCGCCTGAGGCAGGAATTGAACCCGGGTCTCTGGCGCTGTGAGGCAGTAGCACTAACCACTGTGCCACCGTGTTGCCCAGGAGAATACGCCCCCATCTACATCAACGGAGCAGAGGTTGAGAGGGTGGAGAGCATTAAGTTCCTCAGAGTGATGATAACCAACAACCTGTCCTGGGGTTCCCACGTAGATGCAACAGTCAAGAAGGCACAACAACATCTCTTCTTCTTCAGGCAACTCGACATGTTCATAAGGACCCTCACCAATTTCTACAGATGCACCATAGAAAGCATACTGTCCGAGCTAGTACCTTCTTTATAATATCTATGATACTCACTGTCCATTCAAGATAAAAGGGAACAGGATGCATTTTCTTCAAGGAAATCTCCCACCCAGAGTGCAATGTGCACCTTTGTCACCCTCAATGCTTCCTGCAAGTGTCATTCAACATGGAGTACCATTTCCTCAGCCGAGGGGGGATGGTACATGGTCATTAGAAGGAGATTTCCTTGCCCATGTTTAACCTGATGCTATGAGACTTCATGGAGTCCAAAGTCAATGTTGAGGACTCCCAAGACAACTTCCTCTCAACTATATACCACTCTGTCACACCTCTACTGGACCTGTTCCACTGGTGGAGAAAGTGAGGTCTGCAGATGCTGGAGATCAGAGCTGGAAATGTGTTGCTGGAAAAGCGCAGCAGGTCAGGCAGCATCCAGGAAACAGGAGAATCGACGTTTCGGGCATAAGCCCTTCTTCAGGATTCCTGAAGAAGGGCTTATGCCCGAAACGTCGATTCTCCTGTTTCCTGGATGCTGCCTGACCTGCTGCGCTTTTCCAGCAACACATTTCCAGCTCTGTTCCACTGGTGTCCTGCCTCTGTTACTCCCTGTCTGGATGCATTCAGGGATCTGTGGATGTACACACCACAGTTCCTCTTATCCTGCATACTTCCTAGAATCCTACCATTCACATGTACTCTCTTGCCTTGTCAGTCCTCCCATTACCTCAAACAATCTTTTTACAAAATGGTCCATTATACAAAGGTTATTGCTCTGGTTTGAAATAAGAAGATCAAAACTCTGATTTATTTATATATCGAAACCATACAAATAAATAAATCTGAAATTAATAACCACCTCTAAATAATCACCTTGTAAAATCAAAAATAGTCATGGCACAAACCAGTTCCAGATGTGACCTCTTACTTTAAAGGACCCAATTATCAATATTCAATGTTGAAAATTTTTCCAACATTGCAGCAGAGCAGTAACTTAGCTAATGAATTTTTAAAATCAATTTTTTAAGTTTTATTAAGTTCTTTATTTTTTACCTTCAGAAGTTTTATAGATAAAAAGTACTTCTCCAAAACACTTAAAAATAAATCTTCCAGGGATTAGCAAGATTTCATAATGAAACTTACATTCTTTGTCCAATTGATCATGTCTATGATATTCAAGATAAAAGGGAACAGGATGGATTTTCTTCAAGTATCTTTTAAAGCTGGTGTTGTAAATTGAATATGTTAATGTGTCACTCTTTAGACAAAAGCATAACCTTCCTTTTTGGCTTTATGGATCCCATTCTATTCATTAAGACTGCTGCTGATTTAGATATCTGAAGGCTGCAATTGAAAGAAACTCATTAGGGATTTAGATTGAAGAAAATGATCAGTTCGCCTCTTGGGGTGATGAATCAGCTTCCAATCTTTCAGATATGACATACCTGGTCCCCTAGATGGGTTTCTGCAGGAGGCCGATTAATGAAGGTAAAAGGATAAAAAGGGAGACTTGTCTCCTCTCAGGTGCCTCAGGTTCTGTACAGAAAACACCTTTAGCTTGAGGCAGGATTAGTGCAAGAATGAATGCCTCGGTTTACATAGCTCTGTTTATTTCTGTGTTGTTCTCTGCAGAACTCACCATTTCATCTGCTGTGGGACAATTGGAAGAAAGCAAGGTGCTGCAGAATGACTTTAACCAAGAAATATTGGCAAACGCTGGTCTACCAAAGCAACCGAGGTCTTCAGGCTTGTTCAAACCCTATCAGCTCCTGGAACCGGACAAAGTAAACTCAGAAGTATGACTTATCGCAGTAAACTTTTGCTTAAAATATTTAACTGATTCTTTCATTATCAGAAGGAAAATGTGTTCAATTAACCTTAAAATGTTTTAACATAAGTTGTTAAATGTTTATTTGCTCCTTCAGCCTTCAAGGACACATCAGGAAGTTATTTGGGAGAATGAGCAGCTCCCTCTTGTTTGAGGAGTAGTCTTAATGGGACAAATAAGGAAAACCATTTCCACTGCCAGAGGGCTATTTGGCTCGTTGTGTATATTTAACCAATTCTCATTTTATAGTTCCTATTATATCGGTTTCTATAGGTAAAACATGCCAGCTCACAATTTTTTCTCAGCTCCTGCACTATATCTAATAGTAATTATCTTAAATCTGTGCCCCCTAGTTACTGATCTTCTGGAAACAATTTCTTGTTACAT
The DNA here is from genome assembly GCF_004010195.1 of Chiloscyllium plagiosum. Lineage (NCBI taxonomy): Eukaryota > Metazoa > Chordata > Chondrichthyes > Orectolobiformes > Hemiscylliidae > Chiloscyllium > Chiloscyllium plagiosum. Next base: position 64,349,224 of record NC_057728.1, on the reverse strand, counting down.
ATTCTATGAAATGCTTGCAACTTTGTTCACTACCATTATTACTTTTTTTTAAAAAAGGCTTTCTCTATTGTAAGAAGAGTTCCAGTTACTCTAGACTTCCCACATCCCACTGTCTGCCTTTATAGCTCCCTCTCTGATAGTTCTCCACTTGTCCCTTTGTTAAACTTGAAAGGGTTCAGAAAAGATTTACAAGGATATTGCTGGGGTTGCATGGTTAACAGACTGAGTAGGCTGGGGCTGTTTTCCCTTGAGTGTCGGAGGCTGAGGGGTGACCCTATAGAAGTTTATAAACTAGTGGGTATAGATCAAGACTGAGCGGGGAAAGATTTAAAAGGGACCTAACGGGCAATGTTTTCATGCAGAAGGTAGTGTGTGTATGGAATGAGCTGCCAGAGGAAGTGATGGAGGCTGGTACAATTACAGTTTTTAAAAGGATTTGGATAGGAAGGGTTTACAGGGATATGGGCCAATGCTGGCAATTGGGACTAGATTAATTTAGGATATCTGGTCAGCATGGAAGAGCTGGAGCGAAGGGTCTGTTTCTATGTTGCATATCTCTACGACTCGGTCTTAAAGTCAGTGACACAGATCATAATTGTTTTGCCTACTGTAAGGTCTCTATCTTTGGATTGATGTTCAGTTTGCCCACTTTACAATCCTTTGAAATGACCTCAGGGTGTTCTGTCCACACAGAATGTGCTAGAAAATGCATGTTTTTGTTGTTGCAAAAATCACTCTTGTCTTTGGTCTAGGATTTAGGTTTTGGAATGGACCCCAAAATTATTCAACCACCTTTTATGACTGCTGGCCAGAGATTATTTAAACGACTTTTCACCTTGCATGAGCCAATGAAAAAGCCTCTGTACCTCTCAGCCAAGAGGATGGATGCTCCTGAAAACTCCAATCAACTGGAACAGTTTGAGATGTTAGAGGCACATCGAGCCAATAACGATGGAGAAAATGGAGCTCTGCTTCCTGTGGGCAGGAGAGATTTTGACAGTAAGTGGTATGCTGAAATGGCTGTTGAGTTGATATACTGGGGGAAGATGGGCAAGTCGCAGAATATTATTAATTGAGCAATCTGCATCGGTTTTAATTTTGATTCACACAAATTTGCTTCATTTTCCAAAGCTTCTGTAGCTGGTGGATAAATTATGCAGTGGTTTTATCTCCTGTGGTGACTGACCCCAGAGTGTCACTTTTCTAGATGAATCCAGTCTGTCCAAAACTGCAAATGGCCAGAACTGTTTACCCCATACTAGTATGTAGGCTGGCGAACAAACACCAATCACATCATTTTTAGTGTCATTTTGGCACCCACATAAGAATTGGGGGGGGAAGCTCAAAACCTGGTGTTGAATGTAGGAATATGAATAGGATTTTATTTGATGTATTACTGCACTGTACCTCTGTACAGGTGACAAAGTGTTGTCTTATGTGCTTCACAGGAAGTTAGCACCATAGAAGTGCAACAGGGTAGCAGAGCAAAGTGCAGGATACAACTGTTGAGTAGGCCATTCAGCCCACCAAATCCACCTTGTCATTCAACATAATGGCCAAATAAATACCTCTTTCACACATTCCTTAGGCACAGGACCTCAGTCAATGAGGCAACACAGTACTGAGGGAGTGCTGCACACTAGCAGGTTCACCTTTCAGATGAGAAATTAAAATCAAAGTCTGGCAGCATTATATTCAAGCTAGGTATATTTAAGAGGGAGCTGGACGTGGCCCGTACAGCTAAAGGGAGCATGGGGTATGGAGGGAAAATGGGAATGGGATACTGAAACTGAGAGACTAGCCACAATCAAACTGGATAATGGTGAAAGTTCAAATGGCCTAACCCTGCACCTATTCTCTATATCAGTCCCAAGTCAAAATTTAACTGACTGTTTACCATCCTGGCAGTTGTAAAACACAGATGTTGGAAATCTGGCTCCCACATATATCTGCGCAGCAGTGGGACTGAAAATTCAAAATTATACCATTAAGAGAGTTGATGAAAGAGCATAGCTCTTTGTATCCATAATAGGGCTTTCCAAAATCAACTCTCATTAATACTGTTACAGCATCAAACAAAAACTGCAATGTCTCAACATTTTGTGTCTGTTACTCTAAGTTGTGTTGGGCAGGTCACCAGACAGAAATTGCTTGTTTTTTTTTTCAAAATACTGCCTTGGGATTGTCAGCATCTAATGTGTGGTTCAGGGCCTTGATTTAATGTCTCTTGTATGAAAGATGTTACCTCCAAAAGCAGAGCACTGGGACAAGAGGAAGCCATTTCAGCCCCTCAAGTCAGTGGTCATTCATTTTGATTACAGTTGATGTGTATCTGGACTCCATCTACCCATCCAGTAAAACCGAGATCCAAATATCCAAGGTTTTGTTTTGAAAATTTCAATTGATTCACCCAAGCTCTCCCCCGCCATCCCCACACTACAACCCACTCAGTTTCAAGAGATTGTTGGAGGGTTAAAGAGAGTGTTCCAGATCCCCACAACTCCTTATATAAAGGGAGTGCTTCCTGACTGTAGTTCCAAATGACCTGGCTTTCATCTTAAGATTAAAGTGCCTTGTTTTGCTTTATGTAGGTGGTTCTAGATTGATTCCCTGCCTACTCAGAATCTAAAAGGTTACAGGAGGGATAGACAGGAACAAGCATCCGATACACAAACAAATCCACCATGGTCTTATTGACTAGCAGAGCATGCTGGAGGGCTGAATGGCCTATTCCTGTTCCCAATTTAGACGTTCTAGACTCTCCCAGACACCCGCAACCAGGCGAGAGTGTTTCTACCCATAAGTGCCGTTACTTTTTTTTTTTTGAAAATAAAGGTAACCCACCACCCAAATAATCTATTCACCAAATCAACAATTAACAAGCACTGCAGGGGCAAAGCAACAACAAAAGTGAAGGCAGAGAAGGATGAGACGAAGAAGATTAAATTAAAATGGTGTTAGCAGGGAAAGAGAACGCACGCCAGCCCTTACGGTGCCCATCTCTAATTGTCTCACAGGCACTGGATGCTCCCTCCCATGCCTGGGCACCCAGGCACAAACATATACTCTGAAAAATCTTAGAGTCCCTATAGTCTGGAAACAGGCCATTCAACCCAATGAGTCCACAGTGACCCTCCGAAAAGCATCCCACTACCCTATCCCTGCATTTCCCTACAGCCTACGCACAATCTACACATCCCTGAACATGGGGTAATGCAGCATGGCCAATCCACCCTAACCTGTGCATCTTTGGACTGTAGGAGGAAAGACAGACAGACAGACAGACAGACAGACAGACAATCACTGGAGGGTGAAATCGAACCCAGGTCCCTGGTGCTGAGGCAACAGTGCTGACCACCAAGCCACCCTCAAGAGGGGCAGATAGTAGGGAATGACTCTCCCCTGCATGGCCTAATGCCTAGATCAGTTGACCACTTAAACTAGGCCCAGGAGCAGGCTTAAAATGTATTAAATCAACCACATCAATTAGTTCACCCCTTTATCTAAACACAATCTGTGGGCGGAACGGTGGCACAGTGGTTAGCACTGCTGCCTCACAGCGCCAGAGACCCGGGTTCAATTCCCGCCTCAGGCGACTGTGTGGAGTTTGCACATTCTCCCCGTGTCTGCGTGGGTTTCCTCCGGGTGCTCCGGTTTCCTCCCACAGTCCAAAGATGTGCAGGGTCAGGTGAATTGGCCATACTAAATTGCCCGTAGTGTTAGGTTATGGGTAAAATGTATGGGTGGGTTTCGCTTCGGCGGGTCGGTATGGACTTGTTGGGCCGAAGGGCCTGTTTCCACACTGTAATCTAAAAAACAAGGATGTACAAATCCATTACTGTGGCCTTATAACATTCCCTTTCGAGACAGTATCATTTGGAAGGGTCTAACTGTATTGGAGAAAAAGCCTGAGGATTGCTACTTCAGTGGACTCAGAAGACCTTGGGTTCAAGTCCCAATTCAAAAAAGGTACAACAAGCTGCAGTCCAGGATCTCATTCTCAACTCTTTCTATTTTCTTTCCTCTATCACACAGTGCTCCGTTGCATGCTGGGAAGAGTTTATCGACCCTGCTGGCAAAACTGACGGCCTGGTTACAGCCTCAATATTTGGTGAAACTTTAACACCCCGTTATCGGACTGTGACTGTGCATTCATAAGTGATTGAAACTGTGCACTTAGACTTTCATGTAATTTATTCTGCATCTTTTAAACAGTGAAAGCTTTAAGCTGAAATTGTTCTTGAACTTTAGTGTATTTAAAAAAAATAAAATTTTGAACATTCTACGTTCATAAATCACAAGAGTGTTGCCTGCGTACTGCATTTTGAAAACAAGTTCACACAAATTACACAACTGATCAATGACTTGACATTTGAAAATCTCATCTAGTTTTGAAAAGAGGACAGAAAAAAATCCTAAACCCTAAAGAAATTGGTGAGTTTTGATTGTCCGGCAATTAACTTATTCTTGGCCTTAGTTCGGACAGTCTTTGTAGTCTTCCCCATTTTCCTCTCCAGTGAGGCAGGGGGACAGTTAGGTAGTTCATTTTCACAGCCCATATCATTATCAAATTCCATGCATTTCCGCTTTGACACCTTCCTGCTGCCTTTCCGATTTCCAACTTCCTCATTCCTAGCTTTCCCGAGAATTGCTTCATGTCCTCGTTTCCTTGGTAATTCCAACTGTCCTGCCGATGGTGGTAATATTTGAGAGGATTCAACTTGAAGGGAACAGAGAAGAGGAGGGAAATCTTAAAATTAGACAATGCCAGGCAACTTGCAAATTTTAAATTATAAAGTAAATTACTCAACATTTCTCCAGTGCATTTAAGGATGGGTAATAAACGCTGGCTAAACCAACGACAGCCATATCCCACGGATTTAGCCCTGCAAAATTCTTCTGTATCTTTACGCAAAATTCCTATTTTCAAAATTCCAGGTTGTAACAACTTGCTGCCTGAAAGCCATAATATTCTATATAGGAGCAGAAGTAGGCCATTCAGCCCATTGAGTTCAGTCCATCATTCAATGAGATTTGGGGTGATAGAACATTACAGCGCAGTACAGGCCCTTCGGCCCTCAATGTTGCACCAACCTGTGAAACCAATCTGAAGCCCATCTCACCTACACTATTCCATTGTCATCCATATGTTTATCCAATGACCATTTAAATGCTCTTAAAATTAATGAGTCTACTACTGTTGCAGGCACTGCATTCCATGCCCCTAGTACTCCAAGTAAAGAAACTACCTCTGATATCTGTCCTATATCTATCACCCCTCAATTTAAAGCTATGTCCCCTCATGTTAGCCTTCATCTGAGGAAAGGCTCTCACTGTCCACCTTATCTAACCCTCTGATTATCTTAGGATGTCTCTAAGGAGTCACCTTTCAACCTTCTTTCTAATGAAAAGAGCCTCAAGTCCTTCAGCCCTTCCTCGTAAGACCTTCTCTCCATACCAGGCAACATCCTAGTAAATCTCCCCTGAACCCTTTCCAAAGCTTCCACATCCTTCCTATAATGCAGTGAAAAGAACCGGATGCAATACTCCAAGTGCAGATCTGATCTCCCACAACTCCACTTTCCTGCCTTTCCCCCATAACCCTGGATTCCTTTCCTGATTAAAAATCTCTCAGCCTTGAATAGATTTAATGGCCCAGCCCTGTCAGCCTTCTACAGTAAAGAATTCCACAGCTTATTTTGCTTAAGATCTGGAATTCCTGACCCAAACCTCTAACTCTCACCCTTTAGTACTTTATTCACTGGAATTTAGAAGAATGAGGGAAGATCAAATTGAGGTATTCAAGATGATAAAAGGTGTGGATAAAATAGATGTGGAGCAGATGCTTTCTCTTGTGGGCGTTCTCAGGTGAGACGTCATAGCCTTAGGATAAGGGGTAACAAATTTAAAACAGTTGCGAATCTGTGGAATTTGCAACCCCAAAGTGGGTTGGATGCTGGGACAAGGAGTACATTTAAGAAGGAGGAGTTGGATTTTTCATTGGTATTCGGTTGAAGGGTTATGGGGAGAAGGCAGGAAAATGGGAGTGAGAAATATATCAGCCATGATTGAAAGGTAGAGCAGTCTCAATGGGCTGAATGGCCTCATTCTGCTCCTACATCTTATGAACTTCTGAAAAATCCATCTCTTTGGCAAAAACCTTTGGTCACCTGCCTTAAAGTCTGCTTCTGTGGCTCAGACTTTTTCCTTTTTCCCTGAAAACTCTCCTGAACAACATTGGGATGTTTGACCAATCTAAGGTGCTGCATCAATCCAAGTTGTTGTGTCCTCTGCTTACCGACACTCCTGCTGGTGGAAATCATTTCCAAACAGCCAATCAAATAGCTTCTGAGGAGTGTGACATGACCCCACAGAGGAGATTATCCCAGTGTTAAATAACTCCTACATGAAGGAGGACTTCCTAACAGCAGACCTTAACTGGTTTTCCATCAACTGTTGTCCCACATTCTCTTGCATGAGGTGAAGTTTAACCATTCCATTTTCATACATCTCTATTGGGGAGCTCTCACCCACTGTCTAAGGCTCTAAGGTTTAACACCCTGTCCTCCTGTATTTCAGCTCTAACACTAAGACTTGCACTACTTTGCTATTTATCTATGTTTGGGAAAACTAGCACCCATGTATTCCAAGATTACTTCCCAAAAATGTTGCATATTTGAGATCATTAATTACTTAGTAAGCTCCTGCATTGTTTGGGGTGAGTTAGAAAGTAGAATGGATGAAAGTGGGCAATCCACTCTCCCATGGAATTGTCACTTTGGGGAGATGCAGGTGTGTGTACACACGTATGCTTGCAATCAGTTTCATGCAGCATTTATACATCATAGTAGCTGCCTCACACCCAAATTTGTTCTATTTCCACCATGGCTGGTCAAATTTGAATTTATTAAAATTCAGGAATATAAAGCTACTCTAATGATGACCAACTAAAAACCCATCTGATTCATTGGAAACCTCCAGGCAAGGAAATCTGCCATCCTTACCTGGTCTGATCAAACTGGACTCCAGTCACACAGCAATGGGTTTGACCGTCTGGATAGTAGGAATGGGCAGTAAATGGTGGCCCAGCCAGACTGTTTAAGGATGGCAGATCTCCTTCTCTGGAGGGTTTCAGTAAATTAGTTTTTTTTTTTAAAAAGGATTGATGGTCATCATTAAAATACCTTTCTCTTCTAGAATTTTATTAAGTTCAAATTTCACCAGCCATGAGTAAATATAATAAAAACTTCATCAACATATTCTATTTCTTTCTCCTTGGTGTTTATTCAGCTTCCCCTTAAAATGTATCTATTCTAACAAAGGATCAAGAGTAGACCACCCAGTCCCTAAAGACTGTTCCACTATTCAATTTGATCATGGTGGATCAGATTTCCCCCCATTCATGCTCTACCCCCGATATTCTTGATAAGCAAGGCAGTCAAAGGTTGTGTCTACGTTTTCAAACATTTCCAAAAGATTCAAACAGAAAAAATCCTCACCTGTCTTAAACAGTGACCCTACTTATTTTGAAACGGCAATCCTTGGTTCAAGGTTCCCCCACAAGAGGGGATCGCTTTACCACATCCAACCAGTCAAAACGGTAGGACCTTTTCTGTTTCAATTAAATCAGTTTTTACTCTGGTGGATAAAAGTCTCGCCTGTCCAACCTTGCCTCATCAGACATATAGCCCTTTCCAATTGCTGTTTACTCAACCACTCCTCATTCTCATCCCACTTTGGCTCGAAAAGGTGTTCTAGTTTTTGGATTTAACAGCAACTACAGCAACACTAAACCAACAGCCCACAGGTCTCCCAGAAATTGAAAGGAAAGCTGGAAGTAATATGTAACAGTCCCTTTAAAAGCTAAATCATTGTGTGCAGCCGATTTTGTCAAGGAATTTAAAACATTTTGCACAATATTTATCACGTGTGTACTCAGCCACACAATAGGAAAGAGCAGAAATAGCAAACATCAAAACATTTTGCATCACACAAAGACCTGCAACTTTACAATACTACAGTAATATGGGCCTCGAAGATCTCAGCTGTAAATTCCCTATGGAGTTTCTCCACAGTCAATTGATTAACAAGTTGCTTTGGGCACAAGTTGCTGTGAAGAGAATGTTAACCCTGTAGGGTTTTCCAGTGGTCAAAATTTGCAACTGCACTGTGACCGTTGACACAGGAGAATTGAAAGGGAGGTACTGGCATAGTAACTGACAATAGTCAGTGCTGACATAAAGAGGCTGACAAGCAAAGATAGTGGACAGAAAATTTTCAACCTGGTGATTTTTGTCTTAAGTAAAAAAAAAAAGATTTATGATGCTATCCCTTTACCTTCAACAGATTCATCATCACAGAACATCGTGACAGCTGGTCTTGGTGCAGGTTGGACACAAGTTGGAGCCTGGCCAAAGCGGAGATCATCACAATGTTTGATGCTTGCTGCAGATTCCTCTTTATATGTACAAGAGAACTGTGACTTGATTAAAGTATGCTTCACCTGAAATATTCAAATAAAATCTCATTGGTGGCACTGAACACATAGCTGTCCCGTGTTGTGGGGAAGACAAAACCCCCTCAAAATATTTTAAGATAGCCTAGAACCTAGCCTTTTTATTTTTTAAAAAGGCAACTGTAAAGCATTGTGTTCCAGATGTAAATCAATTGGTCAAACTGCCTGGCTTAAAGTAAAACATACTTTATTCTTATGCTAAGATACAAACAAAAGAAATAAGAATTGGACCTGGCTAACTCTACTGGAAAACTTAGCAGACTAATAAATTAGTTCATGACTAAACAGTAAATGTTGTAATATAGTAACAATCACATAATCACACCCTTGGCAAAGGCAAATTCAATAAAATAGATTTTCTCACATGCAATTCTCTAGTTCAAGACAGAGCATTAAGAGAAAACTCGGACCGAGAACTGAAGTGCTTTTCTGCAGCAAGGAGACATGTATAGCAGCTTCCAAACCCCAACAGCGACTGAATGTCAAACTAAAATCCTGGTTCTGTGGGAGCTTGACTCCACCCCTTTCTTGCTGCTTCTATTGTTCCAACTTTTTTTTTTCAAACCTAAAGCTAGCTGCATTGTTAGGCTCTGAGCAGACAACTTGGCTCCTAGTTTATACCATTTCCTTTCAAAAGAAAAACAGAACAAATCTTTCTTAAAGGCACATCTTATAACACTCCCCCAACCTTAAGAAAAAAAATGAACTATCAATATACAAAGATGACTTCATTTGTACATGATTGTCAGGAGTGCTTCACATTTATGAAAGGATGGAATAGGCTTGATAGTAGCAATTCGGGCAAGGCAGTGACAATAGCACTGACCCTCCATCAGCACCACGGTCCCTTGGCACTGCACTGCCAGTCTAGTTTACATATCCCAATCTCTGCCCTGGGTCTTGACCCATGGTCTCCAGATGCTGCCAGACAAGTTGTAGAAAGCAAGGAGGAATAATGTCCCACAATAGCAGCCAGAAAGAGTATCACTGGTGACAGACAAGACCACCTTAGCTCTGGAGAAAAATGTTCTATTCACTTTGGATTGCAGACAAAGAATTCAATAAAATAAACCCAAGGAGCCTGATTAAATAGATCTTCTGTAAAAGTACGGTAAGGTCTGCCCAAGAACTGCTGGCAAAAGCTTTAAAAAAAAAAGAAAAAAGTCTCCCATTACACTTGGGATGAGTAAAACCACAGAAATATTCCTATTTGTTTTTAGAAAATGACATTAAGATGAATCAATGAGTGCACAGCAGGATTTCATAATTGAAAATAATGATCATTGCTGTAATGTAATCAACGATATTAGCTTAATGTAGTAAAGTTTAACAATACCTTGGCAAGGCTCTCTTTCTGAATTCTTTTCTGAACACGATGGTACAAAGGTTTTGGCAATAAGCTGCTTGATTGAGTTGGAGACCTAGAATAGAGAGATGATTTGAAAGGATTAACTGCAGAGAGGTTAGTGAGGTGGCATTCTGTGATCCTGAGTCTACCATCAAGGTGCCAACTATCAGCCACAATGCAAAATGGGAGAAGCTAAATGAGGAGCATATGCACTGACAGTTTCAGGAAACATTAATGTGGAGAGTAGAATATTGCAATTAAAGCAAGGTTTGGTCAAAAGGTCAGTCTCAAGACATTAAGGGAAAGGAAGAGACACTCATCCCTAGTTGCCCTTAAGGTGCTGGTGAGCTGCCTTCTTGAACCGCTGCTGTCCACGTGCAGTGGGTACAGTTTTGACCCAGTTACACTAAACAAATGGTGATATATTTCCAAGTTAGGATGGTATGGGGGCTCAGGGGGGAACTCCTATTGATGAATGGTTGTGTGGTACAGACTTCTGTTCTTTGTATCAACTGTAAAATGCCAACTGTGCCTCCAAGTCAGTTCAGAGTCACAAAGAATTTGGGGTCCAACTCCATTCCCAAAACTTGAGCATACAATCCACCCTCAGACTGCACAGTCAGAGGGACAACTATCAGCTGCAAACAAAAAACATTGCTGCTTTTCTGGGTGGATGTGAAAGAGTCAGCGACAATAACTTGAAGAACAAAAAAAGGTCACCCTGGTATCCTGGACAATGGTCATCCCTCAATCAACATAATCGGGTTAGTAGTGGAGAGCTTGCTTTGTGCTAATGACGCTGTTTGTGTTTTATATATAACAAAAGGTGGCAGCATTTCAGGAACTACTTAACTGGCAGTTCTTTCCTTATTAATCAATGTTAACTGAAATATAAAGCAGCCTCATACCTGAACAGGGTCAGCATGCATGGAACGCCAAAGATGCTGTCAGGTTGTTCAGTGCCATAGAGCAGCTCAGCCTTGCCTTCACTTGGAGGCCGAGCGGCTTCTTCATCCAGCAGCGCTATCAAAGCTTTCACCGTTCTCCGACCACCGTATGCTGTGGCATGGTTGATAGCATAAACCTTGGGCTAACAAAAGTATTTACCAAAGGAAAGAATAAGACCAATTGTAAAATAAAAAGAAACAAACATTCAGGCAACCACAGGTGTGCTGGCTCTTTGCTGGAACTGTCCTAATGAGTCCCACCCACAGAGCTCTGCAAAAGTTTGCTTTTCATGTATTTAATCAATTCCCTTTAATACCGAAACCGCTCCCACTGGCTTTCTAAGGCAGCAAATTCCAGATTCATAAATTGAGAAGATATGCAAACTTACAAAATAGAAGGAAGGCTATTCTGCCCTGCGAGTCCATTTGACTATTCTGTAAGATTATGGCTGATCTGTATGGCATTTTTTATTTCATTCATGGGAATCCCTAAATGGGCCAACACTTGTTACCCATCCCTAATTGAGAGATGGTTATGGAGGGTAAGCTGCCTTCCAGAACTGTGTTGTAGCCCATGTGCTGTGGACAGACCCACAATCCTATTAGGGAGGGAGTGTGCTGACTTCTACTCTCCCACCCGGCCTCAATAACCTTCGAATCTCCTGCCAACAGAAAGTATGCACCTTTTAAAAATATCTCCGCAAACTCTGTAAACATTGGACCATCTTTTGGAGTAACTGGAACCAGGGCCACGTGGATCTCTGATGATGAGATCACTGATTGGGGCTGTTAACCTGGGCTAATCAGGGAGCCCTGGCTGACAGATATAAACAGGAGCTTTCCCTTGTAAAATTGCTGTTAAATACAGCTGTAAATGTTAACTGTTTTTGGTAAACTTTTGTAATTTGTTTAATTAAAAAAAAAGAGATTCAGAGTCTCCTCAGTTTAAAAAAAAACAAACAGGAGCTTCAGGTAGTCTCCTCAGTTTAGGGTCACAGCCCAAGTTCACTGCACACATAAACAAAGGGTGACTTAGTGACAGGATACCAGCCTCTGTGCAATTATTTCACCTTCCATATATTTCAATTTGTTCATCATACTCATTCCTTTTCTCGTTTCGGAGCATGTAGTAGGGAGCAGTTTTGTAGGCAGCATCAGCTGGCACAGGTATATGTCAACATTGTTGGTCTGTAGCTAGAATCTATTGATTTGTAATTCTTGTTAAGTATGTAGTCCCAGTTTGTTTCCTGCCAACCTGGATCTAAAAGACAGGGAAGTTGGGGAGTGCGGTGTTCTTTTTTAAAACTTTAACTTGACAACAGAAATAGTGGGGATTGGGAACTTCATTCGCAGTGTACTAGTCCAGTGAGGTGTTACAGTACAACAGATTTAAGATGGGAGTAAGGGAATCCTTTCCTTACTGCACTGAACCACTCTCAAGTTCCTGCTCGCTTACACAGCCACCTGATCATTCTGTTAACTGCAATAAAATCCCAGCAGGGTTCGTAAAAGATTGGTGCTTTCAGATTGAAATTTACCTCACCCTATTTCCTCTCAATTACTAACTTCATAAAATTTCAATTTACAAGGCAAAAATTAAAAAAAAAGCAAAAGCAAAGATCAGTTTGTAACATCCAAGACTGGAGGCTTCAAAATTTAAATGCACTTTGGAAAAAAAAAGTGATTTAAGAGGAGTAAAATGTTTCAGCCAGTAGTTAAGAAGTATCTGACAGATAATTTGAAAGTCAAAGAGAGACCATCTGCACAGAATGAGACCTGTTGCTAAGTGATTTTAAATCAGTAAGCTCATCCTTTGTTGCATAAATATTGAATACATTTATCCAAAAAGTCAGGCTGTGCTACTAATCCAGGGATTAACTAGAATCCCTGGGAGATATGTCATAAGGAAATTTGCCTGAAGCAACAACGGGAGGTTGATCAGAAAGGGCTATTACCCGAGCAGGGCTGATGCCAGTCATCATTTCATCTGTGCACTCATGCTGATCGTTGACGACATTATTAATCCTCATCGTTAGATCTTCTGAGACCTCCTCAGTGGCCAGACAGAATGAACTCTTGCTGCTTTTACCCTTCAACAGCCGCCTTTTGATGCAGGATAGGATCTGACCAGCTGCAACACTAAAAAAACAAAGACAATTATCCTCTGGTTGTCCTATCACTAAGTTACTGGCCAGTCTGCCTTCCATCATGAACTCCTCCAAAATGCTGCTACCTATGTTCTAATAAGCAACAAGTCCCAGTTAGCTATCATCTAGGCACTCACTAACCTGGATTGGCTACCAATCGATAAACATCTTGATTTCAAAATTCCAGTCCAGTTTTCAAACACCCTCTCTCCTCCCTATTGCTGTAATGCCAACCCTTTGCAATCACTTTCTCCAATTCTCCCCTCTTTGGCACCTCCCCCACGGAACAATTGAACAGGACAACGTGACTTGACTAATGTCTTGAAATCCCAGCAAAAGCTGCTGGCAATTTCAATTACATCTTGAATTTAAAAGAAAAAGCTATGGTTCAATGGAGAGTGCAGGAGGGCATGCCAGGGGCAGCATCAGGCATACCTCAAAATGCAATGTCAATGTGTTGAAGCTACCAAACAGGACTACTTGTATGCCAATAGCATAAGCAGCAAAGGATAGACAGAGCTAAGTGATTCCATAGGCCAGATTTGAGCTCTGCAGTCCTGCCACACTCGGTCATCAATGGCAATGGACAAGTAAACAGCCAGTGTAAACTGGAGGCCCATAAAAGCAGGACAAATCCTACTACCAATTACTGCCTCTTCAGCTTATGCTCGGTCAGCAAAACTGATGAAAGGATCACTTATTCAACAATAACCCCGACTGACAAATACACTTTCACATACTGTGAGAAAAGAGAATAAAAGGGGGAAGCTCTCGGTAAAATGCAGGTGTTAACTGAATCGACTCTGAATTGGAGATTGATGGGTTGTTGATACCCAAGAGTATAGAAAGCTGGAGCCAAGTTTGATGGATGGAGTTTGGATACAGATCAACCATGACCTCACCTGAGCATCAGGACAGGCCAGAGGGGCTGAACGGCCTCCCACGCTCCAAAAGCTTTCTGAATTCAGTTAATTTCATTCTGATTTCTATCATTGCATTACTTTAGAAATGCAAATACACTGAAATTACTCTGCAATTGGCAACACAGCAACAGACAGACCGAGAGAGAGACACACACCCAGGGACACAGAGTGAGAGTGACATACACGAGAGGAGACAAAAACCAGGTGACAAATAGAAAGTGAATCTATGGAACTGTTCTACAATGTTAAACAGAGCTCCTTATCCAGTGAATGTTGATCAGGTTCAACATGGCAATAACCAATTCATAAAGTTTTTTTTAAAAAGCCCTGTCTCATCACCAGAAAAATCAGTCTGGTGATAAGAATTTAACACAGTTGTCCATCGTCTGATTTGTTGATTTAGGAATATCTGCTACCCCTTAGCCAGTTTTGACCTTCAGACCCACACCAACATGACCAGCCTGTGAATAGGCCTCCTCTGGGTAACATACAATAATTCTGAACACTTCAATTTCAACAGCCAGCACAATTAACTGAGAATTTTGTCTTTCAGATAGGCCATCTCTCAATCTAAACTCCAGAGGATGGAACTTACTGATTCCAAGCAAGAATAAACTTGGTCAAGAAATTATCTGATCGAAATCACATGGCCGTGGTGGATCTTGCTGTGCCTCCTACACTGATCAAAGCTCATTGGAATGCACAGGGGGTTTGAAAGACACTACACAAATATAAGTCATAAATGCAAAGGAATTATCTAAATGACAGAGGAAAATGCACACACTGACTTGCTCACTGCAATTTACACTAATGCAGAGAAAACTTTGATAAAACAATGATAATACTTAAAAGACAATTTTTAAAAAATGGCTGTTTGCAGGATTAAAATTTTGTTGCTTTACATGTAGGAATCTGTGAAAGTGGTGCTTGGTTTGGGAAAGGACATGATGTTACAACCTGGTAGAGCTCAACCCTGACCTCATAACAGTGAAGCTATTTGGCCAATTCCAAATTGTATAATAATTGACAGTTTATAAAAAAAAACTGAATGCAAGGTGCACTCCGATTCTGCAGCTGTCCCTCAGCTTTACTAGGAATTCAGGGTACTGTCACAGTTCTGATCATTTAAAGAGAAATGCAAATAGAACCAGAGTTGCCAAGCAAAACAGTAATGTGGAAGATGGACTCAGCTATTCCTCTTTCCCAGCTGCTTACATTGGACTCATGGCACAAGCCATTAGAGTCACTTGCAAAGATACTGCTTTGAAAGAGTCACATTCATATAGCACCTTTCACATCTCAAATTGTGACAAAGTACAGCCAATGAAGTATAGTCATAATGCACAACCCAATTTGCACACAGCAAACTCCCACAAACAACTAGTTAAAGTAATGGCCATTACTTTAGTAGTAACTTCAGAGGGATAACTATTGACCAGGACTCCAGGGAGAATGTCCCTCCTCTGCTTGTGTCATTGGTCTCCTATATCTACCTGAAGGATGTCACCTGACAAAGGAGCAGCACTCCAAAAGCTTGTGATACCAAGTAAACGTGGACTGGAATGGACAAACTCAAGTCACATGACACCAGGTTATAGTCCAACACCAGCACCTCCACATCTAACAATAAACTCAAACGAGGAGTCAGAGATGTACAGCATGAAAACAGACGCTTCGGTCTAACCCGTCCATACTACCAGATATCTTAAATTAATCTAGTCCCATCTGCTAGCACTTGGCACATATCCCTCTAAACCCTTCCTAATCATTTACCCTCTAGATGGCTTTTAAATGTTGCAATTGTACGAACCTCCACCATCTCCTCTGGCAGCTCATTCCATACATGCACCACTGTGTGAAAATTTTGCCCTTTAGTCCCTTTTAAGTCTTTCCCCTCTCACCCAAAATCTATGCCCTCTAGTTCTGGACTCCCCCACCCCTGGGGGAAAAAAAAAGACTTGTCTATTTACCCTACCCATGCCCTTTATGATTTTATAAACCTCTGGAAGGTCACACCTCAGCCTCACCTGATTTGTTAATCAGAGATCAGTTGTTGACAATAATTCTTCTGTCACCATTCACACTTCTTTTAGCCCCATCTTTTTTTATTTATCCCATTTCTACTTCAAATCTTGGTTTTTAACCCTCAGCCCTATTACAGATGCTGCCAGGAAAGGGAGAAGGGCAGAATATGATCAGTGCTCGCAGCCTCTCACCTCACCTCTGACTGCCTCTACATGCTTCCAGCTATTCAGCAGTGGCAGGCACATCACCCTGCATCACATTCACTGGTATGCTGTCCTATCCCTTCATGGTAACATGGCACAAAGGGCATGAATGAAGCAAAGCAGTATCAGAGATTGTCTGCACCTTCTGTGTCTGATGCCTACATGATGGAAAATGGGGAGCCTTCAGAAATGAGATAATGAGAATCCAGAGAAAGTATATTGCTGTCAGGGTGAAAGGAAAGGCTGGTAGGTATAGGGAATGCTGGATGACTAAAGAAAGAGAGGGTTTGGTTAAGAAACAGAAGGAAGCACATGTCAGGTATAGACAGGATAGATCGAGTGAATCCTTAAAAGAGTATAAAGGCAGTAGGAGTACACTGAAGAGGGAAATCAGGAGGGCAAAAAAGGGACATGAGATAGCTTTGACAAATAGAATTAAGGAGAATCCAAAGGGTTTTTGCAAATGCATTAAGGACAAAAGGGTAACGAGGGAGAGAATAGGGTCCCTCAAAGATCAGCAAGGTGGCCTTTGTGTGGAACCTCAGAAATTGGGGGAGATACTAAACGAGTATTTTGCATCAGTATTGACTGTGGAAAAGGACAAGGAAGATATAGAATGTGGGGGAAATAGATGGTGACATCTTGAAAAATATCCGTACTACAGAGGAGGAAGTGCTGGATGTCTTGAAATGCATAAAGGTGGATAAATCCTCCAGGACCTGATCAGGTGTACCCTAGAACTCTGTGGGAAGCTAGGGAGTGATTGCTGGGATACTTGTATCATCCATAGTCACAGGTGAGGTGCCAGAAGACAGGAGGTTGGCTAACGTGATGATGCTGCAGCTGTACAGGGCATTGGTTCAGCCACTGTTGGAATATTGTGTGCAATTCTGGTCTCCTTCCTATCGGTTCAGAAAAGATTTACAAGGATGTTGCCAGGGTTGGAGGACTTGAGCTATGTGGAGAGGCTGAACAGGTTGGGGCTGTTTTCCCTGGAGCATCAGAGGCGGAGGGGTGACTTCATAGAGGTTTACAAAATTATGAGGGGCATGGATAGGGTAAATAGACAAAGTCTTTTCCCTGGGGTGGGGGAGTCCAGAACTAGAGGGCATAGGTTTAAGGTGAGAGGGGAAAGATATAAAAGGGACCTAAGGGGCAACTTTTTCACACAGAGGGTGGTACGTGTATGGAATGAGCTGCCAGAGGAAGTGGTGGAGGCTGGTACAATTGCAACATTCAAGAAGCATTTGGATGGGTATATGAATAGGAAGGGTTTGGAGGGATATGGGCCGGGTGCTGGCAGGTGGGACTAGATTGGGTTGGGATATCTGGTCAGCATGGATGGGTTGGACCGAAGGGTCTGTTTCCATGCTGTACATCTGACTCTGACTAGTCGGTGAGATAGCTCCCCCAATTTTGCACTCGCTCCCCCAAATAGTGAAAAGGAGTTGACGGAACTGAATATGCCACTGTTGTTTCCAGTGCTTGTGTCAATACCAGAGTCCGTCTGGTTTAATTCTGTAGTTTAGGCTTCATAAATATTAAATACAACCTAGTGGTTTGTGAACCACATTTGAGGGAGTGTAAGAATCCACAGCATGAGTCTGGAGTCACACAGAGTCAGTCATAGTGGTGTACAGCACGGAAACAGACTCTTCGGTCCAACCTGTCCATGCCAACCAGATATCCCAACCCAATCTGGTCCCACCTGCCAACACCCACCCCATATCCCTCTAAATCCTTCCTCTTATATACCCATCCAGATGCCTTTTAAATGTTGCAATTGTACCAGCCTCCACCACTTCCTCTGGCAGCTCATACCATACACATACCACCCTCTGCGTGAAAAAGTAGGCTTTTGCCCAAAACATCGATTTTCCCGCTCCTCAGATGCTGCCTGACCTGCTGTGCTTTTCCAGCACCACTCTAATCTAGATTCTGGTTTCCAGCATCCGCAGTCCTCACTTTTGCCTAGATCCTGTTGTAGTCTGAGGTAACCTTCTTCGCTATCCACCACACCTCCAATTTTAGTCTCATCTGCAAACTTACTAACTATACCTCTTACGCTCACATCCAAATCATTATGTAAATGACAAAAAGTAGAGGACCCAGCACCGATCCTTATGGCACTCCACTGGTCACAGCCTCCAATCTGAAAAACAACCCTCCACCACCACCCTCTGTCTTCTACCTTTGAGCAAGTTCTGCATCCAAATGGCTAGTTCTCCCTGTATTCTATGAGATCTAACCTTGCTAAACAATCTTCCATGGGGAACCTTGTCGCACGCCTTACTGAAGTCCATGTTGATCACATCTACTGCTATGCCCTCAATCCTCTTTGTTACTTCTTCAAAAACCTCAAATCAAGTTTGAGAGACATGATTTCCCACACACAAAGCCATGTTGACTATCCCTAATCAGTCCTTGCCTTTCCAAATACATGTACATCCTGTCCCTCAGGATTCCCTCCAACAACCTGCCCATCACTGACATCAGGCTCACTGGTCTATAGTTCCCTGGATTGTCCTTACCACCCTTCTTAAACAGTGGCATCACGTTTGCCAACCTCCAGTCTTCCGACACCTCACCTGTGACTATCGATGATACGAATATCTCAGCAAGAGGCCCAGGAATCACTTCTCTAGCTTCCCACAGTTTTCTCAGGTACACCTGATCAGGTCCTGGGGATTTATCCACCTTTATGCATTTCAAGGCATCCAGCACTTGCTCCTATTTTGCAAGGTGTCACCACCTATTTCCCTACATTCTACATCTTCTAAGTCCTTTTCCACAGTCAATACTGATGAAGAATACTAGTTTAGTATCTCCCCCATTTTCTGCGGTTCCGCACAAAGGCCGCCTTTTTGATCTTTGAGGGACCCTATTCTCTCCCTAGTTACCCTTTTGTCCTTAATGTATTTGTAAAGACCCTTTGGATTCTCCTTAATTCAATTTGTCAAAGCTATTTCATGTCCCCTTTTTGCCCTCCTGATTTCCCTCTTAAAGTATACTCCTATTGCCTTTATACTCTTACAAGGATTCACTCGATCTATCCTGTTTATACCTGACATATGCTTCCTTCTGTTTCTTAACCAAACCATCAATTTCTTTAGTCATCCAGCATTCCCTATACCTACCAGCCTTCCCTTTCATCCTGACAGGAATATACTTTCTCTGAATTCTTGTTATCTCATTTCTGAAAGCTTCCCATTTTCCAGCTGTCCCTTTACCTGCGAACATCTGTCCCCAATCAACTTTTGAAAGTTCTTGCCTAATACCATCAATATTAGCCTTTCTCCAATTTAGAACATCAACTTTTAGATCTGGTCGACCTTGTTCCATCACTAATTTTAAATCTAATAGAATTATGGTCGCTGGCCCCAAAGTGCTCCTCCACTGACACCTCAGTCACCTGCCCTGCCTTATTTCCCAAGAGTAGGTCAAGTTTTGTAGGTACATCCACATACTGAATCAGAAAATTTTCTTGTACATACTTAAATTCCTCTCCATCTAACCCTTAACACTATGGCAGTCCAAGTCTATGTTTGGAAAGTTAAAATCCCCTACCATAACCACCCTATTATTCTTACAGATAGCTGAGATCTCCTTACAAGTTTGCTTTTCAATTTCCCTCTAACTATTAAGGGGTCTATAATACAATCCCAATATGATGACCATCCCTTTCTTATTTCTCAGTTCCACCCAAATAACTTCCCAGGATGTATTTCTAGGAATATCCTCCCCCAGCACAGCTGTAATGCTATCCCTTATCAAAGGCCACTCCCCCTCCTCTCTTGCCACCCTTTCTATCCTTCCTGTAGCATTTGTATCCTGGAACACTAAGCTGCCAGTCCTGCCCATCCCGGAGCTATGTTTCTGTAATTGCTAGGATATCTCAGTCCCATGTTTCTCAGCATGCCCTGAGTTCATCTGCCTTCCCTGTTAGGCCCCTTGCATTGAAATAAATGCATTTTAATTTATTAGTCCTACTTTGCCCCTGCCTGTTTGACTCACTTCTCAACTGCACCAGTCTCAGATTGACCTCTCTCCTCACCATCTCCCTGGGTCCCACCCCCCTTACTAATTTAAACCTCCCAGCCTGTATATTAGCCCCCTTCAAGCAACAACCAGACATAGCCACACTCAGAATCATACCCGATATCACCATCGCTATCCCTGAGCGAAAGTGAGGACTGCAGATGCTGGAGATCAGAGTCAAGATTAGAATGGTGCTGGAGAAGCACAGGTCAGGCAGCATCCGAGGAGTAGGAAAATTGACGTTTTGGGCCAGAACCCTTCATCAGGGCTCCTGTCTGAAATGTCGATTTCCCTACTCCTCAGATGCTGCCTGACCTGCTGTGCTTTTCCAGCATTCTAATCACGATACCTGGGTCTGGCAGGACAGACCTAGCAGAAGCGGTGGCACAGTGATATACACAGTCAGAAGGAAGTTGACCTGACAGTCCTCAACATTGTCTCAAGATCCCACAAAGACACTACAACTTGTCAGTTTCCCTCAAAGTCACTCATGGTCCAGATTTGGAAATATACCATCAATCGTTGAGTCAAACTTCCCGAACTGTGCTGTGAGGCTGTCCATGCCACAAGATTTGGAATGGTTCAAGGTGGTGGTTCATTAACACCCTCAAAGGGCAATTAGGGATGGATAATAAGATAGATGTCCGAACCCCAAGAACAAAGTAAAAGGAAAATCAGGGTGCAGATTGAATGTGCTGTTATGCTGATTCCTTATGCCCCCTCTCAGCCTAAAGGACACCATTATCCTGCCCTTTGGTATGATGGGGCAAGCTGATGGTGATGCTATGGGCCTCCTGTTTCCTATATCATTTACCTTTCCCTATACCAACTTTCTCCTTCCAATTTCCTCCTGCCAGGTTTCCCAGGATTGGTTGGCAAGTGGATTCTGATTGGCTGTGATGTTGCCCAGGATATTGGCTAAATCAGCATTTATCGCCCACCCCCAACTGGCCTGGAGAAAGGGTTAATGAGTCACATTCTTGAACCACTGCCATGGAAACTGCTCAGAGAGTTAATTACATGCGAGTCAAGTGCCTGGTCTTTTAAATAACACTGATGCAGGTTTCTGCTCATTGTTTGCCAAGGGGGCAATGAGCAGGTTAACCAAATGTTCATTGACCAAACCTAGAACTTGGCGTCACACCAGGCAACTGGAAGCGGTCAGGATGGCATCCATTCAAGGTCCTGTGGCACACAACAGGAGCACACTTGCACATGTCTTTCCTATCCAGCAATGCTGCTTGGATTGAGGAGATCATGACTGACAATGCCACACAACTGGTTGCAATTGCATACCCAACTATTTGGCCCTTCAGAGACTTTGCCCGAGCTACTGAACAGTTCTAGCGTGGTGTGTGTATTCTTTTGCTTTTGTAAAGTCAGGTTTCCAGCATCCACAGC
The DNA here is from genome assembly GCF_004010195.1 of Chiloscyllium plagiosum. Lineage (NCBI taxonomy): Eukaryota > Metazoa > Chordata > Chondrichthyes > Orectolobiformes > Hemiscylliidae > Chiloscyllium > Chiloscyllium plagiosum. Next base: position 64,327,677 of record NC_057728.1, on the reverse strand, counting down.
ATTCCACTATTCACTGAGCGGTTCGGTCTTTCCTCCCATGTGTCAGCTCCTTTGTTCTAACAGGTGACCCACCCCTATCCAGACCCTCACACTGAGGGAGCTGGGGCCCAATGAGTGTGCAGCTCACAGCCAGATCTGTAGCAGTCCTGGCAGAACACAGTCCAAAGTGCAGCTGCAACAGCTGCCAAATCCTCCCTAGAGCTTGGTCAGCTGGACATACTCAGATCTTCGAATGTAAAATTGAAAGAAAGAGGCAACAGAACAGAATTACATAATCTAGTCTCTTTAAAGAGCCTAACTTACTGTCACTCAGATTTGTTTCAATTATTTCCCTGTGAGCTGTCTGTGTACTGTGACCATGACACAGCGAACTGATTAAGCACATGGTCATTTATGAATATTAGGGAATAAAGGGAACTGGATTAAACTGAACAGCTGTGCAATGCTCATTCCCAGAATGAGACACAACTTGATGTTCCAGTCAATGCAAAGTCAGCATTTTCCACTTTGGCAATTCAATGTATAAAATCTGACGAGTTTCACTACTTTTCCTGCTTCTTCATTCGTGCAGTTCAAGGTCATTTCTGATTAAGCCTTGCTTTGAACAGTTTAGGTTTTTTAACAAGATCTATTGTGTTTCAGTGAAAATCACAGAAGTTTACCAATGCCCTGCCATTGCACTTGTGTTAGCTCTTTGAAAGAGATGCTGAGTTTAATAGTTAAAAGTTGAGATAAAAGTTACCTTTTTCCCCTGAATTGAGAATAATTAGAGCTTTCAGCTTTAAAATGTCAAGACAAAAATCAAAAATTGATGCTCTTATCTTGTACAAATTGCTGCAATAATCAAATCAGTCAATCGTATTTTTCTTCCTGATTTGGCTCCCTGTATTAGTTTGTAGGCCTGAATTTCATTAGGATATAAGTACATGGAGGAACAGGATGGATATGAGACACAGAGACACAGAGACACAGAGACACAGAGACACAGACAATCTTGTTGCTGTGGTGTTTCAGGATTTTACAGAGACACAGAGACACAGAGACACAGAGACACAGAGACACAGAGACACAGAGACACAGACAAAAGGTCTGTCTTGTTGCTGCAGGATTTTGCTGCACTTACTCAGTTACTGTAAAATAAAGAGTTCCTCTTCCCAACACCCTTCATTCCCATACACTCCCCATTCCAGCTCATCAGTCCCACCAATTAGGAGAAAGTGAGGACTTCAGATGCTGGAGATCAGAGTCGAGAGTGTGGTGCTGGAAAAACACAGCTGGTCAGGCAACATTAGAGGAGCAGGAGGATTGATGTTTTGGGCTAAAGCCCTTCATCAGGAATGAGCTTTAGCCCGAAACGCCAATTCTCCTGCTTCTCAGATGCTGCCTGACTTGCTGTACTTTACCAGCACCATATTCTCGACTCCCCACTCAGCCATAGCCCCTCATACCTACCATTGCTTCGCATACTTCTCATGACCCTTTATACCTTTCATGTTAACTCATGACATGAACCCTCACTCATCACCCTTTGTTCCTTTTACCAACTTCCTCCATGAGCAGACCTTGGGATCTATGCTGAGATTAATTAAAGGTCAAGTTTCAACCATGCCTTGATTCAGTTATTACTGCAGAAAAACACTTGGATTAAAAAAAAATTCATTACATTGCCGTAAATGGCTTCCTGCCACGTCTTTTAATCTTGAACAATTCCACAGGACCTGGAGAGGTGATGACCTAGTGCTTATAATGCTAGACTATTAATCCAGAAACCCTGGCAATATTCTGGGGGCCTGGGCTCAAATCAGAATTCAATAAATATCTGGAATTAAGAGTCTAATGATGACCATGAATCCATTGCTGATTGTTGGGGAAAAAATCCATCTGGTTCACTAATGTCCTTAAGGGAAGGAAACTGCCACCCTTACCTGGTCTGGCCTACATGCGACCAGACCAACAGCAATGTGGTTGACGCTTAGTGCAATGAGGGAAAAGTAGTAAATGCTGGCCCAGCTCGTGACACTCATATCCTGCAAATGAATAAAAGAAAAAAAGGTTGACATAGTTTTCCCATTCTGGAGTTGGGAGTCCTGAGGTGATTAAACATTCTGATGCTGGAGCCCCACGATACGCAGGAGGAGCTTGAAGAGGTAAGTGAATGGGACACTGGTTTTCACGCACACCTTCCTCTGTTTGCTCTTGGCCTCTGAGCCCAGAGATGTTCACAAGGTTGGCACCTTCGAGATCTATCTTCTCCAGTTCAGGTAGTTTTGGGTGAGACATTCTAGTTTGTTGGTGAAAAATAACTGCAGTTTCTCAAAGTTTTAAGGATGTCCTCAAAGCATGCACTTGCATGGTAAACCTCCTGGGGTTAGACCATGGTGCAAAAGGGGCTAACCATCTCCAGAGTCTCCACATCCTTCCTATAACATGACAACCAGAACTGCACACAATACCCAAAAGTAGCCTAACTAAAGTTTTATCAAGCTGTATCAATGCCCTGACCAATAAAGTCAAACAGTGTGGTGCTGGAAAAGCACAGCCGGTCAGGCAACATCTGAGGAGCACGAGTGTCTGCCTGACCTGCTGTGCTTTTCCAGCGCCACACACTTCAACTCTGACCTCCAGCCCTCATTTTCTCTTCCCTGAAGAATGAATGCAAGCATGCCATATGCCTTCTTTACCACCTTAACCATTTGTGTTGTGACTTTCAGGGAGCTATGGACATAAGTCCCAAGATCCCTCTGTATATCAATATTCTAAGCTTCCTGCCTTTCATTGTATACTTTCCTCTTGCATTTGACCTCCCAAAACACAACACCTCCTCCTTGTGTGGAATAAAGTCCATCTGCCAATTCTCCACCCAACTTTCAGCTGATCCAAACCTTGCTGCATTCTTTGACAACCTTCCTCACTATTCATAATTCAACCAATTTTTATGTGGTCTGAAAGCTTACAAGTCAGACCAACTACATTTTCATCCAAATCATTTCCACATAACAAACAGCAGAGGTCCCAGCATTTCTTTTTGCAGAATGCCACTGGTCACGGACTTCCAGTCAGAAAGACAGCCCCCCACCACCTTCCTCCACCTCAATGACTGTCTATAGCCAAGCTAAAGTCCCACTTACCAACTTGCCATGGATCCCATGTACTTAATCTTCCAGACCAGCCTATCATGAGGGACCTGGTCAAACATTTCAGTCAAGTCCATGTAGCCAACATCCACTGCCCTACCCCCAAATCATCTTCATCAAACACTCAACCAAATCGGAGAGACAATAATGTGCAGATGGAGAAAGTGAGGTCTGCAGATCAGAGCTGAAAAATGTGTTGCTGGAAAAGCGCAGGTCAGGCAGCATTCAGGGAACAGGAGAATCGACGTTTCGGGCATAAGCCTTTCTTCAGGAATCCTGAAGAAGGGCTTATGCCCGAAACATCGATTCTCCTGTTCCCTGGATGCTGCCTGACCTGCTGCGCTTTTCCAGCAACACATTTTCAGCAATAATGTGCAGATGCCAGTGTTGGACTCAAAAGTCAACTCCTGAGAGTGCTCCGAAAGCTTGTGATTTTAAGTAAATCTGTTGGACTTTAACCTGGTGTTGAGTTACTTTTGACATTGAGAGACAAGACCTCCACTTGCACAGCCATGCTGACTATCCTTACTAAGTCCATTCTTTTCCAAATGAGAAAAAAATCCTGTCCCTATGAATCTTCTGCAATAATTTCCCTACCACTGATGTATGGCCCGTTTGCGCTATAATTTCCTGGATTATTCCTGTTGCCCATGTTAAACAATGGAACAAGATTGACTATTCCAGTTATTCTGGGCCTCACCTGTGGCTAATAAAGGACACAAAGATCCCTGTCACGACAGCAGCAATCGTCTCCCTTGCCTCCCTCAGTATCTTGGATTAGAGTGGTGCTGGAAAAGCACAGCAGTTCAGGCAGCATCCGAGGAGCAGGAAAATCGACGTTTCAGGCAAAAGCCCTTCATCAGGAATAGAGGCAGAGTGCATGCAAGGTGAAGAGAGCTCAGTATCTTGGGGATAGACCCCAGAAGACGCTGGGGACTGAACTTCCTTAAAATGTTTTTCAAGGCACCCAACACCTCTTCATATTGAAAATGCCCTAGAATATAAACAACCTTCTCTATTCAGACCATCATACATGTCCTCCTCTTTGATAAATACAGATGTGAATTACTCATGAAGGATCTCCCCCATTTCCTCTGGCTCCACGCACAAATTCCCTCCTTTGTCCTTTCCCTAGTTACCCTCTTGCTCCTAATACATGAATAAAATGCCTTGGGATGCTCCTTAAATCCTACTTGTCAAGGATTTTCATCTTTCTAAAAGAGCTTTTCCTCCTTCTGTCTCCTTGTGTTACAGGATATCATGCTGCTAGGCACAGCACAAATCTTTTTTTTCTTCTACTCCACTTTCTAAAGTGCTGAACGGTTCAGAAGTTTTCTCAAAGGTTCATTTAAGTGCATATAAAACATATTTCCAGACAACCTATTGCCACTCTCTGAACTCAAATTGAAAGTAAAACTACACCTTTCCATTCTTAGCTCAGCGTAGAAACACATGACAAACTTAAAGCTACATGGTTTTGTCCACCCACCACCCAAGTTTCAAAAACAACAACAAATCAAGAGGCTTCATCACACCTCCCCCATTGTGACATGCATGGTGTATATTATTGGAAAATAGAAGCAATTCCAGGCACCACACTTCAGGAACAATAGCAAAGTAATGGAGAAGGCCAGAGAAGAGATTGGTTTGGAAGGTATTAGGAGTAAAGAGTTCAAATTATATGGATTGGAGAAGATTGGAGAGATTTCACAGGGCTGCTTGGAATCATGAGACTGTTATGACAGAACAACCAGTAACCTGAGGGTACAGAATTTAACAAAAAGAATTAATGGATGAAAAAGAGGCAGATTAGAACTTATCATTTCATAAAACACAAAGCAAAAAGTGATGATTGGAATGTGAGCCGGGGGTTGTTGGAGCATATTTAATGATAACTTTTAAAAAAGAAGAAAGGTGGGAGAAACAGAAAACTGGAAGTTTGCAGCAGGTCAGGCAGCCTCTAAGGAGCAGGAAAGTCGATGTTTCAGGCATAAGGCCTTCATCCGAAATATGGGGGGGCGGTTAAAGAGAGAAATAGGTGGGGGCAGGGTGAAGGTACCAGGGAAGACAATAGGTAGATACAGGTAGAACAGTTCAAGAGGGCAGTGCAGAGTTGGAGGGTTGGATCTGGGTGTTCTTGTACACTAGTCAATGAAGGTAAGCATGCAGGTACAGCAGGTAGTGAAGAAGGCTAATAGCATGCTGGCCTTTATAACAAGAGGGATTGAGTATAGAAGCAAAGAGGTTCTTCTGCAGCTGTACAGGGCCCTGGTGAGACCACACCTGGAGTACTGTGTGTAGTTCTGGTCTCCAAATTTGAGGAAAGACATTCTGGCTATTGAGGGAGTGCAATGTAGGTCCAAGTGGTCAATTCCTAGAATGGCGGGACTACCTTACGCTGAAAGACTGGAGCGACTGGGCTTGTATACCCTTGAGTTTAGAAGACTGAGAGGGGATCTGATTGAAACATAAGATTATTAAAGGATTGGACACTCTGGAGGCGGGAAACATGTTTCCGCTGATGGGTGAGTGCCGAACCAGAGGACACAGCTTAAAAATACAGGGTAGACCGTTTAGGCCAGAGATGAGGTGAGTCAGGTGAATTGGCCATGCTAAATTGCCCGTAGTGTTAGGTAAAGGGGTAAATGTAGGGGTATGGGTGGGTTACGCTTCGGCGGGTCAGTGTTGACTTGTTGGGCCGAAGGGCCTGTTTCCACATTGTAAGTAATCTAATGAGGAGGTAATTCTTCACCCAGAGAGTGGTGGCTGTGTGGAATGCTCTGCCTCAGAGGGCAGTGGAGGCCCAGTCTCTGGATTCATTTAAGAAAGAGTTGGAGAGAGCTCTCAAGGATAATGGAATCAAGGGTTATGGAGATAAGGCAGGAACAGGAGACTGATTAAGGATGATCAGCCATGATTATATTGAATGGGTGGTGCAGGCTCGAAGGGCAGAATGGCCTACTCCTGCACCTATTGTCTATCTGGGATGAGGTGGGGGGAGAGAAGATGAGGAATCTGGTGAAATCAATGTTGATGCCATGTGGTTGGAGGGTCCCAAGCTTGAATGGACAGCTCTAAAGAGCCAGCACAGGAACTATGGGCCAAATGGCATCCTTCTGCACTATTAGATTCAATGAAATCAATGCTGTGCAGGAGAATGCAAGAACTAGAAGCTGGAATGGATAATTCAGTCCCGTGAATGTCTGCTCTTCCATTCAATACAATCATGGCTGATCTCATCTCGACCTCAACTCCACTCTCCTGCCTGCTCCCCATAACCCATTAAATTGAAAATCTCTCAGAGTTTATTCAGCGTCCTAGCCTCCACCAGGATTCCACAAATTCATTAAGACTTAGAGAAAGAATTCCTCCTCACCTCAGTTTTCAATCTCCACCCCTCAGTCTAAAACCACTACCTCTTGTTCTAAGAGGAAACATCCTTTCTCTATCTACTTTGCCCATCCCCTTGAGCATCTCATGTCAAATCACTGAATCATACAGAATGGGAGCAGGCCATTCAGCCCATCAAGTCCACACCAACCCTCCAAAGAGCATCCCAGCCAGACCCAGCCCTCTGTCCTGTAACCCCTACATTTCCTATGGCTAATCCACCTAGCCTGCACATCTCTGGACACTACAGGATGATTTAACATGGCTAATCCATCCATCTTTGGACTATGGGAGGAAACCGGGACACCTACAGGAAACCCACGCAGACACGGGGAGAATGCCTGCATAGAGTTTGCACCATCACCCAAGGCTGAAATCAAACCCAAACCCCCTGGTGCTGTGAGGCAGCAGTGTGAACCACTGAGCCATCATGCCACCTGAACTGATCTCTTCTCATTCTGGATTAGTGGTGCTGGAAGAGCACAGCAGTTCAGGCAGCATCCAAGGAGCTTTGAAATCGACGTTTCGGGCAAAAGCCTTTCATCAGGAATCTCTTCTCATTCCCAAGCTTTAGCAACCATAGGTCTAAACTAATATAAAGCAAATATAAAGGCTTGGTCTCCCATTCAAAATTTACACCAGTGTCATTAGAAAATTTATGGTAAAAAAATTGCCATGTTTCATTCAATCCATGAGCCACTAAAGAAAAGTTCATTTACCTGGAATCTGGGGTCTCTCCAATTATTTCTTGCAATTTATCTATGAAATGCACCAAATCTAGAAGCCCTTTGACGTGCTGCATCAGTGGGTCCTTGTCTGAAGGAGCATAGCTTTTTCCACCAAGTTCTAAACACCTAACAAAGGATGTCGCAGCCTTGGAGGAGGCAAGCAAACACACACTGTTAAAATATGCAGTAGAAAAGGGGTACAAACACAAAAGGATAAAATGACCTTTAGCAATCTCTTTACAAGATTCACATGCATCGCAATGTCAACAGTCAAGGATTGGTTCTGGGCTGTAGCTTTAGTGGAAAAGAAACGATCCAACCCCAAGTAAGGGAATCAATCAAAACTTGTTTAAATTGCTTCACTATTGTAAAAACCCAAAAGGTGGTCCGCAGGAGGGAACGTCACCAAAAGTAGATAGATATTTTAAAGGAGAAAGACAAAAAGGTTGGTCATAGAGGTTGATATTAAAGGAGAGTCTTGAAAGAGAGAAAAGGAGATTAAGAGATGTAGGGAGAGAATTCCCAATCCTAAGGGTCTCAGCATGACAATTATTGAAGGATCAATTGAAATTGGCTAGATGTTCGAGACTAGAATTAGACAAATGGAGATATTTCAGAAGAGTGTGGAATTTGAAGACATTACAGGAGGTAACCAGGAGCAAGGATGTAACTATATGAAAACAATTTTAAAAATCAATGCATTATTTAGCCAGGAGCCAATGAAGGTCAGAAAACAGTAGTGATGAATGAATGGAACTTGCTATGAAAGTTTGGATAAACGCAGAAGTTCAGATGGCTTTAAGTTTGTCAGGCAGTGGAGGATGGGAGACTGGCCAGGAATGTGTTTCAATTGTCTCAAAATATCAGGCAATGAGGGGATGATGAGAATCTATTCCAGCTCCTATAATGTTCTGAATAGCTCGGTCCCTATTTATGTAATTGAATAGTACTCTGGCAGCTATTATTAAAAAACACATCTGATTTTATTGCTGAAAATTCCAATCAAGTGAATGCTTGGTGTCAAATAATGCTTAAAAGATGTCAACCAGCTAAAGAACTTGCATTTATATAGCACCTTTCAAAATCTCAATGTTCCAATCTGCATTATAGATATTGAAGTATTTTTGAGGTGTTGTCATTATAAAATTATAGCACAACTGGTGCCATTTCTTTGATAGTGTTATGCAATATTTCACATAACCTGCATTTTCCCCATGGCTCTAATTCTTTTATCCCAATTCCTTTTAGAATCTGACCATTGAATCTGCTTCCACTGCCCTTTGAAGGAGCACATTCCAAATCATAACGCATGACAATAGGGCAATCCCATTGTGCTACCAGTTCTTTAGTCAAATACCTTAAGTCGACATCTTCTGGTTATTGACCCTTCTGGCAGTGGAAGCTGTTTCTTTTTATTTACTTCTCCAAAACCCTGCATGACTTTGAAGATATAGATGAAATCACCATCTGGCCTTCTCTGCTCTATGTAGAGCACTCCTTGTTGTTGTACAGAATGTCTGCCAATGAAGTACCTCCTTCAATAGAATTGTCAACACAGCAACATAGGAAAGGTTTTCATTTGGTTTACTCATGGGATGAGGCTGGACCAGGGTTTGGTGCCCATCTCTAAATGCACTTGAGATGGGGGCAAATTGTCTTCTAGAAGTTTGGATTGACAATATGTAATGACAGCAAAATACTACAGATGCTGGAAATATGAAATTTAAAAAGTGTTAGAGATACTCAGCAATTGTGGACAGAAAATTGTGCAGTTATCATTAAGTCCAACAACGCTTCTGAGCTGTGAAGAAAAACTTCTTTGAACTCGAAACATTAGGCCTGTCCCTCGCTCCACTAATGCTGCCAAACCTACCGAGTTTCTGTTCAGAAACCAGATGACTTGCTTAAGTGACGTTATTTAAGGAATTTATATTGGCAAAGGACAACAGGCAAAACCCCCCTATTCTTAGCCCGGACACAAGTGATTTTTTTTTAAATTCATGAATGGGAAAATGGGCAACGATTTAAATTTCTCTCTCGACATGCCAAGTTTTTGAGTGTGGTGCATCCCAGAGTCCTCTGCATCAGAGATAAGAGCACTACTGCTGGGTCACAGTTGAGGTGAAAAGCCAAAGAGTCAGAGTCAGATGTACAGCACGGAAACAGACCCTTTGGTCCAACCCATCCATGCTGACCAGATATCCCAATCCAATCTAGTCCCACCTGCCAGCACCTGGATCATATCCCTCCAAACCCTTCCTATTCATATACCCATCCAAATGCCTCTTGAATGTTGCAATTGTACCAGCTTTCACCACTTCTTCTGGGGGCTCATTCCATACATGTGCCACCCTCTGAAAAAGTTGCCCTGTCCCCAAGGAAAAGACTTTGTCTATTTACCCTATCCATGCCCCTCAATTTTGTAAACCTCTATAAGGTCACCCCTCAGCCTCCGACGCTCCAGGGAAAACAGCCCCAGCCTGTTCAGCCTCTCCCTATAGCTCAAATCCTCCAACCCTGGCAACATCCTTGTAAATCTTTTCTGAACCCTTTCAAGTTTCACAACATCTTTCCAATAAGAAGGAGACCAGAACTGCACGGAATATTCCAACAGTGGCCTAACCAATGTCCTGTACAGCCGCAACACGATCTCCCAACTCCTGTACTCTATATTCTGCCCAATAAAAGAAAGCATACCAAACACCTTCTTCACTATCCTATCTACCTGCGACTCCACTTTCAAGGAACTATGAACCTGCAGTCCAAGGTCTCTTTATTCAGCAACACTCCCTACGACCTTACCATTAAGTGTATAAGTCCTGCTAAGATTTGCTTTCCCAAAATGCAGCACCTCACATTTATCTGAATTAAACTCCATCTGCCACTCCTCAGCCCATTGGCCCATCTGGTCAAGATCCTGTTGTAATCTGAGGTAACCCTCTCCACTGTCCACTACACCTCCAATTTTGGTGTCATCTTCAAACTTACTAACTGTACCTGTTATGCTCCCATCCAAATCATTTATGTAAATGACAAAAAGTAGAGGACCCAGCACCGATCCTTGTGGCACTCCACTGGTCACAGGCCTCCAGTCTGAAAAACAACCCACCACCACCACCCTCCGTTTTCTATATCCAAATGGCTAGTTCTCACTGCATTCTGTGAGATCTAACCTTGTTAATCAGTCTCCCATGGAGAACCTTGTCGAACGACTTACTGAAGTCCATATAGATCACATCTACAGCTCTACCCTCCTCAATCCTCTGTCACTTTCTCAAAAAACTCTCAAGTTTGAGACTTTAAACTGTTTCTTGAAAAGTGCAATTTTTATTATTATTATTTATCTTTACCCTTAGAGAGAAGGTATATGTAAAATGTGGGGGAGAGCAGTGGTGTAGTGGCAATTTTGTTAGATAAAAATCCAGGGTGCCAGGCTCATGGTCTGGGATATGTTCAAATATCTCTGCTGCTTGTGGCACTTAAGCTTAATTTATGCAAAGTTATTCTCAGTGTTGGTGACGGTGAAGCTGTCACTGACTATATTAAAAATCCATCTGGTTCACTATCGCTCTTACCTGGTCTGGCCCACATGTGACTCCAGACCTACAGCAATGTGGTTCACTTTTAACCCCCCTCTGAAATAGCCTGAGGAAGGCACTCAATTCAAGGGCTATGAGGTGTGGGCAATTAAGGCTGGCCTTGCCAATGACAAACATTCCATGAAAGAACAACACAAAGTACATGCACTGGCACAAAGTTCTGTTCACATAATCACACACTGATCTACATCAGCTCATGGTCCAACAAAATCCCGATTTTAAAATTCTTTAACATTCAATCCTCTTCAAAGCCTCACCCCTCCCTAGCTCTGTATCACTCTCCAATCAAAAGGGTTTCCAATGTTAGCGAGTTTGGAGAATATTTGTAGCTCAGGTTGAGGTTCTGGATACAAGTTTGCTCGCTGAGCTAGAAGGCTCATTTTCAGACATTCACAAACATAGGAAATGACATCACCTATCCAAGGAAACCTAAACCTAAATAGAAAGTGGGCTGTAATACCAGCACTTCACCGGAGGGCCATTGATGTTACCTGGTATGGTGATGAAACGTCTGAAAACGAACCTTCCAGCTTACATCCAAGGTTTTCAATGCTCCTACACTCCACTAAGTCTAGCCTCTTGCATATTCTGCAGAGGAGATTACCTTCAGCCACTTCATGGCTAATCCTCGCTAAAGCTTGTGATAACTCTAAAATCTACCTCCTCAAAACAAACTTTTGACAACCTTTCCTACACGGCCGCCTGAGTGCTGTAAAATTCTCTAATTTAATGATCCTATTGTTTTTGGGCAGATTACACTTCGGTGAGGGGGGGAGTTTGACTATGTTACAGGCGACATAGGATTGGGAGGTGTTGATCAAAGTTAAAAATCACAACACCAGGTTATAGTCCAACAGGTTTAATTGGAAGCACACTAGCTTTCGGAGTGACGCTCCATCAGGAGACAGACACATACTGCAACCGACAGGGTACCCCTTGTTGTTCAGTATTTCCCAGGAGCTGAAAAGTTACGCCATGTGCTTCGTGACCTGCAACACATTATCAATGAGGGTGAGCACCTCACCAAGACCTTCCCAACATCTCCACTACTTGCCTTTAAACAACCGCCAAACCTCAAACAGATAGTTATTCATAGCAAGCTGCCCAGCTCTCAGGACAACTCCATACAAACCTGTCACAGTAGGCGCTGCAAGACATGTCAGAGTGTGGACATAGATACTACCATTACGCGTGGGGACACCTCCCACCTTGTACATGGCAGGTATTCATGTGATTCAGCCAACATTGTCTATCTTATACGCTGCAGGCAAGTATACCCGGAGGCATGGTACATTGGGGAAACCGAGCAAAGGCTATGACAACGGATGAATGGGCACCGCACAACAATCAACAGACAGGAGGGTTCCCTCGCAGTTGGGGAACACTTCAGTGGTTCAGGATATTCAGACTCGGACCTTTGGGTGACCATCCTCCAAGGTGGACTTCGGGACAGGCAGCAGAGAAAAGTGGCCGAGCAGAGGCTGGTAGCTAAGTTCAGTACCCATAGGGCGGGCCTCAAACCGCACCGCACCACCGGGGGAATTTGTACTTGCAGGGTTACATTGTACTTTGCTCAAAAACTGCATGCATCCATGTAGATATCCGTTATCTCACTTTTTAGATCAGAATCAATCTAAACATCATGGCTGAAAGAAGTGAAACTATCACTGTATTCTAACAGATGAAAGGCTTAACAGAATCAATTTTTCAATGTATAATTTCAGTTACATCACACTAAATTTTTGCTGTAAATTCTGTGTGTTAGGATTGAGCCCTCCACTACCACCTGATGAAGGAGCATCACTCCGAAAGCTAGTGTGCTTCCAATTAAACTTGTTGGACTATAACCTGGTGTTGTGTGATTTTTAACTTTGTACACCCCAGTCCAACACCGGCATCTCCAAATCTTGATCGAAGATGATATCAACTTATGTACGATTGAAAACATTGTTCATTTACCAGGTACAGTGATGTTTGCTTGTTGCGTGCTGCATGTCTCAGATCAGTGAAAGCAGTTTTTCCAAACCCTCGCTCAGGAACGTTGAAGATACATGCCAGAGCAAGGTCACTCTTCGAGTTCACCAGTAAGTGCAAATAGTCACAAAGGAGCTTCCTCAAAACTGGTGCCAACTGCAGTTTGGATCACAGCAATGTTAACAAAAAGAAAGTTAACAACAGTTGCACAATCAGAAAACAGAATAAATAGCTGCCAGAATTATACTGTGCAATAAATTGTAAAGCTAAGGAATGTTATTTAGAACTTTAAGAAACATGGATAGAGGGTGAAAAGATCTGCATTCAAAAAGGTTGAAACTCTGTGTAACCTGGGTCTCAGTGGGCAGCACTCAATCGGAGTTCAAATCTCACACAGACACCTCAGTACAAAATCCAATCGAACACTCCTAGTGCAGCACAGTGGAACCAATGCAAGAACAGAGGCTGGCTAGATCATAAAGGAAGCACAATGAGGAAGATAGGGGGACAGATGGAGGCACACCACCCAAAAAAGTGTTCATTTGATATTTGTGCAACACAAACTGTGTTAAATATTGGCGAGGTCAGATTTGAAAGTTCAGCAAGAAAGCTGCTCATGATATTCAAGTTGTTTTCTCATTGATACTCAATATTGAGTGGCTGATCTGAACAATTATTTAACTGGCCAAGACAGTGAGGAGTCTGAGGGCTTGCTCACACAATGGAGGACATTATACAAGCAATGTTCCAATTCATGAAAATTGAACTGACAGAAGTAGTTTGCTGTTTACTGAATCATCAGGCTCAACTATTTTTTTATTATAAAATCTAACACCTCTCCAAATTCTCCTTCTCAGGCAGTATGTGACCTCGATTAATATTGCATGTTTTCTGAATCTTTATTCAACCTTCTACATCTTCCTGTTTATTCCCCCAAGAGCTAGAACATTATATCCAACCCCTCTTTTGTTAGTCCTCTTTTAGATCCTGGGATGAAGCCCTTCAGAACCCATGCACTGGTCTGCCCCCAGCTTCAACAATTTACTCAATATCACTTCTCCAGTGATTGGGATTCTCCAGAGTTCCTCCCTCACCTAATTTATTGCTGATCTGGGATGTTACTTGCAGTCTCAGTAATGACGATTGATGCAATGTACCTTTTCAATTCATACTCCAGTTCTCAAAATTGACTTTATAGGATCAATGTTCACTTCAACTCTTAAAATATTTGTAGAAACACTCTTCGTTGCTGCCCAGCTTGGCTCTGGCATTTTAGTTTTCCCTCTACTCATCTTTTGGTCATGCTTTGCTTTAAGATAATCTGTTCATTTTCTTACTCGTCATCTGCATTTACACAATTGAAAGTAACAAAACTTGCAAAAGAAATCTTCAACAATTCCAAATCACAGGTGGTGGGTCTGTCCCTCCATGTTTTTCTTACAGAATAAATTCATTCCAACCTGTATGCACTGATATGTCCCTTTAACTGTCTGCCACTACACCTCTATTAACCTATTCTTTAGCCTAATTTACCCTAATACTTTAGCCAGGCTTTGACACCCTCCTAATTGCCCTGACCTAATTTTTACCCAATGACCTCTCCTTCAAATTGAATATAGAACGCACTCATTTCATGGTCATGGTAACTGGGTGCGCATTCACAATGAGATCATTAATTAATCCCACTTTATAGCACCATACCAGGTCAAGTTTAGCTAGTCTCTGGTCAGCTCCAGAACATGCTGCTGTATGAAACTGTCCCCAAAACATTGTTAAATCCTCATCTGGTTTTCCTTTGTCCATCGGACATTAAATCAGGAGTGGCATAATGGCCCAGTAGTTAGCACTGCTGCCTCACAGCGCCAGGGAGTCCGGTTCAATTCCAGCCTCACGTGGTTGTCTGTGTGGAGTTTGCACATTCTCCCTGTGTCTGCGTGGGTTTCCTCCGGGTGCTCCAGTTTCGTCCCACAGTCACAAAGATGTGGGAGTTAGGGTGAATTGGCCATGTTAAATTGTCCATAGTATCCAGGGATATATGATTCGGTGGGTTAGCCATGGACAATGCAGGGTTACAGGGATAGGATGCTGTTCGGATAGTTGATGTGGACTTGATGGGCTGAATGGCCTGTAGGGCTTGTATATTACTGGGCCTTTCAGACACACTCTTATCAGTTATTTCTTCACACTCCATCCTATCTTGTGGTTAGTTAGGGCACCTGTATACCACTCCTCTAAGCGACTTCTTCTCTTTATCATTTCCCATTTTCACCTACACTGTTTCCACATCTTACTTTCCTCAATTTGGGTGATTCCTCTATATGTGGGTGATTCCTCCCTATGTGCAAACACCATCAAAAAGACCCACTCTGTCACCTTCTCCCAGATTGCTTTCATTCCTAAATATACTGTACTCTTCAAGATTTAGGTCACATTTAATGCCATCTTGCAGCCATGTGTTATGGACCATACCACCTCAAAACATTTTAAAGGTAGCCTGGACCCTAACTTTTTCTTATTTTAAAAAAGGTAAAAGTGACATACTGTGTTCTAGATGCAATGCAACTGGTCAAGTTACTCTCCATTAAGCAAAACACAGTTAAAATACAAAGAGGAATTTAGAACAACTATTGGAAAATTTAATCAAATAATAGTTACAGCAATTATTACAAAGTAACTGTTCCAATATAGTAACATCCCACAAAGGCAAATTCAGACATTCTCACATGCAGTTCTCCAATTCAGGAGGAAAAGACATCAAGAGAAAATTCAGAGAAAATAGCAGCCAGGAGACATTGACTGAAGCTTCCATCCAGAGACCCCAAAGGCTTCTGATGTTACTGAGAAAACCAACTTCCCAAAACTCTGGATTGGAGAGAGCCAGCCACACCCATTCAGCCTGCTTAAAAAAACCCACAAAACCCAAGGTGTCCCAAATTGTTTACTTTTAAGAGAAAGCTCGGCACCTCTGCCTTGCAACTGGTCTTCAAAAGAAACACAACAAGGATAAAATAACCTCTTAAAGAGTCAGCATCGTCACACATGTCTCTACACAACCCACTAGGCTGCATTCCATTTCTATTTGTGCTCTCATGATATGTATTCTGATAGAGCTTTTAGTTTAATTCTATTACTCCTTTGGTAAAGTCTAACCTTCTCTGTTGGCTGACTCATCGATTCAAACTCATTACGCCATCCTATCATACTCTGTTTAGAGAGTCATGGTATCATACAGAATGGAAATAGACCCTTTGGTCCAACTAGTCCATGCCAACCTTGTTCCCAAACTAAACTAGTCCAACCTGCCTGCATTATCATCATTTCCTGTACAAAGGTTTAAGTTTGTCGCTACTTTCTCATTTTCTACACACTCCCAAATCTGATCCTTTGCCTCCAAGAGATTGAACTGGAGCCTCGCCTTGTCAGACATTTACCAGCACTTATTCAGAGAAATGTACATATAGTTTAAAATGTGCCTCCTATCACAAGAACCACAGTTGCAACCAAACAAAAGCAAAATACAGGGGTTACACAGGACTTTAAAGAAAAGTAAAAAGTACTAGAAAAACTCAGCAGATCTGGCAACTAATGGAGGCACAGAGAGTTTACGAGTTCTGAGCGGTAAGGTGTTCAACAAAGTTCCCCATGGGAGACTGGTTCACTAGGTTAGATCTCAGGGAATACAGGGAGAACTAGCCATTTGGATACAGAACTGGCTCAAACGTTGAAGACAGAGGGTGGTGGTGAAGGTTGTTTTTCAGATTGGACACCTGTGACCAGTGGAGTGCCACAAGGATCGGTGCTGGGCCCTCTACTTTTCATCATTTATATAAATGATTTGGATGTGAGCACAAGAGGTACAGTTAGTAAGTTTGCAGAGGACACCAAAATTGGAGGGGTAGTGGACAAAAAGGTTACCTCAGATTACAACGGGATCTTGATCAGATGGGCCAATGGGATGAAGAGTGGCAGATGCAATTTAATTTAGATAAATAAAGGGTGTTGCATTGTGGGAAAGCAAATCTTTGCAGGACTTATACACTAAATGGCAAGGTCCTTGGGACTGCTGCTAAACAAAGTCCTTTGAGTGCAGGTTCATAGCTCCTTGAAAGTGGAGTCGCAGGAAGATAGGATAGTGAAGGCGGCGTTTGGTATGCTTTCCGGGGTAACCTTATAGAGGTTTATGAACTCAAGAGAGGCATGGATAGGATAAATAGACAAAATCTTTTCCCTGGGGTGGAGGAGTCTAGAACTAGAGGGCATAGGTTTAGGGTGAGAGGGGAAAGACATAAAAGAGACCAAAGGGGCAACTTTTTCATGCCGGGGGAGGTGGGGGGGGGTGTATGGAATGAACTGCCAGAGGAAGTGGTGGAGGCTGGTACAATTGCAAGATTTAAAAGGCATCCGGAAGGGCATAGGAATAGGAAAGGTTTGGAGGGATATGGGCCGGGTACTGGCAGGTGGGACTAGATTAGGTTAGGATATCTGGTCGGCATGGACGAGTTTGACTAAAGGGTCTGTTTCCGTGCTGTACATCTCTATGACTCTAGTACATTGGGAACTATCAAAAGCTGCCAAAGGAGTCGACAGTACCCATTTGATGCCTCACCTGAGAAGTGATTTGTGACATCATGGGTACGCAAGTGCAGTGACAAACTGCAGATTACAAGCAAGGACATACAGATCACAAGATGAAAAAACTTGAACTGATTAAGGCACATAGGTTGCACTGCACAGGATGTTCGCTCAGCAGGATCAACATTATTTGAAGTTAGAGAGTCCATTAATCAGGAAGTAATGGCAGGAAAGAAGCGGTTCTCGAACCTGGTGATGTGTTCAAGTTTCTGTTAAGAAGGCATACGGTGTGTTAGGTTTCATTCGTAGAAGGATCGAGTTCTGGAGCCGCAATATCATGCTGCAACTACACAAAATGCTGGTGCAGCCACACTTGGAATACTGTGTACAGTTCTGGTCCCCATATTTCGGGAAGGATGTGGAAGCTTTGGAAAAGGTGCAGAGGAGATTTACCAGAATGTTGCCTGGTCTGGAGGGAAGGTCTTATGAGGAAAGGCTGAGAGACTTGGGTCTGTCCTCATTGGAAAGAAGGTGGCTAAGTGGGGATTTGATAGAGACATACAAGATGATCAGAGGATTAGATAGGGTAGATAGTGAAAATCTTTTTCCTAGGATGATGACGTCAGCTTGTATGAGGGGGCATAACTACAAATTGAGGGGTGATAGATTTAAGACAGATGACAGAGGAAGGTTCTTTACAGAGTGGCAAGGGCGTGGAATGCCCTATCTGCTAATGTAGTCAAATCAGCCACATTAGGGAGATTTAAACAATCCTTAGATAAGCACATGGATGATTTTGGGATAGTGTAGGGGGACGAGCTGAGAATAGTTCACAGGTCGGCACAACAGAGGGCCTGTTCTGCGCTGTGTCGTGCTATGATCTACATCTTCTCCTTGACGGCAGAGATTGTAGGAGAGCATTACCAGGATTGGATGAGTCTTTGATGATATTGACAGCCTTTCCCTAGCAACAAGACATGTAAGTGGATGGGAGGTTAGCTTCCCTGATGGTTGGGCTGTGCACACCACATGCTGCAGTTTCTCATGATCCTGGGCAGATCAGTTGCTGCACTGGGCTGTTACACACCCGGACAGTATGCTTTCAATGGTGCATCTGTAAAAGTTGGTGAGGGTTTTATGAGCCATCTGAGGAAGAGGAGTTGTTGTGCCCTCTTGACTATTGCATCAACAAGGGAAGTCCAGGACAGGCTGTTGGGTATCGTTACTCCGAGCAACTTGATGCTATTAACCTTTGCTCCGTTGATGTGGATGGGGGCATGTCCTCCTCTTGTCTTGGATATTGCACTGACGACAAGACAAGTGTTAGCCTTGGTTATGAGTTTCTAACTCAGGAAAGTCAGCTGAGCCAAGGACACACTGGCAGGTCATCAACTTTCATTTTGTTTCTATTCATCACTAACATTTTGTCCCTAGAATATTCTCAACTTTATCTAACAACCGATTCCCACCTCATCCTCCCTTTGACCTGAATCCCCCTTTGTTTCTCTTGTTCTTTTTGTCAACCATGGAAAATGTTCTCAGTTGCAAGATGACCATTAAGCTGAAATAAAGTCTAAGAAAAAGTTTGTTTCGCAAATAATGTTACTGTCACCTTAGCAATGGTTTGATGACTCTCATTGGCTGGAGAAGTGGGAACTGGAGAAAGGGAATTCTCCGATGGCTTTGCAGTACCCAACAGGAAATTCAATAGCTCCATCTGAAAACAATTGCAATGAATTACTTAACCATTAAAAAAAATTAGCAAAAATCAGAAATAAAAATAATTAATCCCTCTCTGCTGCTTTTTCCACATAGACTAGCTATTTTCATTTCACCTTTCAATTGTTTTATTAAATGATCCAAAATTAACAACCATTCAGCACTTTCCAGGGAAATAGTGGAAAAGTGATCAATTTCAAATGTTTCAGCAAAGTAGCTGCGGTTCAATTCTTGTCAGTCGGGGAGGCAATGGCATAGTGAAAACCATTAGCCTAGTAATCCAGAGGCCCAGGCTCTTGCTCACAGGTTCAAATCTCAGAGGCAGTAGAATTCAAAACGATTCAATTCATCAATCTGGAATATGGTCTAGTCTAAGGAACAGTGAAAAAATAGGATTATTGTCATTAACACTTGCCAGGTCTACATGTGATTCCAGATTCACAGCAGGATAGCTGACTACTGCCTGCTGTCTGAAATGATCTCACAAGCCACTCAGCTCAAGAGCATTTTGAAATGGCCAGAAATACTGGCTTTGGCAACACCACCACATCAAGGAAAATTCGGGTGCATTGAGGTTTAATGTTAATTTGGGAATTGCATGCTAGTCCAGTTAACCTGTTCATCTGGATATTTGCATAGCCCCTTGAGACACCAAGGACATTCCTCAGTGTTTTACTGCTAAAGTACTGAAACAGTAACATCACAGTGGGCTGTTTTAATTGTGTTTATGGAGATTGCGAATCTTAACCAAGAAATCTGCCATATTCAGAATGAGACATTAAACTGCGACTCCAACTGCCCTCTTCGATGGATGTAAAAGATCCTGTCATGTTTTTTTAAAAACATTTTGTTAATTTCACTTGTTGTGACAGGGCATTGCTGCATTCTTGAACCACTGTAGAACAAATGCTGTAGGTAAGGTAAAATGCACTTGGGGAGTGAATTCCAGGAATTTAACCCAGATGATAGTGAAAGAACTGCGGTATATTTCCAAGTCAGGATGGTGAGCACTTAGAGGGGAACTTCCAAGGGGTGGTGTTCCCATGTATCTGCTGCCCTTGTCCTTTGAGATGGGAGTGGTCATGGGTTTGGAAGGAGTGGTCATGCTGTCTTGAGGAGTCTTGCTGAATTACTTCAGTGCATCTTGTAGATAACATACACTGCTGTTAGTGAGCATCAGTGGTTACTATATTGAACAAGACCATGAAGGTTTGTGATGTCCTGATCAATGTTCATACTAAAAAAAAAACACTTTTACACAGAAACAGTCCATTGGGATCAAAACTTCCACAGCAGCTACTTATGTTCCACACACACCTCCTTCCAAACTCACCCAATTAGCTTGTTTACCTCATTTCTTTCTCTCTAAGTCTCTCAGCTTACCTTTGACAATATTGCTGCAGGATCACTTTCAGGTTTTAACTTGGCACAAATCTTGTAGACATCAATCAGGTCCACAGAGTTATTTTTGCTCAGAAAAGCCTCATATGTTTCTCGGACTTTCTTGTACCCATCAGGTGCCACATCAAGCTCACTCAGCGACTCCAGTTTCTCCCGAAGTAAGTGTTTCCAAGACAGGAGCAGTTCACTCAAGGTAACACTGAATTCCCCATAGGACTAAGGAGTCAGTGGAAAACAAGGCATAAACAGAAATTATAGGCATGATGTTAAAAACAAGAGGTAGATGATTCAAAGAAAGTTAATAAATTGAAGAGGAGGCTCAACAAGCAAATGTTTGATCCCAGATAACTGGAGCACGATCCAATTTGTGGGAATCTTTCAATGTTAAATTGGGAATTGCATGCTAGCCTAGTTTACCTGTTCACAGCTGTCAACAATGGCTTACTGGGTCCTGTCCTTGCTGGGTCAGAAGGCTGGAGTCTCAAGATCCCCTACAATGACTTAAGCACATAATCCACATTGAGGCTGCACTACCAAGTGAGCCACCTTTTGAATGGAGGTGTTGAATGGTGGCTCTACCTACCACCTAGGACAGAAGTCTAACAACCATAACATTACCTGAAAGAGAGGGTGTCCCAAGCAATAACTGCCTCTCAACCAATGACAAAGCACATTGCTGTTCATGGAATCTTGCTGCATCTAAATTAGTTGTATCATGTCATTAAAATATTGATGGCACAAGCAGTACTTAATTGACTGTACATGAGAACTAGGAGCAGGAGCAGGCCATCTGGTCCTTCAAGCCTGCTCCGCCATTCAATACAATCATGGCCTCAGCTCCCGCCCTCTCATAATAACCCTTAAATTCCTTCATTGTTCAAAAAAAAAACCGATCTTAACTTTAAAGACTAAAGACATTTACTAAAGTAGCATCAACTACTTCACTGGGCAGGGAATTCCATACTGTAAACTGTTGAGACATTCTGAAATGCACTATACAAATGCAAATCTTTCTTTAAAGATAACTCTGATAAACAATCCTACAAACAGTAGTCAGTTCAGACCAGTGAAACGGATCAGCAGTCCTGACTCCTATTTTCAAAATGTCTGAATTACAAAAAGATAAAGGGAAATTTACTTTTCAGGTTTGAAAGGGAATAAGAGGTTATTTAACAATTTAAATATTAAAACAGAATTGAATTCTGAGTTGACAGAATTTGAGCGACCTGCATGGATACAACTCCAGGTTGCTTTAGCCTTCTAGATACTGCCCATCATGAGGCTTTACATAAAGGCGATTCTTGTCTCAGTGCCAATGAGCTTATCTGTTCACAGATATTGTAAAGAATATTGATCACTATCACAGCTCCCCATCCACTGATAAGAACGCAACAACTAGGAGCAGGAATAGTCCATCTGATCCTTCGAGCCTTCTCTACTATTCAATAAGATCATGTTGATCTTTTCATGGATTCAGTTTCACTTACTCATCTGCTCACCACAATGCTTAATTTATTTTCTGTTCAAACATCTATCTTTGTCTTAAAAATAGTCAACAAGATAGCCTCAACTGCTTCACTGGGCAGAGAATTCCACAGATTCACAACTCTTTGGGTGAAGAAGTTCCTCCTCAACTCAGTCCAAAATTGGCACCCCCTTATTTTCAGGCTATGTCCCTGTTCTAGTTTCACCCACCAGTGGAAACAACTTCCCTGCTTCTATCTCATCCATTCCCTTCATAATTTTATAAGATTTCCCCCTCTCTTTCTACTAAATTCCAATGAGCATAGTTCCAGTCTACTCAGTTTCTCCTCATAAGTCAACCCTTTCAACCTAGTGGACCTCCTCGGCACTCGCTCTAGTGTCATTATGTCGCCTTCTCAAGTTGGGAGACCAAAACTGTACACAGTACTCCAAGTATGGCCTCACCAGCACCCTATACAGCTGTGGTATAACTTCCCTAGTTTTAAACTTCTCCATTTCTCTCGCAATGAAGGACAACATTCCATTTGCCTTCTTAATTACCTGCTGTACCGGCAAACCTTTTGTGATTCATGCACAAGAATACTCAGGCCCCTCTGCACAGCAGCATGTTGCAATTTTTCATTGTTTAAACAATAACCCATTTTGCTGTCATTCCAACCAAAACGGATGACCTCATATTTACCAATATTATATAGTCCATCTACCCCAGACCCATGTCCATTCACATAACCTATCTATATCCCTGTACAGACTCAGTGTCTTCTGCACACTTTGCTCTACAACTCTTCCTCGTGTCATCTGCAAACTTTGGCACACTACATGTGGTCCTCAACTCCATGTCATAGAGATATACAGGATGGAAACAGATCCTTGGGTCCAACCCATCCATACCGACCAGATATCCCAACCCAATCTAGTCCCACCTGCCATCTTAGTAAATTGTAAACAATTGCAGTCCCAACACTGATCTGAGGCACACCACTAGTCACTGTTTGCTAACCAGAAAAACATACATTTATCCCCACTCTTTGCTCTCCACAGTGTCTTGATAGTACGTGATTGATGTTAAATGTTACACCATTGCGTAGATCATATCATTTACATATTTATTCTCAAATACAGTTCTGAGAGTGACCATTTTGCCTTCATGCCAATGCCAGCTCTTTAAGGGGGCTATCAAAATTGCCCTACTCACTACATCTGCCTCCAGAACCACACAATGCCTTCCTTTTCTCCCTTGAAAGCCCACATTTTTGGAGGGTCCCAGCCCTGGCACCATCCTGACCACTTCTACAGTTCGAGGTCTTGATGCCCTTCTTTTGAATTCTGTTATCATCCAGAATATAATGGGAGCAGATTCAGTGGTATTTTCCAAAACGCAACGCTTGGTGTCAATAGTATCTTTTAATTTGGGTTTGGGTTTCACCTAGTCTATAAAATCCTTTAACCCCACACCCCACTTGCCCCTAATTGCCCAAACTGTCAAATATTGAACCAATGCCTTAAATTGCCTCATACCGTGTGCCTTTCTCAACAAGTTATTCAACATATTCACTATACTGGACATAAATTATTTCATTGTGAATTGCCCGTGCACTGACACTACTTCCTGAGTCAATGTCAATCTCAAATGATTATTAATGGGATATAGAAGGGAGATTTGATTGATGTTTTAGAACTTTAAAAAGGAGTTGATTAAATAGCCGGAGATTGTTTCCGAGTCCTCGGTTTGGAGAGTCTCAGACTTCGTTTTAACATCAGGCTGAGCTATTCAGAATAGCATTGAGATTCTCAATCACAGAACTATTATGATGCATAGAGAGACCATTTGGCCCATTATGTTTGCAACAACTCTCTTATCTATCACAGAGGCCAGGAAATCAGCACTGTCTCGAAATCCTAGCACACTATTTGGATCCAAAAGTCCTCTTGAATGATTCAATTGAACCTGCCTCCGCCACATTTCCAGGCAGCACATTCCATACCCTAACTATTCAGCTGTATGAAAAAGTTTTTCTCACAACCCTTTGAACGTATGCCCTCTCGTTCTTGTTTCTTTTACTCTATCCAGACTGCCAGGGATAGGGTGCACTTTAAATTTCACCATGGACCCTAGTGGGATTTGAATCCATAGCCTCAGCATGCTATTCTATGTTTGAAGACCGAGAATGTTACACTGCAGTACAGGCCCTTTGGCCCTCGATGATTCCACAGGTCAGTGTAACAATCTGAAGCCCATCTAACCTACACATTCCATTTTCATCCACATGCTTATCCAATGACCATTTAAATGCTCTTAAAGTTGGCGAGTCTACTACTTTTGCAGGCAAGGCATTCCACATCCTTACTACTGAGTAAAGAAACTACCTCTGACATCTGTCCTCTATCTATCACCCCTCAATTTAAAGTATGTCCCCTCGTGCTAGCCATCACCATCCGAGGAAAATGGCTCTCACTGTCCACCCTATCTAACCCTCTGCTCATCTTCTCTGTCTTAATGAAGTCACCTCTCCACCTTCTTCTCTATAACCAAAACAGTCTCAAGTCCCTCAGTCTTTCCTCATAAGGCCTTCCCTCCATACCAGGCAACATCCTGGTAAATGTCCTCTGCATCTTTCCAATGCTTCCACATTCTTCCAAAATGCAGTGACCAGAACTGTACACAATACACTAAATGCGGCTGCACCAGAGTTTTGTATAGCTGCAGCATGACCTCATGGTTCTGAAATTCAATCCCTCTACCAATAAAAAAGTTAACAGACCATATGCCTTCTTAACAACCCTATCAACCTGCGTGGCAACTTTCAGGGATCTATGTGGACTTTGGCTTATCCATCTAGTAACATTACCACCAAATAGGAGATATATCTTTGCACACGGGGTGGTAGAAATGTGGAATTCTCTGTTACCAAATGCAACATGCACAAGCTCAATTGATACTCCCAAATTGGAGAGGGAAATGCTTTTCCAAGCCATGGTTTCAAAAGGCTACATAGAGATGTACAGCACGGAAACAGACCATTCAGTCCAACCCGTCCATGCCGACCAGATATCCCAACCCAATATAGTCCCACCTGCCAGCACCCAACTGATATCCCTCCAAACCCTTCCTATTCATATACCCATCCAGATGCCTTTTAAATGTTGCAATTGTACCAGCCTCCACCACTTCCTCTGGCAGCTCGTTCCATACCTGTACCACCCTCTGTATGAGAACATTGCCCCTTAGGTCTCTTTTATATCATTCCCCTCTCACCCTAAACCTATGCCCTCCAGTTCTGGACTCCCCGACCCCAGGGAAAAGACTTTGCCTATTTACCCTATGCAAGTCCTTCATAATTTTGCAAACCTCTGTAAGATCACCCCCTCAGCCTCCGTTGCTCCAGGGAAAACAGCCCCAGCCTGTTCAAGACAAGATGAATAGATGGATTTTGGACCCAGTCAGCCAAGACTTTATTGACAGGAGGATTAAATGGCTTCCTCTATTGTAGTTCTATTCTATTAATGATTTCAACTCACCTCTTTGTTTATTTCAGCTATAGCAAGCTGCAGAACCATAAGCATATTATCGGCACCACAAATGGTCATTCTCTCACGCTCCAGTAACTGGCACCAGCCTTTCCGGAATTTCCTTATCAACTGTAATACTTGCTGCTGAAGAGAATCCATGTCTCTGTGTGACAGTGAACAAACACCAGGATAAATTATGCAAACATCTAGAAACTCAAGACGCTGTTTAAGATGTTCTGAGTTTATTTTTAATTTATTCTCAAGATGGGGGGATCACTGACTAGGCCAGCATTTATTGGTCATCCCCAGTTGCCTAAAGGCAGATAGGCATCAAGCGTATTGCTGTTGGCCTGGAGTCACATGTAGGCCAGATTGGGTAGGGATTGGAGATTTCTTTTCCTGAAGAAGATTAATGAAGCAGATGTGTTTTATGACTAATGATTTTGTGGTCATCATTAGTTATCGAGTTGAAGAATTAATGTTGTGACAGGCATATCACAGGGGTATGTTGGAGTATTTTTTTATTTAAATATTTGGCTTTTATGCACAAAACAATTATTTTCTAGAATGGGATTGTAGAAACATTAACCAACCAATTAAAAGCCAGAAACTGCATTTAACAGGAAAATTTGCACAAGGTTTCCATTAGACATTTGCAAGAGGAAACAGCTTGCATTTATATAGCATTTTTAATGCATTTAAAGTGAGATAATAAGTAAGTGTTAACCGATGGAGACAGGATCAGTTCAATTTTCCTTTTCATCAGCATGAATGAGAAACAGAAATTTTAACATTACATATAGCTAGCTAATCTCCAGCGGCATTGGTCATAAACAATTTGAAGCTATGCTTAAAACTGTAATAGGAATTAAACATGACACTTGCAGAAATTTGAAGCTAAGTTCCAGCCTTGTAATACTGTACATTATTGGCAAGTTTCCCATGGTGTCAAACCCTGTTTTATAATAAATCAGCGAAATACAAACTGGGAAAAGAGTTACACAAAGCAAATGTGACACTTACCAGAAGTTAATTCTAACAAAACTTTGATCGTATGGAAGAATGTGAAATATTATATAGTTTCCTTCCCCATGTACTGTAGTCTATTTGGCATATCATGCATGGCCTGGCTGTTTTGAAAGAACAATCCACTTAGTCTTCGACAGAAAGGACAATTGGCAGCGCATATATTTCTTTTGAACTTTTCTGTTGAATCTGTGGTGCATATGACATCAAGCTAGAAACCATGAGATCACCATTATGATCCAAAGATGTGGGTTCAGGTTCCAACAGAGCCAAAGAAAACCATTCAATTCAATTAACTAAATAAATCAGGGATCAAAAAAGGTTAATCTTATTGACTATCAGATTGCCAGACTCCCATCTGGTTCACTAATGTCCTTCGGGAAGGAAATCGGTCGTCCTTCCTCAGTCTGATCTGTGTGACTTCAGACCAAAAGCAACGCAATTTGCTCTGAAGTGCCCTCTGAAATGCACTAGGAAGTTCAACGTGAATTTGAGACCAATGACAAACACTAATTGCTACAATCCATGAACAGAGTTTCAGTAAATCACTGCCACCTAGCATGCTCAATAAGTTTTAGATCAATTAAGAACTTTTACATCCTTCTCTGTGTACAGTTTCTCAAATCAAACACTGACTGGATGATAAAGTAAACAAAAAAGGGGTGGGATATTATTGAACTTGATGAAAGAACTGAGGCAGGTTTGGCAAAAAGAACCTACTTTCCTGCAAGGATTTTGCTTCTACCCTGCTTGGAAGGCATCATGTTACATAACGCGACATTTCTAACCCTGGATCAGAGGAAATAACCCACTGCCTGTAAGGATGGTAGAGGCAGAAACCTTCATAATATTTAAGAGATACTTAAATATGTACTTGTGATATCAAGTTATACAAGGCTATGGGCCAAGAGTTGGAAAATGGGATTTGAATTGTTAGGTGACTGCTTTTGACCATGATCAGCTGAAGGGCTTTGTTGTAGATCTCCACAACTACAACTAACTCAGTATTGTCAGGTAGTATCATTATTATTTTATACAACATGCAAGATTTTACGGGAAACTGTTCTAAACTGTCACAGGCTGTCATCCTGGAATTACTCAGACCCCAATTTCATCCTAATCTATCTGGCATCAGTTCAGGGACCTGCTTTACACCTTGTCTAATTTTAATCTCTACTGTTCCAGGAATGCAAGTTCTGGCAGACTAAGATAGACCTGTGACCTCAATCCACCAGGAGGGAGAGGTTAAAAGAACATGTATATAAATCAGGCCTTGCACATGCCCATTGCCAACTGGTGACTAGACTGACTTTGTACAGGTTCCAGATCCAGAAGGTGCACAGGCAACTTAAGCAACTACTCGACAGCAAGGGGAACACATTAAATTAATCCACCACGAGTTTAGGCTCTGTTGTATCAATCTTCAGCAATAATTCTCATCAGTAACGGGAAGAGTAAGATAAACTACATAACTCTCCACCCACACTTTCAGGAGATTCTTCAGCACTGGAGCAGTTGAGAGTGGAGGAGCCAGAAGAGATATGGAAATGGTGATAAAGTTTGGAATTTTATATTTCTCGGCCAAGGTCAGAATTTATTTTCCACTCTTGGTGACTCTCCATGAACCACAACAGTATATCATAATGGTGCTCCCAAAGCAACTTTAGGAAATTAATTCCAGGATCCTGCACGGGAACCAGATTGAAATTTGCACAATACAGAGGGGCCTGAATGGAATGGAGAAGATGTTTCCACTCATACGAGACATCAGGATTGGAGGGCACAGTCTCAGAGCAAAGGAATGACACTTTAGGAACTAGATGAGGGAGTGTTTTTTCAGCCAGAGAATGGTCAAGCTGTGGAACTCATTGCTGCTGAGGCCAAGGTATTCAGTGTCTTTAAGACAGGTTCTTGACCGTAAGGGGATTAGGGTTATGGGAGAAGGTAGGAGAGGATAGTGAACATGGCTTTGGGCATGGGAAATCACATCTCACACACTTGATTGAGTTTTTTTGAAGTAACAAAGAGGATGGATGAAGGCAGAGCAGTCGACGTGATCAATATGGACTTCAGTAAGGCATTCGACAATGTTCCCCCGGGAGACTGGTTAGCAAGGTTAGATCTCATGGATTACAAGAACAACTAGCCATTTGGATACAGAACTGGCTCAAAAGGTAGAAGACAGAGGGTTGTTTTTCAGACTGGTTTTTCAGACTGGAGGCCTGTGACCAGTGGAGTGCCACAAGGATCAGTGCTGGGTCCACTATTTTGTCATTTATATTAATGAGCTGGAAGTGAGCTTAAGAGGTATAGTTAATAAATTTACAGATAACACCAAAATTGGAGGTTTAGTGGACAGCGAAGGTTACCTCAGATTGCAATGGCATCTTGGTCAGATGAACCAATGGGCTGAGGTGTGGCAGATGGAGTTTAATTTAGATAAATGCAAGGTGTTGAATTATGGGAAATTAAATCTTAGCAGGACTTATACACTTAATGGTAAGGTCCTAGGGACTGTTGCTGAAAGGTTCTAGTTCCTTGAAAGTAGAGTCGCAGGTAGATAGGATAGTGAAGGCAACGTGTAGTATGCTTTCTTTTATTGGTCAGAGTATTGAGTACAGGAATTGGGAGATCATGTTGCAGCTGTACAGGACATTGGTTAGGCCACCGTTGGAATACCACATGCAATTGTGGTCTCCTTACTATTGGAAGGAAATTGTGAAACTTGAAAGGGTTCAGAAAAGATTTAGAAGGATGTTGGCAGGGTTGGAGGGTTTGAGCTAAAGGGAGAGGCTGAACAGGCTGGGGCTGTTTTCCCTGGAGCGTTGGAGGCTGAGGGGTGACCTTATAAGAGATTTATAAAATCATGAGGGGCATGGATACAGTAAATAGACAAGGTCTTTCCTCTGGGGTGGGGGAGTTGAGAACTAGAGGGCATAGGTTTAGGGTGAGGAGGAAAACTATAAGAGACCCAAGGGGCAAAGTTGGTGTATGTGTGGAATGGACTGCCAGAGGAAGTGGTGGAGGCTGGTACAATTGCAACATTAAAAAGGCATCTGGATGGGTATATGAATAGGAAGGGTTTGGAAGGATGAGCCAGGTGGGACTAGATTGGGTTGAGATATCTATTCAGCATGGATGGGTTGGACCGAAGGGTCTGTTTCCGTGCTGTGCATCTCTATGACTCTTATAATGGGGCTGAGAAACATACCAGCTGTGATCAAATGGCAAAGTAGACCGGATGGACCAAATGGCCTCATTCTGCTCCAATGCCTTGTTGCCTTACACTGCATAGTGGGAATACATTTAAAGCTGAGAATACTGAAGGGAGAAACTAGCATCAGACTTGGCAAGGAGCTTGGATAGAAGTGGGAAAAGTCAAGATAAAAAGGAAAGAGTAGAAGCCCAGTTATTCTGCCCATTCCTTGGGGACATGAAGGCACAACAGGTCATCTGGGACTGGAGTAATGCATATGCCAGGCCCAGTAAGGACATAGCTTCTCTGGCCTTGGGATTTAAAAATAAAGTCTCACCATTTCCCCCTGTAAGTTTTTTAATTTACTTAATGAATTGCCTACACAAAAAAGTGTGGCAAAAGTAGATTTAATAACTTTTTAAAAAGTAATTGGGATTATGTACCATTATAAACTTACAAAAGCAGTATGTACTATTTATAAGGCACACAGCAGCAGGTCACAATATTGTCCAAACCATGATCTTGACCACCTGGAAGGCCAGGGGCAACAATTCACGGGAATACCAGTGCCTGCAAATCATAGATTTTTAACAGCATGGAAACATGCCTTCCAGCCAGTCATCAGGCATCTAATCCCTGTCGTTCCACTTGAAGCCACACTCCAACTTCCCTTGGAACAATGATCACCGTCAATGGAACAGTGTTATCCTACAGTATACAAATAAGGAACAATCCCATTAACCGTTCACCAATGTGGATACGTTTCTGAATAGGAAACTCTTTCCCAGAGAATTATGTCATAAGAGGCCAGGTGTCCCCCAGCCTCGGGGAGGGGGGAAACGTCGGGTGGTCTCAAATTTGAGGAGTTCCCAACGGTTCAGGGGTACGTATCAAAACTTAATAAACTAAAGGATAGTAACAGTTTTTAAAATAAATTACCCACCCAGAACTGAAACTTGCTCAGGTTGCTATAAGCAACCACACACAACCTTTCCCGCGAAGCAATAAACAGTCAAGCTGAATAGCGTTTAAAAATACTTCATTCACTATAGTTTAAAGACTATACGGAAGGAGGAGAACATGGATGTTTTGCCATTTGCTACGTTTATCCAAGTCAAGCCCGTTGTTTTGAGTTTTTGAGGCTGACAGTCGAAAGCGGGCAACTCCTTAGTTCTTGAACTTACCAACTGTCACTTGTGTACAGTTACTCCCAATCTTGGCAGACAGGTAGGTTGTTCACCAAAAGCCCTGCCTAAAGAAGTCAGCACGAACAGTACACCTTGTTCTGCGAGTAAATCTTTTCCCCTCCCCTATTTCTCGGCTGAAAGGTAAAGAAAGATCCCAGCCAGCCTTATTCCCCCACAGCGAGCTCCAGGACAATTTAAAAGTCCCGGGCCGGAACCGCTGTAACCAATCAGAGCGCCGCCGCTACAATGTTGCACTTTCCTCCCGGAAGCGAAGCGGTGGCAGCCAATCAGCGGCGCGCGGCTGTGTCTCAACGTTCCGCCGAGGGTTTCCCCGGCGAGTCTGAGAGTTCCATCGGGGATTCCCTCCCATTTCCCCCGGGGCTCCGCGGCCCGATCTGGGAGAGATGATGGTTAACGAGGCCGGGTCGCGGGGCGCCACGCACACGGTGCCCACCGAGGAGACGGTGCACGTGGTGGAGCTTAACCCTTTCGGGGACGCCGGCGCCGGCAGCCTGATCGCTTACGGAGGCGACAACTACATCGTGGTGGGCAGCTGCCGCTTCCAGGTGGGCGGCCCGGGCAGGTCCTTCCAGGGAGCGTGTGATTGTTTTGAGGAGAGGGAGGATTGTTGGTGAGGAAGGGATAAGGAAGACAAGTGAGTAGGAACAGTCCCGTCCAAGCACACAAAAAACAAAGCTTCACCCCCAACAAGAAGGGTTGCTTCAACTAACTGACTCACTGCTACATTTCTTGCAAAGTTAAAAATCACACAACACCAGGTTATAGTCCAACAGGTTTAATTGGAAGCACACTAGCTTTCACCTGATATCACCTGATGAAGGAGCGTCGCTTCGAAAGCTAGTGCTTCCAATTAAACCTGTTGGACTATAACCTGGTGTTGTGTGATTTTTAACTTTGTACACCCCAGTCCAACACCGCCATCTCCAAATCATGACATTTCTTGCAGGTATGCTTACCTTGAAGAAGCGCTCCTCTTCTTTCCCACAGGATTTCTGATCTAATCTTTTTTTTCTTATTCAGCTATTGATTCTCCCAGGCTGACCTATACTCATTCGTTTGTCTGTGCAACTATGTTTTCTCTCTCTCTGGGTTCCCTCTCCAATCATCATTTATTTCGCCACTCCCCCACTCCATCTTCAGCATATAGCATATATTTTCCTAGCTTACATTAGTTCTGATGAAGGGTCAGTGAAGGCAAAATGTTGAATGAATGAATGAATTATCTTTATTGTCTTTCCTCATATCTGCTGCCAGATGTGTTAATTTTTTTCCGGCAATTTCTGATTTCCAGCATCTACTGTTCTTTGGGGTTTTTATCTTCAAGTTCAGTGATGTTGCATGCAGATCAATTGAGCTGAGCCAAAAAAAGTGTGGATGCAGTGCTCCCTAGGCACTTTACAGGCAATGAATCTATTTTTTTTGGTTTCCAGGACTTGCTGAATTTTATTAATCCTCCCTCAAATTGAGTGGCTTACTAGGCCATGTCAGAGGGCAGTTAAGAGTCAACCACATGCTTTCCTTTATTAGTCAAGACATTGAATACAACAGCAGGGAGTTTATGATCGAGCTGAATGTAACATCAGTTAGGCCACAGCGGGAATACTGTGTGCAGTTCTGGTACCACGTTATAGAAAGGATATGATTGAACTAGAGAGGGTCCAGAGGAGATGTGTCTGGGCTGAAATGATTCAGTTATGAAGAGAAGCTGGATAGGCTGATGTTGTTTTCCTCAGAGCAGAGAGGCTGAGGGGGGACCTGATTGAGTTGCAGAAAGTTAAGAGGGGCATAGACAGGGTTGATACAGGGAAGCTTCCTTCTAGTGTAGGAGTCAATAACCAGGGCTCACAGTTTTGAGATAGGAAGCGGGAGGTTTAGATGAGATTTGAGGAAATAATTTTAGAACATAGAAACGCACAGCACAGTACAGGCCCTTCGGCCCACAATGTTGTGCCGAGACTTAATCCTGATGTAAAATATTGTAACTTAACCTACGCACCACACAACTCCCTGCTCTCCATGTGTATGTCCAGCAGTCGCTTAAATGTCCCCAGTGACTTCGCTTCCACCACGTCAGCTGACAAAGGGCGACCAGAACTGGACACAATATTCCAAGTGTGGTCTCACCAGGGACTTGTAGAGCTGCAGCAAAACCTCGCAGCTCTTAAACCTGATCCCCCTGTTAATGAAAGCCAAAACACCACATGCTTTCTTAACAACCCTATCCACTTGGGTGGCAACTTTGAGGGATCTATGTACTTGCACACCCGGATCCCTCTGTTCCCCCACACTGCCAAGAATCCTGTCTTTAATACTATATTCAGCATTCAAGTTTGACCTTCCAAAGTGCATCACTTCACATTTATCCAGTTTGAACTCCATCTGCCATTTCTCAGCCCAGCTCTGCATCCTGTCTATGTCGCGCTGCAGCCTGCAGTAGCCCTCTATACTATCGACGACACCTCCCAACCTTTGGCCCACAGGGAGATGGTTATCTTGAACTCACTACCTAAAATGTTGGTGAAGTTGGGAACCCTCAAGGTATTTTTAAAAAGTATTTAGATGAGCCCTGTAGCATACAAGGTCAAGTGTTGGAAAATGGAATTGGAATAGATGGATATTTGATGACTGGCAGAGACAAGATGGGCTGAAGGGTCTTTTTGACCATATGATCTGGGGTCACATGATGTCTAAATCAAGTAAGGACTGCTGATCTCCTTCCCAAAAGAACATGAAGGACATTACCATAATACCACCATCGCTCTTTTTAAAATATCTATAGTATATTTGTGCAATAGAAACCGTAAGAGCCAATTTATATATGGGATGATCTTGCAAACCATAACAACACGGTGATTGCATAGTTTGTATTTTTTACTCTATACATTACATTGTTTGAAGGATTAATATGCCCACCAGGGAAAACTCCTAGTGCACAGCTTCAAAATAATAGTTTAGGATCTGTCATAACAAGAAGGCAGACATTAGTAGCCAAAGGGTTATCAATGTCTACTCATGCCTTCAAAGAATATGGGAATAGTCCAGGAAAAAGATGCCAAGGTAAGTGATCAGCCTTAATCTCATTGAGCGGTGGAGTAGGCTCAATGGGCTGAATGTTCCAATGTTATTGCTGGACTTGTAATCCAGAGGCTGAGGCACATGCTCTGGGACACAGGTTCAAATCCCATCAGAGCACTGGGGGAAATTAAATTCAGTTAATAAAACCTGGCTTATAAACTAACCTTAGCATAGGTGACCATGTAAATATCTGGTTCACGAATGTCCTTTAGGGAAGGAAGTGTGGCATTGACATGTGACTCCAGGCACACAGCAATGTGATTGACTCTTAGCTGCCCTTTGAAATGGCCCAGCAACCACTCAGTTCAGGGGTAACATCTGAACCCAGCACCTTTTGATTCAGAGGCTAGGCTGAATTTGTTTGTGAATATTATGAGTATTCCATTGTAATATCTTTTAGGAAGAAGATGCGGAAATAAGAGGTATGGAATTCAAGACACTTCAGACATTTAATCGAGGAATTCGGGTAGATTCGATCGCATGGAGTCCAGAAACTAAGATGGACACACTGACACAACTGATCCAGTAAGAGATACGATTACTTTCTAATTCATTGTAAGAATGTAGATGTCACTGGGAAGGCTGGTATTGATTATCTTTGTCATTGAGAAGGGTATGATGGATCCTTCGCTTTTGACTTAACGCGGCAGGTTCAACACAACTGAGTATCTCTCTGCGCCACTGCAAACGCCACTCAAGAGTCAACCGCATTGCTGTGTGTCTGGAATAGGTCCACCTTGGGTAAAAGTGGCAGATTTAATTACCTCAAGGCCCTGATGAATTTTTATGGTAATCAGCATCGTGTCAAAGTCATCTTTCCCAATACCAACATCTTATTTTGCAGATTTTTAGATTAGATTCCCTACAGTGCGGAAACAGGCCCTTCGGCCCAACAAGTCCACACCGATCCTCCGAAGAGTAAACCCATTTCCCTCTGACTCATGCACCTAACACTATGGGTAACTTAACATGCCAATCCACCTGACCTGCACATCTTTGGATTGTGGGAGGAAACCGGAGCAACGGAAGAAACCCATGCAGACACAAGGAGAATGTGCAAACTCCACACAGACAATCACCCAAGGCTGGGATCAAACCTGGGTCCCTGGCGCTGTGAGGCGGCAGTGCTAACTACTCAGCCATCGTGCCGCCTGTAAAACTGAATTGGAATTGTGACTGCAAAGGTGGGATTTCAGTTTTCTGGATTATTAGCCCTGACCTTTTGGATGACAATCTCAGGAACGTAAACAGTACCTTAGTGTGCTTCTGTATTAAAACAGGCTAATAGACTGGCGACAACACAGAGGAAACCATTCAGCCTTCGCATCCTTGCATGCTCTCGACAAAGACAATTCAACTAGTCCCACTACTATGCCCTTTGTGTGTAGCCCTGCAAGCCTTCCTCTTCAAATAATTAACTAGTTCCTATTTGATAGACACAATGGAGCCTGCCTCCATCACAGTCTCCAATAGTACATCCACTGTATATAAACAGTTTTACTTATGTTGCCTCTGCTTTTTTCCCCTTCACTCTAAACAATGCCTTGTTTTTGATCCTTCTGATAATGGCACCGGTTTCTCCCCATCTGCTTTGTATTAACCACTCATGATTTTGAACACTTCTAGCAGTTGATGGTGATGAATGATGCCTGTTTGTGGTGACGGTACTCACATTTTGCTTTATGTTTTTCGATAAAAGGCTATTTTATTCTGTTAGAAATTACAGTTGAGTTTTCCATTCAAGTTTGCAAGTTATGTTGACAGGTATTAAATCAGAAAAAACTTTCTTATTGAGATAGAAGTATTGCTCTATTGATTGATTTTAAATATATCTAATGCAATGGATAATGTGCTTGATTGTCGCTATGTAAATACAGGCTGATGTCAGTTAGCGATAAATTATATGAAATATTACAGACTAGAATGTGCTCATTACTTTCAGCTTATAAATGAGAAGTCACTTTTGAGGCTTTTCAATTTGTTTTTCAGTGTAGTTAGAATTTGTACTACCAATTAAGGCATACTTTCAGCCACTGTGTTGGTTTATGATACTCTGTGTTTTGGCCAGGCCTCAGTGGCTGTGTCTGTTTCTGAGTCAGAATGTTGTATAAACCACAACAACCCGACGGTCGGAGGAGGAGCGTCTTATCTTCCGACTGGGAACCCTCCAACCACAGGGGATGAACTTGGACTTCACCAGTTTCTTCATCCCCCCTCCCCCCACCTTGTCTCAGCCGAATCCCTCCAGCCCGGCACTGCCTTCCTGACCTGTAGTCTTCTTCTTGACCTCTCCGCCTCCATCCTACTCCGCCCTATCACCCTCACCTTGGCCTCTTTCCACCTATCACATTTCCCCCGCCCCTCCTCCAAGTCCCTCCTCCCTATCTTTTATCTTCTCCTGCTGAACACTCTCTGCTCATTCCTGAAGAAGGGCCTGTGCCCGAAACGTCGAATCTCCTGTTCCCTGGATGCTGCCTGACCTGCTGTGCTGTTCCAGCAATAAAGTTTCAAGAATGTTGTATATACCAATCCCACTGCAGAGATTTGAGACCTAGGCTGGCTTCTCCCGTGCAGTACTGAGGGAGTGCTGCACTGTTGGAGGTGTTGACTTTTGGATGAAATGTCAAACAGAAGTCCCACCTGCTGTCATAAAGAATACTTTAACAGACAGTACAGAGGAACTGAATGTTACTTTAATGGACAAATACTGCAGAAAGCTACAGCACTGGGGGATTTGGGAGTCCTCATGCATGAATCATAAAAAGTTAGTGTCTAAGTTCAGCAGGTAATAGGGACAGCATAAAAATAGGAAAGCCTTGCTTAAAAATAATACAAGGTGTTGGTCAGGTGATAACTGGAATATGAACTATTTTAGGCCCTTTGTCAAAGGGAAGATGTACCAGCACTGGGGGCAGTCCAAAGAATGTTCACTCAGTTGATCACAGGTCTGAAGAGACTGTCTGATAAGGAGAGGTTGAGTAGATTGGGCATATAGAGATGGAAATGTGTTGCTGGAAAAGCGCAGCAGGTCAGGCAGCATCTAGGGAACAGGAGAATCGACGTTTCAGGCATTAGCCCTTCTTCAGGAATGAACAGATTGGGCATATACTCATTGGAGTTTAGAATAATGAGAAGCAACCTTATTGAAGCACTTAAAACTCTTAGGGAACTTGACAGGGTAGATGTGGAAAGTTTGCTTCCCTTCTTGAGAGAGTCTAGTTCATAGTCTCAAAGTAAGCAATTATCATTTAAGACAGAGATGAGGAGGAATTTCTTCTCTCAGAGAATAGTGAATCTGTGAAATTCTTTACTGCAGAGGGCTTTGAAAGCTGGGCCATTCAGTATATTCAACGCTGAGACAGATTTTAATCAATCAGGCGATCAAGGGTTGTGGGGAAAAGGCAGGAAAGTGGAGTTGAAGATTGTTAGATCAGACATGATCTCATTGAATAGTGGAGCAAACCTGAGGGACTGAATGGTCTACTCTAGCTCATGCATCTTATATCATTATGGTCTTGTCTGAACCTACTTTACCCTTGCACTGACATCTCTTGGGTGCACTATGAACCCAGGAACTTCTAACCTGTACATGTATCATGGTCTATAATGGAAAGAATAAAGATCAGCTTTATTTTAAGAGCTCAGATGTATTGGCCTCTCACCTTTACATTGGCAAGATCAAACGCAGACTGAGTGCTTATCCTGTGTTCCCCCTGCGAACCCCCAAAGAGCTTGTCTTGCATATTTTATTCACTTTCTCCCTATCACACCTGAATTTAAACCCATTTTAGTTACCCATTTTACATCTCTTTTGCTCTTTCTCCACAATTAATTACCTCTCTGTCTTGTGCACTGTCTTATCGACTCCCTTTGCACCTTCTCCTCTTCCATTAAAAGTATAAAAGAACCCACTTTGAACCACTTTCAAGTCCAAAGAAGAGTCACACTGAACGTGAAACAGTAACTGTTTCTGTCCACAGATGGTGCCAGACCTGAGGAATTTCTCCAGATTTCCAACATGCACAGTATTTTGCTTTTAAGTAAAAAGTGCTTCCTTTTCAATTTTCTTACTTTAATTTGGTTTAATGTTGCAGGTTTTGTACTGCAGACGCTGACAGAAAGTTGAGGCTGCTAACATCTGATCTCAAGGAAGACACCAGGTGGCAGGTACATCTTCTAAGTGACTGCTTCACAAAATACATCATTGATTGTGAAAGGCACCATAGAAATGAAATTTATATCATTCATCCACTGAAGAGAACGAACAATGCTGCATTTGAGTAGCATCTTTCGTATTCCAAACTGTTTTATGACCAATGAAGTATGACTCTTGCAATGTAAGAAACATGGCAAGTAATTTGTACACAGCCAGATCTCACAGACATTAACTAATGATTGACCTGTTGCAATCTGGACTGAGGGATAAACAGTGGCCTGACCAAGCGTTGAGAGCATGTGTTTACTAAATCTTGAATATCTGGGACATTACATACATTAACAGCACAATGACAAAATAAAACACACATCTCCCTCAATTATAACATACTAAGAAGTTGCAGCAGCAGAAGGACCATTCGTCCAAGTTGCCTCTGCTGTTCAAGAAGATTGTGAATTATCTTGTGACCTTAACTGAAATTTTCTGTCTGTCTCCTATAACCCGTGACTCACTTGTAAATCGAAAAAACACTAAATCAGCTTTGAACAAATTCAATGACTTAGCCTCCATTGATCACTGAGAGATAATTACAAAGATTAACAATCATCTGTGAGAAAAAATAATCCTCCACTCCATGTTATGTAAGAGACCCATTATTTTTAAACTGTGTTACCACCCCCACCCAGTTCTAGAGTCCCAAGGACGGAGAAACATCTTTTCAGTATGTACCCCATCTGGCCTTCTTGGGATCTTACACATTTCGATAAGATCACCTCTCATTTTTTTAAACCCTAATAAATAGAGGCTGAACCAGTCAATCTTTCCTTGTAAGGCAATCGCTTCATCCCAGCAGCAGTTGAGGGAACCTTCTGTGAAGTGGGAGTCATATAGCGCCGAAACAGACCCTTCGGTCCAACCAGTCCATGCCAAACATAATCCCAGACTAAATTACTCCCACCTGCCTGCTCCGGGCCCATGTCCCTCCAAATCTTTCCTACTCATGTACAGAACAACCTCAAATTTTCGAAAGAGATGGGCGGGGAGTATTTTGTTCAGATTACTGATCTGATCGTAAACAAAGGAAGCCATATTGAACATAGTTATGTAAAAAAGCATGTTTACAGAGTTTTTAATTCATTCAATCGATAAAGTCCCTGGGGTGGGGGAGTCCAGAACTAGAGAGTGTGGTTTAGGGTGAGAGGGGAAAGATATAAAAGAAACCTAAGGGGCAACTTTTTCATGCAGAGGGTGGTACGTGTATGGAATGAGCTGCCAGAGGATGTAGTGGAGGCTGGTACAATTACAACATTTAAAAGGCATTTGGATGGGTATATGAATAGGAAGGGTTTGGAGAGATATGGGCCGGGTGCTGGCAGGTGGGACTAGATTGGGTTGGGATAGCTGGTCAGCATGGACGAGTTGGACCAAAGGATCTGTTTCTATGCTGTACATCTCTATGACTCTAACTGTGCACAAACACTGGGTATTGCTTAAAAGCTTTTAACGTTTTACAAATAACATCACTTTTTGTGTACATAAAATTCATAGAGGTGGAAGTCGGTTATTCTCTTTTGAAGAAAATATGCAGTTGCTGTTGCTTGAGGTGCTTGTGTTTCTTTGCTTCCCTGCTCCAATCACAGCTTTGTGTCCACTTCAAATGAGTAATCTATTAAATGGATATTGTTGGTGTTGATTTTATCCATCTTGGATGAATATATCTTTAGATGCAATGTTATGCCTCACAGCAGGTATAAGAGTCAAAATAATTATATCTAACATGAAGTAATTTTTAATTTTAAATACTTACTATCTTAAAATTAGTTACAACTTAGTAAATATGGATAATTTTGTTAACTTTGCTTCATTAGAAGTTCCTGCAATTAAAACACTGGAAATACCAAAACCAGCCTTTTCATCACCCAATACAAACTCCTCACTCATCCTGATTTCATTTCATTTGCCAGCTTTCAAATTGAGACCGATCGTTCAAAATTCTCATCACAATTCTGATAACATCTCACCATTTCAGACCAGGTGAAAACCTATCAATTCACTTGCAATCGTATTTGATTACTGAAATACTCTTCTGAACATCCTTCCAACCACACCCCCCACCCCACTCCATAAACATTAGATCGTTTAAAATCCCATACGCTGTTGCAGTCAACTCATTACCCTCCTAGCTGATGCACTCTGATTTCCTGATTGTGATCAGTGTCAGTAACACCTCTTTGATGTAACTTTTTTACAGGACCTTGAGATCTTGTTTGGATAATCCAAAATTTGGATATTTGATGTTCGGGTAACTGAGGTTGTTCTGTATTTATAAATGTCTTTTAAACATTGTAACAGTACCTGCATCATCATCTAGTGTAGATCCATCCCTCAAGTAAGGAGACCAAACTGTGC
Organism: Chiloscyllium plagiosum; assembly: GCF_004010195.1. Lineage (NCBI taxonomy): Eukaryota > Metazoa > Chordata > Chondrichthyes > Orectolobiformes > Hemiscylliidae > Chiloscyllium > Chiloscyllium plagiosum. The sequence continues at coordinate 64,287,095 of NC_057728.1, read as the reverse complement.
AAAGAACTCCAGGTACAGTTCACTAAGGCTCTGTAACAGAAGGTGCAAGACCTTTTTCCTTTTATACTCCATCCTCATTGCTATAAAAGCTAACATTCCATTCTCCTTCCTAACCTCTTGCTGCACACACAAGCTGTACCTTTGTGATTCATGTTCATGATACCCAGGACCCTCAGTACTGCAGCAATCTGTAGTCTCTCTCCATTAAATAATATTCTTCTTTTCTGCTCTTTCTGCCACAGTGAATATCTTCAGATTTTCTCACATCTGTCTTCCAGTTATTTCCCACATACACTTGGCGTGTCTATATCTCTTTGCAAATCTTGTATTTTCCTTTCTTACATCCTTTCAGCTGGGGGCTTCCTCTGGCCTCTCTAGTTGAGATTTCTAGTTGAAGAAGGGTAGGGAGCTTTACTCTCGTATTTATGACCAATATTTACCCTGCAACCAACATCATCAAAATACATGTTATCTGCTCGTTATCACATTGCTGTTTTGATAAGCTTGCTGTGAACAAATTGACTGCTGTTTTCCCCTGCATGACAATTATTACCTGCCTGTTGTGTTGAGATAAGCTAAGGACGTGAGGGAGTGCTTTATTAGTGGTTATTTCTTTCTTAAAAATACAAAATTCAGATTCCCAGTGGTTCAGTTCCTGAAATATACAGACCCTGATTTTTAAAGCCTAATTCATTTGAAGTGATAAATAGTAAGAAAGGAGGCATTTCAATCAGTCAGGATATTCTGGAGCAAGTTGTATGTGTTTTTTTTAATGCTGTCCGACACAGGCTTCTCCAAATCAAGGATATTCTGGAGTGAAGTGTTCACCCCCGTTAGCTCTCCCTGGGTGTCAGAAGAGCATGGTCATTGTAGCAGTTCTGGAATGACCCCCATCGTTGACACTTTGTCAGACCTGCAGTTGAATAAAGATCCCCTAAGTTGTAAGAACTGTGTCTAAGCAAGGAGTTAATGAATTCAGGAGATGAGAAGACAGGATTCAGAGCAAGGATTACTTGTGAAACTTAACTACACCCAGGACTTGCTGATAATACTCCAGCATATCATGTAGTTTCTGTGAAATTGGCAATGTTATGCCACTCTGTTTGAGTATTGTGGAATCTGATAGGATAGAGAGGGACCATGGTGAAACATCATCAAAACACCTTATCTGGTTTTATTGCATGGGTGTTTTGGGGAGCTAGCTGTGGACAAAATGAATGTTGTGTTTTCCTGTGTCACAATGATGAGGACATCTCAAAAGGTACTTTGTTGGTTGTATGGTTTTCAGATAAAGTGCCAATGTTCACAGATTTTCCCCCCACCCTGATCTTTTCCATGCTCCTGAACATATCTTCTTTTGAGGTATTTTCTCTCAAAGGTTCCTATTGAATGTGATACCATCGCCCTTGCAGGCAACATGCCCCAGATCACAACAGCTCACAGAATTAAGAAGGATTTCTCTTCATCTCCCCTTCCCCAGAGCTGTACTGCCAAAGATCTTAAATGTTCTCTGATTGCTGCCAATAGGAACAGTTTCTCCTGATTTACTCTTTTAAAAATCTCCATAATTTTGAACACCTCGATTAAAATCCCACTCTTCCTTTTCTGCTGTCCAGACAAAATCCCAGTTTCTTCAGTCTCTTTCTGAACTTCGAAGTTTCTTATCCCAGACACTAGTTTAGTAAATCTCCTTGCAAAGCTTTGATATCCTCCCTAAGGCAGGGTTAACCTCATCCGAACATGAGTGCAATTGATAAATTATAAGTTAGATGATTTGGTTCTGAGCTATCTGTATGCTATTCAGTGGCAGCAGTTAAGGTAATCATTTTGCAGTGAGTTCTCTGCTCAGCCAATGTGTTGTGCTGGACTTAAATGAACTGTCTACGTCAGTTAGTTCCAAGTACTGAAATATTAATGAAATGTGACATCGAACCAGCTGAGTTGAAATAAGGCCATTGTTCAAATTTAGATTTCCACTGAAGTGTCCTGATTTATTATTCCATGTAGGTAATAGAAGGTCATACTGATTACATCAACGATCTAGTATTTGACCCCAACACTGGGAAACAAATCGCAAGTGTTAGTGATGATCACACATGCCGGTAGGTACAGGATTTATTATCCATATTTTCAGGTTTAAGCTGTAAACTCTATTAGCCTGCAAACAAACTTTCTTGTGTGGGAAGAGGGGAAGTGCTTTGTTTCTTTCACAGTTAACGTAAGGGAAAAGTTGGTTAATTCTGTCTTTCTCCATTGATTTTCTTTTTCTCTGCTGCCCGTTGCCAGATTAAATAAACTGTTGCCAAGGCAAACTTTTTGATATTTTGATTTCTCGGCATACTGACTTGGCAGAGATGGCTTTGGATGATATTGTTGTTGAGGACACCAGAGCCATGGTTGCCACTGCTCTAAAAGCTCCCAGGCTTAAAGCAGCCTCTTACTTATATTGAAAGCTGAGCAAAACATAATGCCAGTTATATTACAGCCAGTTTGGAAGTTGCCGGTTACAGTGTGTGTCAAATAGACCTTTTATTTCAAGCAGAAATAGCTGTGATTGCTCAATATACTTATATAATGATTTTAAAAAAAGTCATGCCTGGTCCATGAGATGTTAACCTAAGGTTCTGTCTTCCCTCTTGAGTGGACTTAAATGATTCCATGGTATTTAATTCAAAGAAGCATGGGAGCTGAACCCTCATTTGCTTGTTTCATTCATCCCTTGAGCAACATCACTAATGTGTAAATTTCCATGTGTAAAATGTATGGGATTGGGGGTAGTGCAGAGAGATGGGCAGAAATGTGTTTTGCAGACAGTAAACAGAATAGCAATGAATGAGTCTTTTTCTAAATGGCAGACACTTGACTACTTCGGTACTTTAGGGATTAGTACTAGGACCCCACTTATTAACAATATATGTTAATGATTTACTTGACCATAAGACATAGGAGTGGAAGTAAGGCCATTTGGCCCATCGAGTCCACTCCACCATTCAATCATGGCTGATGGGCATTTCAACTTCACTTACCAGCATTTTCCCTGTAGCCCTTAATTCCTTGTGACATCAAGAATTTATCAATCTCTGCCTGAAGCCATTTAGCGTCCCGGCCTCCACTGCACTCCGCAGGAACTAAATGTACTGTCTCAAAGTGTGCAGATGATCCAAAGCTGGACGGGAGACTATTGCAGTGTGATTTAGAGTCATAGAGATGTACAGTATGAAAACAGACCCTTCAGTCCAACCCGTCCATGCCGACCAGATATCCCAACCCAATCTAGTCCCACCTGCCAGCACCCGGCCCAAATCCCTCCAAAACCTTCCTATTTATATACCCATCCAAATGCCTCTTAAATGTTGCAATTGTACCAGCCTCCACTACATCCTCTGGCAGCTCATTCCATACACGTACCACCCTCTGTGTGAAAACATTGCCCCTTAAGTCTCTTTTATATATTTCCCCTCTCACCCTAAACTTATGCCCTCTAGTTCTGGGCTCCCCGATCCCAGGGAAAAGACTTTGTCTACTTATCCTATCCATGCCCCTCATAATTTTGTAAACCTCTATAAGGTCACCCCCCAGCCTCCGACGCTCCAGGGAAAACAGCCCCAGCCTGTTCAACCTCTCCCTGTAGCTCAGATCCTCCAACCCTGGCAACATCCTTGTAAATCTTTTCTGAACCCTTTCAAGTTTCACAACATCTTTCCGATAGGAAGGAGACCAGAATTGCACGCAATATTCCAACAGTGGCCTAACCAATGTCCTGTACAGCTGCAACATAACCTCCCAACTCCTGTACTCAGTACTCTGACCAATAAAGTCTTCTTCACTATCCTATCTACCTGAGACTCCACTTTCAAGGAGCTATGAACCTGCACCCCAAGGTCTCTTTGTTCAGCAACACTCCCTAGGACCTTACCATTAAGTGTATAAGTCCTGCTAAGATTTGCTTTCCCAAAATGCAGCACCTTGCATTTATCTGAATTAAACTCCATCTGCCACTTCTCAGCCCATTGGCCCATCTGGTCCAGATCCTGTTGTAATCTGAGGTAACCCTCTTCGATGTCCACTACGCCTACAATTTTGGTGTCATCTGCAAACTTACTAACTGTACCTCTTATGCTCGCATCCAAATCATTTATGTAAATGACAAAAAGTAGAGGGCCAAGCACCGATCCTTGTGGCATTCCAGTCTGAAAAACAACCCACCACCACCACCCTCTGTCTTCTACCTTTGAGCCAGTTCTGTATCCAAGTGGCTAGTTCTCCCTATATTCCATGAGCTCTAACCTTGCTAATCAGTCTCCCATGGGGAACCTTGTCGAATGACTTACTGAAGTCCATGTAGATCACATCTACCACTCTGCCCTCATCAATCTTCTTTGTTACTTCTTCAAAAAACTCAATCAAGTTTGTGAGACATGATTTCCCACGCACAAAGCAATGTTGACTATCCCGAATCAGTCCTTGCCTTTCCAAATACATGTGAGTCTTGTCCCTCAGAATCCCCTCCAATAACTTGCCGACCACTGACGTCAGGCTTACTGGTCTATAGTTCCCTGGCTTGTCCTTACCGCCCTTCTTAAACAGTGGCACCACGTTTGCCAACCTCCAGTCTTCCGGCACCTCACCTGTGACTATCGATGATACAAATATCTCAGCAAGAGGCCCAGCTTCCCACAGAGTTCTCGGGTGCACCTGATCAGGTCCTGGGGATTTATCCACTTTTAACCGTTTCAAGACATCCAGCACTTCCTCCTCTGTAATATGGACATTTTGCAAGATGTCACCATCTATTTCCCGACAATCTATATCTTCCATATCCTTTTCCACAATAAATACTGATGCAAAATATTCATTTAATATCTCCCCCATTTTCTGTG